>NW_011888819.1:8778824-8779925 GCF_000151845.1 Pteropus vampyrus
TCGAGTGGCCATCTTTTGGTGTAAACTGGACTCCAGAGGGCTCCTTTGACAAGGGTTTGGTGAGGAATGTTTGGAAGATTGTCACGGGAGACCCAAGACATCCCGATCAGTTTCCCTACATTGATCAATGGTTAAATCTTGTTCAGAACCCCCTTCTTGGCTCCGCCGGTGTGCCCTTTCTCTAGGGGCGCGAGTTTTAGTTGTGGGTACCCCTAAACACGCAGCAACTGAATCTCCAAGACAGCCCAGTCCCTCAGTCCTCCAATCTCCACCGGAGGACAGTGATCTTCCCCCACCCTATAATCCAGGGAAACAGAGGCCCAATAGCACCACCTCATCTCCCCGGATGCAGGCAGGTAACCCTTATGGGCCTCCTGCTCCTGCTCTGGGCGGGGCACCAGCCAATACCACTACCCCGGCCATTCTTCCCTTGCGAGAAGCACCACCCCAGTGGCATCATACTGACAGGCCCTTTATGGTTTACGTGCCTTTCTCAACTAGTGACCTGAATAGCTGGAAGGCACAGAATCAACCTTTCTCTGAAACATTAATGGGACTGTTAGAGAGTGTCTTTCAGACTCACCGCCCCACTCGGGATGATTGTCAAGAGCTTTTAGTTACCCTCTTCACTGCGGAAGAACGTGGGCGCATACGGGCAGAAACATAAAAGATAGCTGCGGGAGGGAGAAGAGTTGAGGAAGCACGAGAACAGATTGAGGAGGAATTTCCCTCCACTCGCCCAGACTGGGGACACAATTCTCAGTCAGGGAGAACGGCATTAGATCGGTACCACCAGGTTCTAATTGGGGAAATTAGGATGGCTACTCGCCAGCCAACTAACCTTTCTAAGGTAACTGAAGTTATACAGGGACCTCGGGAATCCTCTGGAGCATTTCTTAAACAGCTACAGGAGGTGTACCAGGTATACACCCCCACTTATCCTGAGGCTCCTGAAAACCAGTGGGCAATTAATATAGCCTTTGCTACTCAGGCAGCCCCTGATATCCTGCGTAAATTACAGAAATTTGAGGGTTTTACAGGAATGAACCTGTCCCAACTTGTTGAGATAGCCCAGAAGGTATTCAACAACAGGGAGGCACC
>NW_011888819.1:8779975-8781293 GCF_000151845.1 Pteropus vampyrus
ATGAACCTGTCCCAACTTGTTGAGATAGCCCAGAAGGTATTCAACAACAGGGAGGCACCAGATGACCCCAAACATATGGCTAAAATAATGGTAGCTGCCATGCAAGAGGAGAGATCAGGGAAGACTAGGGCACAACAAGGGAGATCAGAAAAAGGCCCACGTAAGGGTTGCACACCCCTAGGAAAAAAATCAATGTGCCTACTGCAAGAAAGAAGGCCATTGGAAGAATGAATGTCCTGAGAAAAACGCGAAAGACCAGGGAAACCGCAAGACTAAAATCCTCGTCACTGAGGGAGAGGACTGACGGGACCAGGGCTCCTACACACTAAGCCCCCAGAAGCCCAGGGTAGCCTTAAAAATTGGGGGCAAAACTGTTAACTTCCTGGTGGACCCAGAGGCTCCCCATTCAGTGTTACTTGACCCAGGGGGACCAATCTCCAAACGAAAGACCGCCGTCCAAGGGGCCACGGGTAAAATACGAGAATACCCATGGACCACTGAAAGGACTGTAGATCTGGGGTGAGGAATAGTGACCCATTCTTTCCTCGTAATTCCAGAATGTCCAGCTCCACTTCTTGGTAGAGACCTACTCCAAAAGCTATGGGCTACTATCACATTCGGAGATAATACATCTCAGATGTCCATGTCTGCCCCGTCAACTATCTTAATTACCTGTCCTCTATCCGAAGAATACCTCCTCTATGAGAAGGAAGAAAATGTAGACCCATCCATGGGGCCCTTACTAGACAGACTCCTGATAGAATATCCAGGGCTGAAAACAATGCCACAGGGTTGGCTAGACACCAAGCTCCAGTAGTAGTGAGTTTAACTGCTACTGCGATCCCTGCCTGGGTTAAGCAATACCCGATTACCCAAGATACCAAAATTGGTATAAGCAAGCATATCCAGCGGCTGCGGGAAGCGGGGATTCTCGTGCCATGCCTATCGCCATGGAACACTCCCTTGCTCCCAGTCCAGAAGCCTGGTACCCAGGATTATCTCTTAAGTACAAGACTTAAGAGAAGTGAACAAGAGGGTTGAAACCAACCACCCATATGTACCCAACCCATACACTCTTTTAAGCTTGCTACCTCCTGAGAAAACTGTTTATGCTATATTAGATTTAAAGGATGCTTTCTTCAACATTCCCTTAACCCCCAGCAGCCAGCCTATCTTTGCCTTTGAGCAGACAGACCCAGAGCAGGGAAGCGCTTACCACAAGAATTCAAAAATTCTCCTACCCTATTCGATGAGGCCCTAAGTGCAGAACTCCGACCTTTCTGTCAGTGTAATCTTGACTACACGTTACTCCAGTATG
>NW_011888819.1:8782088-8785598 GCF_000151845.1 Pteropus vampyrus
GATTTCACTGAGAGAACCCTAACTGTGGGGGCTACAAATATTTACTTGTTTTCATAGACATCTTTTCAGGATGGGTAAAGGCCTTCCCCACCAGGAAAGAAACTGCCTTAGTAGTTACTAAGAAACTACTACAAGAAATCCTCCCCCAATTTGGTCTCCCTAAAACTTTAGGGTCACATAATGGGTCAGCCTTTGTAGCAAAGGTATCACAGCAATTGGCTAGCTACCTAAAATTGCGATAGAAACTCCACTGCGCCTACTGGCCCCAAAGCTCGGGCCAATTAGAGCATATGAATCGGACCATAAAAGAGACATTAGTCAAGTTAAGATTAGAAACTGATGGGACCTGGGTAGAACTTCTCCCCTTTGCTCTACTCCGAGCCAAGTGTACGCCATATATTAATGGATTCACCCCATTTGAAATTTTCTTTGGAAAACCCTCACCTTTAGTTCCTAAAATAAAAGATGAAAAAAAGGCAAAATTACATAACCTTGTCTTACTTAAGTCTTTACAGGCCCTTCAAAGTGTTCAGGAAGAGATTTGGTCCTGGGTTCGTGCAGTCCAATCAGCTCCGGAGGTCAGACTTCCCCATCAGTTTCAGCCTGGGAACTCTGTGGATCTGGAAATTCACTTCCAAAGGACTAGAACCTAAATGGAAAGGACCCTTTACTGTCTACCTGACAATGCCCACTGCAGTTAAAGTAGACGGCATCCCATCATGGATTCATCACTCCCACGTGAAGGCAGCACGAGAATGGACAGCTCAGAAAGACGGACCCTTAAGACTGAGACTTAAATGTACATAAGTCTGATCCTTTGTTTCTTCCTTTTTATCTCTTTAGCCCAGGCATACAGAAACATACACCAGCCTAGAGTGTGGAAACTTATAATAACCGAAACCGGTGAGATTGTTGCCCAGGACATCACCAGCCACAGTACTCCAGAGATCCGAGTAGACCTATGCTGGCTTGCTAGAGATCCCCTCGCCATTACAATGGCCGGACACCAACTTGGATCGGGATCTTTCATAGGCGGAGCTTTCATAGGTAATGGAGCATACTTAAGCTACAAAGGGGGACCTGGCTGTGGCATATTATCAGCTGAGAAAAGCCTCTTAAAAATAGGGCTCTATATTTGTCTTTGAGAAATATCTGGCCACGTGAGAAATAAGGGACTTAAATGTGAGGACAAAGGCCAATTTTCTTGTGCTAACTGGGGTTGTAAAACTATCTCTACTATAGATAATTATAAAAAACAGAATGATAATCATATTGGGTTCATAAGAAGACCAAGGCCCTCTACATGCTCCCTTGGGCCTTATAATCCTCTCATAATCACCATCAAAACTGGTAGCCTTGGGGGACAGCACCATTGGCTCACAAGACAGACCTGGGGTATCAGATTGTATAAAACCAGGTATGATTCGGGATTATATTTTACTATACAGGTTAAGGAGCCTCCCAGGAAAGTTCATCCTATAGGACCCAATAAACCACTTTTAGTTCCAGGACTACCTCAAACTCCAGCTCCAGCTCTAGCCTCTCCAGATAATAGCCTAATAGCTATTAAACCCCAGGCATTCGACCAGCCACAACCAGAACCAGAGAAAACATTAATAACTATGTTAACAACAATACACAAGATCTTAAATAAGACCTCCCCAGACATAGGACAGGATTGCTGGTTGTGCCTAAACCTAAAACCCCCTTATTATGTCAGGGTAGGAACTCCCCTAAACCTAACTGAGCTCAGCAGCACATATGGCTGTGAATGGGAAACTCTTCGACTCACCTTAGGAGACATACAAGGGAAAGGAACCTGCCTGATTTCAAAGAATTATTCCAAGCTGTTGACACAGTCACCTTACTTCGATAACTGTAATCATACTTTCGAAGTACCTACCTCAGGAAATAAATACAATAAGGCTCCAAATAATACTTGGCTAACATGTGATAGCAGGCTCACTCAACACAGGTGAGACTAATATTTGTATCCTAGTCTTTGTACTCCCCCAAGTGTCCCTTTACAATGGGCCAGAAGGCAGGCTCCATTTCTTCCACCAGGACAGGTTACAGAAATGGGCCATACCAGTCTTAGTGCCCCTTCTTGTAGGACTCAGAAAAGTGGGCTCAGCGGCTGTAGGTACTACTGCTCTCAACAAGGGAGAAAATAAATTACATGAAATTGGAATACAGATAGATAAAGATATCAAGACCTTAAAAGACACCATCAACAGGCTAGAACTTCAAGTCGATTCACTAACAGAAGTAGTCCTCCAAAATAAAAGAAGTTTAAATTTATTATTCTTAAAACAAGATCGATTATGTATGGCTCTAGGTGAAACCTGTTGCTTCTATGCCAATAACTCTAGAGTAATTAGAGAAAGCTTACGACTAGTACAGAAAAATTTGGATGCCAGGGAAAAACAGAGACTAGAATCAAATAATTGGTTTCATAAGATGTTCAATTGATCACCATGGCTAACAACCCTTCTATCTGCCGTAGCTGGACCTTTAATCATCCTCCTCCTTTTGTTAACTTTTGGCCTGTGTTTCCTTAATTTCTTGTTTACATATATAAAAAAAAGAATTAATTCCATTAGACTTTTAGTATTATAGAATAAAGGCTATGAGCAAATTCCACATGAAGAATCAAAGATTTGATTTTCTGCTAAGGCCAGTGGAGAATGTATTGGCTGGAAATTACTGCTTGATTGGAAATTACTGTTTGAGATTTATTACTTGTAAGAAATTACTGTTTGGCCAACGCCATGGAAACATAGGCTATTAATTATGGGAACATAACATTCTAATAACATTCTAATAACAAGCTTTCTGCTTCTGTACTCCCCACTTGCATACTCGACCTATGGGTCAACAGGTAGTGAATAGAAGAAAAATAGACCTTTGTGTCCAGACAGAATGAGGAATGGGGTTTAGGGCTTAAAAACCTTGTACCTCTGCATTTGGGGGCTGCTTAATTTGGGGTATGCGTACCCCTGGCAGACCCAGCTGGCTGAATAAAGAGTGTGTTTCCTATAGCTCACTGATTTCTGGTGGTCCGTGTGTCTTTTGGGGGCTGGCGGCCACAACAGATGGACCTAGAGGGTATTGCGCTGAGTGAAGAAATCAGACAGAGAAATATAAATGCCATGTGATTTCACATGTGGAATCTAAAGAACAAAATTTAAAAAATAAAACAGAAAAAAACTCATAGATACAGAGATGTTTGATGGTTGCCAGATGGGAAGGGTATTGGGAGGATGGATAAAAAAGGGAAAGGGATTAAGAAGTACAAATTGGTAGTTACAAAATAGTTATGGGGATGTAAAATATAGCATAAGGAACACAGTCAATGATATTGTAATAACTATGTATAGTGTCATATGGGTACTAGATTTATTGGGGTGATCATTTCATAAATTATATAAATATCTAATCATTTATTGTACACCTAAAATTAATATAATGTCATATGCCAACTATAATTGAAAAATTAAAAAATTATCA
>NW_011888819.1:8787713-8789329 GCF_000151845.1 Pteropus vampyrus
ATATAAAAGGAGAATACCTCCCACCAAAAACAGAGATAGAGAATTGGAGAGGAAACATAAAATGATTAGAAGAGCAATCCAGGAGTTCCCATATATAACATTAACATTTCAAAGAAAAGAAAACTGAGTACATTAAGGAGAGGCATATAACAAAGGAATCATAAAATAAAATTTACCAGAACTAGAAAATACTGATTTTCAAGTAGACAACACATATCAAATTCACAACAGATTTGATGGGAAAAAAAAAAAATAAGAATAAAGCTCCTATGAAGAAAAGAAAGCAAGCCACACCAAAGAATGTGGAACCAAAATTATTATTTTTTAACAGTAATACTAGATATTAGAAGGCAATGAGATTTTTAATCAGAACACATCTAAAAAGTCAATTATGGAAAAGAGTAAAATGTAGACATTTTCAGACACACGAGCCTTGAAGCACCTTTTCCATGTAGCTTCTGGAGGCTATGCTGCATCAAATAAGGGAGAAAACCAAGAAAAACATGCTATCCAAGAAAAGGAATTAAAGAGTGAATGATGAGAAGAAGATCCATAATAACAAGAGCATGGTCAGACTAGAGTTCAACTAGATCAGTCTGAAACAAAGTAATGAGAAATTAGGAGGAAAGTGTTAAAAGATAAACTGAGACCTAGTAAAATTTTTAAGATTTTACTTGAGCAAAAATTGACTCAGATTTGGCCATCACCAATCTGGAAGAGGTTAGGAGCACTACTAACAGGACCCAGGGGAAAGGTTTATATAGAAAAGGGGCAGAAGCAAAGAAGGGAAATGATTTGACTGGCTATAGCTTAAAGTCTTGTTGTCTGTTTGTGATTGATTGTACTAAGCATTTTGATTCTGTAAACCTGAAGCATTTATAGGCCTAGATTTCTGGTTTGCCAACATAGGACACCACGGCATTGGAGCCTCATCAGTCTAATGGCCTCTTTCTTTAATTAATTTAACAAAAGCCATCAAAGAATGAAAACAAAATGAAATTGCTAGTACTCTATATAGACTTAAGGATTGTACGAGTTTATGGACTATGCTAAAAAACAGTTAATAGTTATAGAGTTCTATTAGAAAGTTTGAAGATAAGTTTGAAGAAAGTTTAATAAGAAAATATAAATTTAGTCATAATGCCATAAATAATAAGCACTGGGCAAATTCTAAAGTATGTTTTTACTGGGAGCATGTGTAAGAGAAGATATTTATATGTGTTAAGAGAAAGATGGAAAAAAAGCTAAAACTTTACTATCAATCCATTTTCCCATCTCCTCCATCAATCTTTTATAGCTATACATAATCAATGGTTAAATTAATATTTATAATATTATGGTTGTGTGAATATTGTTTATAAGCAAGAAGTGTACAGTACTATAATTATGTTTGTTTTGTTGTTTTTGTTGTTGTTATAATTTTATTTTCTTCCACGCTTGTTCTGGTTTCTCTCATCTCAGGAATTTTTCTCAAACTCCTGTGGCCAAGATAATATATATCATCCTCCTTTGCAGGGAAGGGGGCAAAAACTTCCCAAGTTCAGTGTGTAAACTTGAAACGAATTCTCTTGTGTCTAATGCCACATCAGGAAGACTCTTTGCATTCCTCTGACCCC
>NW_011888819.1:8789379-8798621 GCF_000151845.1 Pteropus vampyrus
TAATTTGAAAAAATATGTTATATCTACTAAAGAGCTTCTATAAAATCAACAGCAATATTATGCTCCACATAATCCCAGGCACCATCTGTAAAAACAACTACTTTCCTGGGATTTATTTCTAAATATTATGCTGAGACTGCCAATTAAATATAGCAAAAAGAACACATGAGTTCATTTCAGTTAAACCCAGAAAAGCCTTTTTAAATCATTAAAGGACATTAATGAAATAAAAAATGAGATAACAGTAAATGGCAGCACCAACAATATTTTGAAACTGGAAGCTAAATGGAGGAGAAGATAATGACTTCTCAGAGTAGGCAAATCGAGACTCACCTCTGTACCCTGAAAAGACTTGGGGACTAAAAGAATCAGTATTTCTGGAGATGTGAGTGCTGGTGAGGCTGAAAAATAAGATAATTTATTGAAAGCTTGTAGAATGAAAGTATGGTATCAAAAACTTTCATCCAACACATGTAGTCAGGCTACTGTCCTCTCCCAGACAGGAAAATTACTCTTTGGTTTAATCAGAAGAACTTAAACTTGGAGCTACCAGGCTTCATTGATTGCAGGATAAAGAATCTGTTGAATTAAAGGGGACTTCAGAAATGTCTACACACATAATGGAGAGAAGTAAGTTTTTTTTATTCAACTCAGGACTTAGAATGCCCACAGTAAGGCTTTAATAATGCAGATAAAATATGGGCATCTAGGACAGTGTGGATATATGGAGAAATCTCAGTGGAATGCCCATTTATCTACTGGATGATCCTCAAACACATTAGTCAATAATTCTAGCCCATTCATATTGCTTTTACTTATTTTTAAAAATCTTCCTAAATGTGAATAGAGAGTCAAGGATCAACAAACAGTTGCAAAAAGCATAAAACATAAAGGTAGGATTCAATCAAATAAACAGCAAAACAAACTCGAGAATAAATGAGACTATAAAGAGATCAAAAGAAAACCTCCAAAATCTAATAATTGATACCTTAAAGGGGAAAAAGTGTTATCCTATTCATAGGAAAATAACAGGATGCTATAAAAAAAAAAAAAAGGAACATTTAGAGAAACTACAAAAAAAAAGACACTGAAAATTAAATATAATGGTGAAAATTTTTAAATTCAAGGAATAATTCGAAAGTAAATTTAAGAGGTAAAGATTGAAAGATTTTTGTAATTCTATTGTGTACAAAGACCAATACAAGGAAGAGAAAGTCCCTGACTGCATGAAATTAGAAAAGCAATAACAATAACAAAATGAATGGGAACATAAAAGAGAAAACAAAGATTTAGGACTGGAAGGTGATATTTTTATTTGGGGGACATCTCAAAATATATAAAAGGAGAATACCTCCCACCAAAAACAGAGATAGAGAATTGGAGAGGAAACATAAAATGATTAGAAGAGCAATCCAGGAGTTCCCATATATAACATTAACATTTCAAAGAAAAGAAAACTGAGTACATTAAGGAGAGGCATATAACAAAGGAATCATAAAATAAAATTTACCAGAACTAGAAAATACTGATTTTCAAGTAGACAACACATATCAAATTCACAACAGATTTGATGGGAAAAAAAAAAAATAAGAATAAAGCTCCTATGAAGAAAAGAAAGCAAGCCACACCAAAGAATGTGGAACCAAAATTATTATTTTTTAACAGTAATACTAGATATTAGAAGGCAATGAGATTTTTAATCAGAACACATCTAAAAAGTCAATTATGGAAAAGAGTAAAATGTAGACATTTTCAGACACACGAGCCTTGAAGCACCTTTTCCATGTAGCTTCTGGAGGCTATGCTGCATCAAATAAGGGAGAAAACCAAGAAAAACATGCTATCCAAGAAAAGGAATTAAAGAGTGAATGATGAGAAGAAGATCCATAATAACAAGAGCATGGTCAGACTAGAGTTCAACTAGATCAGTCTGAAACAAAGTAATGAGAAATTAGGAGGAAAGTGTTAAAAGATAAACTGAGACCTAGTAAAATTTTTAAGATTTTACTTGAGCAAAAATTGACTCAGATTTGGCCATCACCAATCTGGAAGAGGTTAGGAGCACTACTAACAGGACCCAGGGGAAAGGTTTATATAGAAAAGGGGCAGAAGCAAAGAAGGGAAATGATTTGACTGGCTATAGCTTAAAGTCTTGTTGTCTGTTTGTGATTGATTGTACTAAGCATTTTGATTCTGTAAACCTGAAGCATTTATAGGCCTAGATTTCTGGTTTGCCAACATAGGACACCACGGCATTGGAGCCTCATCAGTCTAATGGCCTCTTTCTTTAATTAATTTAACAAAAGCCATCAAAGAATGAAAACAAAATGAAATTGCTAGTACTCTATATAGACTTATGGATTGTAAGAGTTTATGGACTATGCTAAAAAACAGTTAATAGTTATAGAGTTCTATTAGAAAGTTTGAAGATAAGTTTGAAGAAAGTTTAATGATAAGAAAATATAAATTTAGTCATAATGCCATAAATAATAAGCACTGGGCAAATTCTAAAGTATGTTTTTACTGGGAGCATGTGTAAGAGAAGATATTTATATGTGTTAAGAGAAAGATGGAAAAAAAGCTAAAACTTTACTATCAATCCATTTTCCCATCTCCTCCATCAATCTTTTATAGCTATACATAATCAATGGTTAAATTAATATTTATAATATTATGGTTGTGTGAATATTGTTTATAAGCAAGAAGTGTACAGTACTATAATTATGTTTGTTTTGTTGTTTTTGTTGTTGTTATAATTTTATTTTCTTCCACGCTTGTTCTGGTTTCTCTCATCTCAGAAATTTTTCTCAAACTCCTGTGGCCAAGATAATATATATCATCCTCCTTTGCAGGGAAGGGGGCAAAAACTTCCCAAGTTCAGTGTGTAAACTTGAAACGAATTCTCTTGTGTCTAATGCCACATCAGGAAGACTCTTTGCATTCCTCTGACCCCTTTTTCAGAGCATGGCAGATTCATTTTTTAAATTAACTGCTTAATTAATTAATTAATTGATTAACAACAACAAAAATCTTCAGGTTAGATGAAAAGATCATCATCTAGCTATGAGGAAGAGGTGGCTAAGTATGGACATGCAACCGTTTTTTTATAAAAATGTTTAGTGATTTCTTTTCCCTGTTTTCTATCCTAATACCGTCCCACCTTACTGGCTGTGATGGTTAGTTTTATGCTGCAACTTGGAGGGTGTTTTGGGGTGAGAACAACATTTAAGTCAGTGAACTCAGTAAAGCAAATTGCCTTCCGTAATGTTGATGGGCCTCATCCAATCATTTGAAGGCCTGAATAGAGCAAAAAGACCAGCAAGAGGGAATTCTCCAGCAGACTGCCTTAGGACTTCATTTATACCATGGGCTCTCCTGGGTCTCCAGGCTGCTAGCTTTTGGAGTGGAATAGCTCCAGCTGCTCTCATGAGTCTCCATCTGCTTCTTCTCACTGCAAATTTTAGACTTGTCAGCCTCCATAATCATATGAGCCAATTTTTTACAAGTAATCTCTTTCTATATATGTACACATACATTACTGATACTGTTTCTATGGAGAACCCTAACTAATACATTGGCTTACATGGTGTTTCAAGTCACGGAAACTCAGGGATTTGAGGCCACATTGGATGAACTCCATGTGTATCCTCCTCCTCAGAGCCTTATATTTTAACTACTTCAGTTAAGTGCTCCCATCTTTCAACCTGTATTATATAATTTTACTAATTTTTCTTTCTCCTTTCTGTGTGTGTTTTTTTATTATTATTAAATCCTTTTAAAATGTGTTTACAATCATTATAGTAGGGCTCAAAGGTGGGTGAGTGAGCAGGCCAGATATAGAATTTTTAAAATTAATCATCTCATTGTCAAAGATTTATTGCAATTATATTTGTGGTTTGACTAAACTTTAGGCTCTGAAAATTATCATCTGTCTTCCGCTATTAAATCAAATTGACATCAAATGACATTTCTTATAGAAATGAAGCTACATGTTAAAATTTATGTATAATTAGTGAAGTTGATAGGTGTCGTGGTATTTGGAATTGAAAGGAAATTTAGTAGTCACCCAATAAACTTTATACACAATTCAGAACCCTCCACTATTGCTTTCTTTGGTATTTTTATTATCTCTGCTTTAACAGCAAAATAGAGAATTCACAACATTTCCTACCTGATACTTCATTTTCAGACACCTCCAACTTTCAGGTACATCTTTGTCATATAGGTTGATTTATTTTTTTCTTGTCTCTAAAAATGTTAGGAGGTTGAGAAAATGGATAGATATATGATTTAGTAAAATCTACTATTTGGTGTCTATGTGTATACATTCTTCTTCTAAGTGTTAAAACAGTTCAACATTGCCAAATATTAGACTCCAGCTATCTGGTGTACAACTACAAACCATGTAGAATCTTAGCAATTCTCGACTAGCTCTAACATACAGAAACTATGCCATAGAATCTCTTTTCTATCACTTTAGCCTGAATATTTAGTCCATTCTTCTTCTATTTTATCTTTATATATGCATAAATCAGAATATCCGTATTCTTTCTTCTGTAACATAAACCTAATTCAAACTTGCAATCTATTGGTACAAATAAATGAAAACTCAGAGAAGAATGGCTTGGAAAATGTGACACGCATATTGTTAGCAATATGTCTTTCATCACCTTTTAGATGTATTGGCTTCATTAGCAGGTATCTCTTCCTATACCTTAGCAAAAATTGCCACCAGAAGCTCCGGACTATATTCCACCAGCTTGCCATCTCTAGGAGAAAGTTGTCTTTTTTTTCTGATTTCACCAGCTAAAATAATGAGATTGAATTTGTTTGACCTGGTCTAAATTATATGCCTTCCCATGATCACCTTTGTGGCCAGTAAAACTCAAAATACATGAACAGACAGTAAAGGACTTTGGCAGAGTCACCAAAAGGATTATTTGCATTCTCTACAAAAAAAAAAAAAATGCCGGGTGTCAGCTGGGAGAAAGTACAGATACAGTCACCTACATCTGTATCTACATCTGAGAATGGGCAATAAAGTAATTGACTAGAAAACCAGAAGAGGGACTGGACAAGAGAAATGCAGTATCGTGGACAGAAGCTACTATGGTCCACTTGAAGCAAATGGCCACGAAGATTAAGTGACATCAGACCGCCTTGTTCATCTGTAGAGAAATAAGCAGCATGTTAGATTTTTGTCTATCATAAAAGGAGTAAAAAGAGAATTAAATAATTTAGCTGCAGTGCTTAAAGCTTATCATGCAGTTTAACCTGTGTGAGAAGAGGATTCTCAATGAAAATGTAGCAGGATCATTGAACTATAGGTACTGGTGAGGTCTGAAAGAGTGGATTTTATAGAAAATGCTGTGGAAAGCCAGGAGGTGTTCAGAAAGTGAATGCATAAATTGATCCTGTGGTTGGGAAAGAGTTGTAGTTATCGCAGATAACAATGCCTAGGCCAGTGTAAGAACTGGGGATAGACCAATAGATGCATCTAGATTGACGATCAAGATCATTAAAGGAAAAGAAGACAAGACACTGAGATCCAAGCAATCTGAAAGCTTACTGATAAGGAGCAAAGACTTCTTCTTCCTCTTCAAGACCTATGGTATTAAGAACATGGGAGAAAAATACCACCATTTGAGAGGGTTCCAAGGGAAGAAAGTGTTCTCAGCAGAGTCAAGAGTCTCTCAGAGAAAAAAGTTAAGGAGTACAAGATGTAACATGCATGTGATTATCATTTATACTTTGAAACACTAAATTTTTTCATTGAACTCTCCATTTTAGAGGATTTTAGTGCATTTCATCACGGGAAAAAATATTTTTACAGGGTAGATGCCAAGTCTATGAGAACAAAAGAGATATGTAGGCATCAGTAGCTAAACTTATAAAAACATCTGGTAATGATGAGTTTTGATATTTTTGAAAATAAATTGCTCATGAGTCATCAATCAATTGTTCTCCTTTAATTAAGGAATTTGAAAAGTAATTGAACAAACAGCAGGGATTAGAAATGAAACCTCACATAGACCCATCTTCAGTCATTTGTAGGTTGTAAAGATAGAAATAAGTTAAAATATTTATGAAACTTTAGGTCTGGAAATGAACTTATGATCATCATGATTTCAGATTGGGAGATCCAAAACATAATAACATATTTTCTCCCTTTTAATTTCAATACTGAATATAGTTTCTTGAAAATCCAAACCAATCACTATTACTTTTTTTTTGATCTAGTTTAAATATATACACTAATTTTCCTGAAATAAACATCTTTATGTCCTTTGTCACATTCATAAATCATATTAAATGTGAAAGTAATGCATTTAGTAAATATCAATGTTTAGTGAAATAGAGGTCCTTATAAGTTAATGTTAGTAGAATTACTTTGGCTATCCTGTATTTGTCTAACAAAACTAAAACAAAATAGTTACTTAGCAATACATTTAACAATTAAGTTTAATTCTTTATTTTACTATACAGATTATTGAACCACACTATTATTTACTTCTTTTAAACAAGATTTTTTTTTTTTTTTTTTTTTTTTAGGAAAATAAGATAATTCTACAGGTCATTGACACACGACTCTCTTTCCTTTCAACTAAGCACGTAGTGACCCATACAACCAGCTCAAAATTTCTTAAACAATTTGCTGTAAAAAATAGATAAATAAAAGTCATGTGCATTAGCCTTACAGAGAGGTTATATTAAAGATGAACCAAATTAGAATTGGGAAAATACAGAATGTAATAGCTTCTGTATGATCATAAATGAAGGGCAGTGCCTACCTTGTCCAGGAAGCTGAACTAATCATTCTGAGAGTCTTTGAAAAGATGAATGCGGTTCCCGTCGATGTGAACCTCAACACTGTTTTCAGGTGTTAGCACTAACATTTCTAACTCAGAGTTTTGTAGTTATAATTCTTGTTTTCAGTAATAAATAAATCCATGGATAAAATGACTCCTTGGACACTCAAATTAATTCATAGTTATTCTAAGTCATGTGTAAGAGAATCTCTGTTAAATGTTTCTTGTGAATTTTTTTATTTTTTCAGAACAACAAACACAAGATCAACTCAACAATTGTATACTGTGTATCAGGTTTATTCAAGTCACTGGATACAGCAGGGTAACAAAACATCTGTGACAACATACTCTTGCCACTAAGGAGTTGAAAATCTCTTCCTGGAGGTGGAAAATGCTTGTGTGATTCCCGTATCAGAATCCTCGTGTTATTTAACTGTATATGTTTTCATCACTTTGTGGCTTTTATATACATGTTTCACTCATCTGTCATCCTAGAATACTTTAGAGCAGAGCGATTTCTGTTTCTACTTCGTGTCCACAGTCACACTTAGAACTATGTCTTGCACATAAAACAGTAAATTTTAAGAAACGCTTCGTGGAGACTTTTTGTGTTTGAGCTATGTATTTTTATGCTCAAAATGCCTGTTGAATAAGAGGCGTGAATACAAAGGGTGCATATCACAGAGAGAATATTCCAATTAAGTAAATAGCATGAGCAAAAGCACAGAAAGGGGAAACAAGCCAGAAAACAAAGAAGAAGAGAAAGATTATTTACTTTAGTTGACGTATTAAAGTATATTTTAGAAGGGAAATCAGTAAACATAAATAAGGATTATATCAAAGGGATAACTGTGATGTTCAGATCTATTCATTTCCTTTTTGTTTTATTTTTTCCATTATTTTAATGGTATAGCAGTTTTATTGTATTTGTTTCTTTACAACATATTCAGGTCACTAGATCATAAATAATAATTAAATATATTCCCTGTAATGAAAAAGGCAGTAATCACAGCCAAAAGTAATAGAAGGAACACAAGAGACATTGCAGAGGTAAAACACACCTCGGTAGCTGTATTTTACGTATAAAAGGCAAAAGTACATTTGAACATGTTTTCTAGTTTGGGTATTAGAAAACGTTCATGACACTAGTAGAATAGTAACATCGGAACCCAGGTCCCAGGTCCAAGTGCCAGAGGTGATGCTTTCTCCTGAGGCTGCAGCTGCTTCCAACTCAACTCAGAGTCCTGGGTGCTGGCGGGTCCACTGGGACCAGAACTTATCTGGGAGTGCATTAAGGACAGTAAATGTAGGCCAACTCGACTCTGCTAAGCGTTTGGATCCTAGACTTAACAGTTTTAAAAACTGCTGTCTCAACATGTGTCCCCTACGTATTAAATCCTGCTCACAATTTAAATCTTTTCCTCGCTCTCATTCCCATTCTGACCTTTTTTTTTTTTTTTTTGGCCTATTCCTTGCAGACTTTCACAGCTTCCTGATTTCTTAAACCATTACTCTTCGTTTTTTCGATCCATATAACTTGGTAAGATCTAGGCTGAAACCTGACCTCAATGTCCAAAGAGCTTCCTGGCTAATAAAAGCAGGTAGGTAGGGGAGAGTAAAATAACTTGCCTATATTTCAGCTGAGGTAGCCCCATTTAAAGAGCATCCTCACATTTTTGTTAATGTGGCTTCTTCACCATTTTCCAAATACACCTTTCTTCTTCTCCTCTGTCCCTTTTCATGAACTATTTTTTCTGCCTAAATCTTTTCTCTTTTTCACATGCCGGTTGCTTCTCATTCTTTATTAGCCTTTTCATTCCATTCAAACTTTAATTTTGGTGGAACTTGTTTATTTTTTACAATTTTACCTTATATCCTAGGGTTAGGTTTCTTTTCCTTATGGTTGAGGACACTACTTGGAAATTAACTGAATTTTTCTTTTGCCTGAGTGAGTTTTTACTTATTGTCTTAAAAAGAACTATGAGAAAAGGAAGACAACTTCATATAAACACATTTTTGCAGCAATATCAATAATAACATCTTGTTTCCCTGAGTATGATATGCCAATCTGTGAATTAAAAATTTGTTCTGAACTGAATCCATACTTTGATTATGGCCTGAGCTAAAGAAGCTCAGCCACTTGCACATCCAACCCCAGACCCCCAGCTGGAGGAACTTGAGGTTTCCACAGCCACAGGCTATAGCATGGAGAGACTGTGCAAGACTTTGCATCCTACTTAAGTTCTAGGATTTTATGGCGAATTTGGTTTCTATATTTATACTAAAGATCTTCCATGAAAATAACTGATGGGTATAATACAGTACAGACTGCCAAGGAACCTGGCATGTGATAAGGTAGTTAGAAAGTACAGATCTGAGGGATTCAGCACTAACAGATGAGATAATGCTCTAATGCCTGGGAACACAGCAAAG
>NW_011888819.1:8798671-8803164 GCF_000151845.1 Pteropus vampyrus
TGCCAAGGAACCTGGCATGTGATAAGGTAGTTAGAAAGTACAGATCTGAGGGATTCAGCACTAACAGATGAGATAATGCTCTAATGCCTGGGAACACAGCAAAGGAGGAAAAAGATCTCCCCAGAAGAGAATGCTGGGGAGCTGTTCAGTTAGAAATAAGGCCCTAGATGTCCTTCCAAGATAGAATGTCCTTCTAAGTTGTCCTTAGGGCAACTTAGGTCTGCCCTAAGTTGAGAACCTGGGAGACGAGCTGTTTACTCACCAAATGCAGCCACCTAGAATGACTGCCCTGGTCACATTAGAATTTTGCTTATCAGAGACTGAGTCTCCAGTGTTCTTTTGGGGATCCAAGCCACTCAGAGATTGGGCCTGTACTCTAGGGGGCTGGATGGGTAGATACAACTGTCCAGGGCCCAATCCAAGAAGTATATGGTGGGGCGGGGGGCGCGGCGTGGAGGGGTGTGGAGGGTCATACTACAAAGCCTGAGGATTCAAGCGAGAGCAGCTTCCAACTCCCTAATGCACTGAGGATGTCTCAGGGCCTATTGTGCAGAGATTCACCCCACCAGATGAAGGCTAGCTCAATTAGCCTCTTCTTGCACGTTCTCAAACACCCTAATCACCATTAAGCAGCAAATCTTGCCACCTGGATTACTATTATTCATTTGACAGTCAGGCCTTAGAAAAAGCTTTTAAAGGGCCATTTTATTTACTCCAGAACAAAAACCATCAAGGGGTCAGTGTAAACAGCAGAACGTAAAAAAATCAAGGTTCAGCCACTCCACATGTTAAGAGAAGCCCCTTCTACCTGTGATGGGACCAGCTGCTTCCCCTGCCCAAGGCAGCACAGGTGGGATAAAAGCCAGGAAATGGCTCAGTCCCCCATGCCAGAGATCTGAGCCGGCAGCAAAAGGGAGCTGGGGCCTCTTGCCTTGACAGGACCACCAAAGGGTTTGGTGAGATTATGTGGCTGCTTCTTGGTTCCTAAAGTGTACCCTGCTCCCCTGAGCCAGATGCACAGATAAGCTGGAATGACCTGAAAGAGTCCTGAGGCCAATTAAATAGTATTTTTATTTTTTTCCCAAATTTGCCTAGGAATCACCTGGAGCCTACAGTTAAATCCACTAGTCATAGTCTCATAAATTCCTTTAAAGTGCAAATTGCAATCTGAGACTCATTTTTTATTTTGGTGTTGGTCCATCCCACTTCTGACATGAGGCAGCACACTCTGGTTTCCCAAATCAAACATTCTGAGTTTGAATCCTAGACGTAAAACCTCCTGGCTATGAGATCTTGGTGATATTTTCTACACCATCCATGCTTCAGTTTTACCACCTATAAAATGGAACTAATAAAAGATGTTGCATGATAGGGTGGTTGTGAGCATTAAATGAGACTGTTAATTGCAAGTGTTAAGCACAGAACCTCATGAATTGCAAGTGCTCATCATATATTTGTCAATATCCCTCTCTTTGTCAGAAGATGGCTCAGAAGTGGGTTTTATCAGGCCAAAACTAAGAGAGACTGGCTATAGCATGATAGATGGCACAAGAAAATGCCACATAAATTGTGAGGCCCAATGCAAAATGAAAATACAGGGCCCTGTATTTGCAAGATATCAGCATAGTGGCTCAGGAAGACAGCAGGTGTGGGTGAAATTACAGAAATGGAAAACAGAGTCTAGGACCCACTGTATGCTCAGATCTACATCATGGGCTTGATTGCAGTAAGTATCCTTATCTTTGATTTTCTTGCACTATGTTCTTTCCTCTTTACATATGATTCTTTTCCTTTTATCCATATTTTAAAGGTTACTATTTTATGTATACATTTATTATTGTCCATGATTTCCTATATTTCTTGGATAGGCAGAATAATAAATACAGGTTCGGAAGAGGGGAATACTGTAGTCATTGAGTGATACAATAGAAGAACTAGGATTGGATTAAGACTGGAAGAAACAAATTTCAAAAAGTAGAAACCACAGGAACATCAGAGAATGAGAAGTGAGAGGAGAGCACTGGGTTTTATCTGAAGAGTCATTAGTAACTAGGGAGAGCAGCATTCGTGAGCTGGTTGGGGGTGAGTCACAGCAATGAGGAAGAATGAAGCTATTCTGGGACAAAAGGCATTTGTATTATGTGCATTTTGTACTGACCACTGTGTGCAACTGAATTAAAATTTTCTAAATTTGTCCACACTAGAAGCATGTTTGATCCTGAACTGTGGGCAGAGCAGAGCCTGTGAGCATAGGTCAACTAATGAAAGCAGACATACCAGGAGCTAAAGCCAAAGAATTTAATCTGTGGCCCTAATCTCCGAGGGGAATAGTTTTGCTTCTTTCTCTCTGTAGCAAACTATTACCTCTACTCCTGAGAACTACGATGATATACAACAAAAATGTAGCAAATCTACTGAAAATGTAACTCAAAGAATATACATGTCCTCTTTATGTAGAGTTGGCTTAAAGTTCCATCAATGCCCTTAAAGGGAGCCATTTTCAGGCAAGTTACCATTTCTGGTTCATTTAAAGTGTACATTTTCTTTATCGAGTCTTATTCTTGTCTGTTCATAATTATAATGACTTGGCCTCTTTCATGAAAGTGGTTCTGATAATCATTCCACAGTCATACATGAGTGTTTTTCTTTCTTCGTTAAATACATATGTCTGTAAATTATATGTAGAGAGCCATTCATTGGCATGGAGGGAGAATCCACCAAAGTCGCAGGTATACTGTGGGGTAGACTAAGGGAATTTGAGTGAAGCATTGAGTGTATCACCTACAGTCTATACCCTGCACCATTTAGACTCCACCCTTTATTGATTCTTTGAGTTCATGGATAGTCACGATCCCGAAGAAGTGTGGTTAGTCAGACTAGAATTTAAACTGATACAGTTAATCTTAAGAACATAATTGATATTCATTATCTCTCTTCTACCACTTCTTTTAGAATCTTACTCAGCACCTCTGCTGGTCTAGATTGCTTGACTGGTGGGATACATAGATCTTCAAGACAGGATGCATAAGAAAGGACTGAGTTCTAGATTGCCATGCCCTTGTCAGGCCAAGGTTGCTGTAATTTCCTGTTCACTATTGTCCCTGGGCATGAACACATCATGAAATGCTCAAATAAAAGTCTTATGCTATGCGCATACTCTTTTTTATTCCCATTATATAATATCACTGCTAGTTTATCATAATGGCCAATGTCAAAAATTATAGGCATGATAGTAACTCTTATCTAAACGTTTTGTTTAAAATTCTAATTTTTCAACATGAAAAGGACACAATGGCCAGGGGATAGCTAGCCACTATTATACGTTAAACAGAAATCTTACTATCTCTCATAAAAAGCCATATTTTCCCAAGAACCAGGTCCTCAAATCCAAATGTGCCTCCAGTTGTAGAACAGAACATATAAAATCACCCAAGTGATTCATTGGGAGTGATAGTGATATGGGCTATTCCTTCTTCTATTCCCTGGTCCCAGAGATTTGTTTTCTAGATATTAGAGATATAAGACAATATAATGACTACTAATTTAACGCACACACTGCATTGTGAAGGATAATACATAAATTCTACAGGGTGTCTTCTCCAAGCTCTGCCTTTAGGAGGACACTCCAACTTTCTATTAGTCTGGCAGCTAATAGGTGATAAAGTAGATGACCTGTGAACTCTCTAGTCATGTGCTTACAGTTGCATTTTTTGCCCTCAAGTGAGCCCCTAATCCAAAGCTATGTAATATAGAGCTTGGAATGGGAATACCAGACACTCTGTGAGTCTGTAGACTGTGGGTTTGAGAAAGGCAAAATACATCATTATAGATTCCAGGAAGGATGAATTTCTATTCCCCTCATGGTAGAACATATGTGATATAATCATATATACACAACATAGCTATTTGTTCTCATTAAAGGATGATAATATATTGAAGTATCGGAGATATTCTCATCTGCTGAAAGGCCAGTAGATTAATCAGCCTTGATGAGATGGAGCTCACGCTATGGCCCCCAAGTATAACCTCCATCTCTGTCACCTTGACTATTCCATTAATGGTCCCAGTGTGAAAATACTAAGATGAGCCATTGTATCAATCTAGTGTTTAGTTTTTCCACCACTGGGCATTGACGTGAATCACAAATATCTACGCATTTTGGGATCAGTTTTAATGAGCATTTATATGTCTCTTCTCTAAACCTCCTTTCTGTTCCCAGGACCCTGAACTTCTAGCCAAACCATTTGCAATTGGACATAAGTCCATGTGTATCTTTATCTCATATAAAGTGAATTATTCAAATCCCTAGCTACGTGGAGGATTTCTTCTCACTTCTTATTTCAGAGATAGCCTTAACCAACAGTAAATTTTCAGCTCACATCCACCTATCGAGATGATCTAAAAATAAACCAGCCCTGAGCTTTTCCTTCTGTACCAGCTGTACATCGGGGGCTAAACTGAAGTTGAGGTTACACTACAAGAGATTAAAATGG
>NW_011888819.1:8803214-8805537 GCF_000151845.1 Pteropus vampyrus
GGATGATAATATATTGAAGTATCGGAGATATTCTCATCTGCTGAAAGGCCAGTAGATTAATCAGCCTTGATGAGATGGAGCTCACGCTATGGCCCCCAAGTATAACCTCCATCTCTGTCACCTTGACTATTCCATTAATGGTCCCAGTGTGAAAATACTAAGATGAGCCATTGTATCAATCTAGTGTTTAGTTTTTCCACCA
The DNA here is from genome assembly GCF_000151845.1 of Pteropus vampyrus. Lineage (NCBI taxonomy): Eukaryota > Metazoa > Chordata > Mammalia > Chiroptera > Pteropodidae > Pteropus > Pteropus vampyrus. Next base: position 8,803,417 of record NW_011888819.1, read on the forward strand.
CTGGGCATTGACGTGAATCACAAATATCTACGCATTTTGGGATCAGTTTTAATGAGCATTTATATGTCTCTTCTCTAAACCTCCTTTCTGTTCCCAGGACCCTGAACTTCTAGCCAAACCATTTGCAATTGGACATAAGTCCATGTGTATCTTTATCTCATATAAAGTGAATTATTCAAATCCCTAGCTACGTGGAGGATTTCTTCTCACTTCTTATTTCAGAGATAGCCTTAACCAACAGTAAATTTTCAGCTCACATCCACCTATCGAGATGATCTAAAAATAAACCAGCCCTGAGCTTTTCCTTCTGTACCAGCTGTACATCGGGGGCTAAACTGAAGTTGAGGTTACACTACAAGAGATTAAAATGGCATGGGCATTTAAGTAATCTCTTTACGTGCCTTAATTATGCCTTCTGGATCTCTTCAGGCCTGATATCAAATGTACCATTTTCATCATAGCATTTCTGCAATATCTTAAGACTTGGCGAATTCGATAATACCTGGCTCATGACTCATTGCTAATGATCAGGTGCTCGGTCTCTTCCCGAGCCCAGCAGCATGCCATAAATTGCTTTTGGACAGTACATAATTCCTTATTTTACAAACCATGACTTTCCTCCAGAACCCTAAAGAAAATCTTCCTATTGTAGTTTTCCAGAGAGCATTTGTATCTATAGCAAATATCAGATTATCTGGAATAAAAAGCAAGGTAGTGTTCCTGAATCACCTTGAGTGTTTCTCACACAGCCCCATTCAAAATGGGCAGCTATACGAATGCAAAACAATGTTTAACTCCTATTATACCTCCAAAGGCATGTAGAAAAGTCTTTTCCTAGTGTTGGTAGTTAGGATCATGAGATGCCCCAGCTTCTTTGTCTGTACCCTCTGTAGGAGCACTTCTGAATCTACTAATGCTATGCTTCATCTGCATTCTTCCTGCTAAAGCTATCGGTCAGGAAGAAGCTGAAATATTCATTCATTTATACAGGGCATATTCATTATTTATAACATTTCACTGTGTCAAATACTCCAGGCCTATATCCTTTGGACAAAGTTGAAAACTTAAAGAATAAATGTTAATACTAAAATTTTTCAAATAATCAACTTGATCAGAACATCAAACCATCTAAAACTTTGACATCTTCTATGGATATGTTTCATCATTACCACTACTCTCTACCTCTTTAATAAATATCCTCTCATTAAAAATGAAAGTCTGATCACTGAATTGACAGATAAATTTTGTTTTGATAAATGGCAGGACTGAACCAAATCACCAACTCTATAACTCTAAACAGTAATTCTAAATATCCATTTGAAAAAAAAAAAACGGAAGTAGCAAGTACTCTAGACATATTGAAAAGACATTTATCTGTCTGAGTATGGGGGGAAATATGACAACAATTCAGAGGCCTTCTACCTCAGTGAAATTTCAGGAGTTCAGTGGTGTGGGGCATGTCACGATAGCCTTTCTAAGGTAAAGAATGATACGTCGTCTTATCTGTCCCATCCTAAAACTAAAAAAAAAAAGAGAGAGAGACACAACACCTAGTGGATCTCTTTTGATTTTGGAGGCAACATATTTCTCATTTGGGTATGTTACTCTGTCCTATTTACTGAGTAATCCCCAAAGCTGATAGTTTTGAAACTAAGAGAAGCCTCTGCAATGGGTCCAAGCTATGCAAACTGCTGTGCTGTTTGGGCCATGTGATCCAGCAGATCCAATAGTGCTTGAAGTGTCAGTGACAGACAGGGATGCTGTGTGGAGCCTTTGGCCGGGCCCTGTAATTAAGTCACAGCACAGGACGTCAGGATTTTGGAGCTAAGCTCTGCCATCTTCTGTGGATAACTATTTATTTGAGAAATAGCTCTTGGCCTGCTACTGGGCATTAAAAGAGACTGAACACTTCACACCATCCTGAAGTGGCTGGTTTGACAGAATGGTAGAACTGCCTTTTGAAGACTCAGTTACAATACCAGCTAGGTTGCAATACCTTGCCAGGCTACATATGCTCTAAATCAGTAGTTAATATAGTGTGCTATTTTCCCACAGCTGGGGTTAATCGGTCCAGGAATTAAGAAGTAGAAATGAGAATGGCACCATTCACTATTACCCCTA
>NW_011888819.1:8805587-8812557 GCF_000151845.1 Pteropus vampyrus
CTGCTGTGCTGTTTGGGCCATGTGATCCAGCAGATCCAATAGTGCTTGAAGTGTCAGTGACAGACAGGGATGCTGTGTGGAGCCTTTGGCCGGGCCCTGTAATTAAGTCACAGCACAGGACGTCAGGATTTTGGAGCTAAGCTCTGCCATCTTCTGTGGATAACTATTTATTTGAGAAATAGCTCTTGGCCTGCTACTGGGCATTAAAAGAGACTGAACACTTCACACCATCCTGAAGTGGCTGGGTTGACAGAATGGTAGAACTGCCTTTTGAAGACTCAGTTACAATACCAGCTAGGTTGCAATACCTTGCCAGGCTACATATGCTCTAAATCAGTAGTTAATATAGTGTGCTATTTTCCCACAGCTGGGGTTAATCGGTCCAGGAATTAAGAAGTAGAAATGAGAATGGCACCATTCACTATTACCCCTACCGACCCATTAGTAAAATATTTGCTTCCTGTTCCCATTACTATATGCTCTTCTGTCCCAGAGCTTTAGTTGCAAAGGGAGAAATGTTTTCACCAATTTCCCCACAGGTACTGAGGGACAACTTTAGTTGTAAACACCAGCTATAAGCATGTAACCAGTTACAGAAATATAAACTGTAATTGCCATGAGTATTTACTCCTTATTTTATTTATGAATATATTGGAACGTGTGTGTGTATAAAATATCTTTGTTTTCTTCCCTCTTTTATTCTTTTTAATATATAACATAAGATGCATTGACTTTATATTGTAGTACTTTATGAATATTACATCATAGTATTTAAATTATAACATATCAAGAAGAGCAAACATCACTCAAAGACTTTACTTCCTCTTCTGGAAAAGGGCTGGGGGTGTTTTTGGTTGATCACAGGATGGTTATATCACATTAGGTAGATTTATGACCTTATTATTTTCTTCACCTGGAGATTAACTGTGATTTAAGAAGATGTGTCTGGGTACCATGTTGTCAAGGAGTGGATGCCCATTTGACTGGGCCATGGGTTGCCCAGCCACTTAGTCAAACATTATTCTAAGTATGACTGTGAAGGTGTTTTGGAGTGAGATTAACATTTTAATTAGTAGACTGAGTAAAACAGATTGTTCTCCCCAATGAAGGCGAGTCTCATCCAATTAGTTTAGGCCTGAGTAGAACAAAAGAGGCTGAACCTCCAGACAGTAAAGGGAATTCTTCCTGCCCAACTGCCTTCGAGCTGAGACATTGTTTTTCCTGCCTTTGGATTTGAACTGAAATATTGGCTTTTCCTGGATCTTAAGCCCACTAATCTTTGGACTAGAACTACACTATTGGCCCTCCTGAGTCTCCAGTTTGCTGACTACAGATGTTAGGGCTTGTCAGCCTCCATAATCACATGAGAAATTCCTTGTAATAAATCTTTCTCTAGTAAATTTCTCTTCACACGCTACATCTATATACAGTGAGAGAGAGTATATATAATACATATATTACATATTCTTATTTGTTCTATTTGTTCCCATTTGTTGTTTCTCTAGAGAAACCTGACTAATGCAGAGAGCTAACAGTTGATGTTTTTCTTGAAATCATTTGTTCATCAGTGTTTGTAAACTCTTCTTCTAATGAGAACTGTAAAAACATTAAGTCAACTAAGTTCAATATGCTGAGATATTGATATGGATTCAGTAGCTATTCCACTGTAAGTTAAAAGGATTAACTGGTTCATATGAATGTCTAGATACAATATCTTATAGAACTATAGAAGCCTCAGATATTTCTTTGTGAAAAGCTCTAATTAATTTTGCAAATGCAATGAATTACTTTCTCTAACTATAAATGTAAATCCTGGCAAATAACTGCCAGAGTGAGTCCTTCAAAGTCTCTTTGTCCTCAGAAATCTTTAAAATCTTGCAGGAATTGATTGAGCAGGAACTGAGACTATGCTAAAACCTGTAAGTATAAATGTGATGTCAAGGTTGCCTACAAGCCAGGCAGTCACAGATATACCTATCACTTTGCCCAATTCCCATGGCCTTCTGTCCTGTCTTGTGCACAATACATGGTAACACTCAGTCTTTTTTATTATCCTAGTCTATATTTTAAGTAACTTCCAAAAAGATCTCATTTGGTCTTTTGTTAAAGACTAAGTACTCCTGTGATTGGTATTATATAACTACTTACGAGAATGGAGCATTATCTCTTGTATTGTGAAGCTATGCCATCCTTCACCCTATTAGCTGTTGTAAAAGTCTGATGAAATCCTGAGCTTATTATCACACACACAAAAAGTCTCTTAGCTTTTAGATTCCTTTCTATACATATCTTAGGTGATGTATAAGTTTAAATGACTCAATTTTCTATTCATCACATTTTTAAGCACTGAAAATGTAATCCAGTTGGCTGGGGTTGGAAACAAGAAGAAGCAATTTTAAGAGGACATTTTTTCCCTTCTATATCAAATTATGTGATTATACTACAGTGCTTTAAAAAGAAAGAGCTGAAAGTGAAAAGTTGATTAAAAGAAAAGTTTGGATAGAAAATAAACTCCAAGTATCTCTAAAAAATATAGACTTTAAAAAAACTATTGCTCTCATTTGTACATTCTTCCATGACCAACTCCATCCAGATCTTCAAAAAGTGAAATTTATATGGATATGGCATTGCATTTATATGCATATTGTTTGAAACTTAACTTCATAAAAGTATTACAAAAAAAATGCATGTTTTGATTGTACTTTTATAAATTTTTACATTTGGGGTGTTATAATAAACTTCATTTTTAAGAAAATTTTCTGATAAACCTTTGATAATATTCCAGTTGACATAATAATTTAAATTGGTATGATAAAATTTGTCAGCGCCTTTGAAATGATATGAGGATATTGTTGTGTTTGTTCTCACTAGATAGTCCTCATTTAGCCCTGTTGTATTTAGAAGGCAGGGATAATGTTGTCCTGTTTGAGATACAACACTACACATGACGCTATATCGTGCTGGACTCTCAGCAATGTTATTTGATTGTGGCATTTCAAATTATCACAGCAATAAAAACTGTCATACAAAAGTAGTACATGTTCCAAAAGCAGTTGACAAAGTACTGCCTGTCAACATTTACTCAAATCATAGATTGTTAACTTTATTAATAGAACTTTTAAAATTCTTTTCAGTTTCGACCGCTGGCAGTGATGGTCATTGTTTTGTTCTCCATCTTTTTATTAGAGAGAGTGTCTTCTGTATTCAGACAAGACAGTGATACTAATAGTTGTGGATCAAAATGGCAGAAAGGGAATAAATGTTTTAAATTAGTTTAACTATTCAAAAATATTTTTAAATGCCGAGCTCACAAAGAATTTGATCTTTGTCATTATCCAAGAACTTTGTGTTCTTTGAAGATGGAGCTCATTAATAAAATTAATGGTAGGTTATATAGTGAAGGAAAAGAATAATTTTGTATGGTTTACATTGGGTAGATCAGGGCTAACTGTAAATTCTTTGTCTATAGCACATATACATGTTTTATAAAATGAATTTAAACTGCATAAATAATTTCCAGACAATAAGTCCACACATCTTTGTGGTAAAGCAATATTAATGTATCAACTTCTCGTGCCAAGAATAAGGAGCCAAAAAGAAAATAAGAAAGCAATCATTTCTAGAAAGGTAATCAATATTTGCCCACATTTACTGAATTGTTATCTGCAACAAGATGGGTTCAAGACCTACTAGTTGCTGGAGCCATTATATATCACTCCTTTTTTTTTCTCCCCACCCCGCCCCCCGCCACCCCACCCCAGGTATAAAGTAGTCACAAAATATTCATCTGGCTTGCATAGTAGCCATACACATAAAATTTGGTACTAGACTGAACTTGGCTGAGGAATCCAATCAGTTCTCAAGAGCATATTAGAGATGATAGAACTCTAGTTTTGATTTGTCTCATATTTCAATTCTCTTTGAAATTAATCACACATGCTCTTTTTTAATACTACATGGGGACCAGAAGAAAAATAAAAACAGTCAGAATTTAATAAATATGTCAACCAAGGATTTTCTTTTTGAATCAGAGAGGAAATCTATGACACTAATGAAAATTACAAAGGTGTTGACTGATTTTTGTTGTAAACAATTTGTGGAGTTAACAAAAATGTTAATAAGAAAGAAACTGCTGTAAGATGATACCATTATATCATAAGATTATAAATGATTGTTCTTTGAAAGCAGACAGCAGTCGGTCAGTGGAGAATTATGTGACTGTCGTGAATGGTTCCCAATTGTACTTTTAAGCTTAAGGTCTCAGATAACGAAAAAATTTCAATCAGATTAACAAGCTCAGCTAAAGTGAACTTTACAAAGTGGAAGGTGGAAGAAAAGCAGATGAATTTTTGCCCTGAAGTCCCTCTCTTACTAAAGATGAAAGGTTTTATCACTTTAAAACACTTTATAATGATATTTACTATTTTGTTTCAGTTTCTTATAAAATAATACATATATTTTAGTTTTTTCCCAAAACTATGATAGTCCTAAAATTTCAGATACTGTGCATGTAAATACGTGGAATATAGGGCAGTAGAACAAGAGGCTTATTAATGAACATCTTTAATCCTAATTATTTTCAGTGAGACTTTAGCCATCTCATATAAAGGTAATTAGTCTGCTATGAGTACACTCTGCATCTTTTATTGTGACCCTGATAGAGCTAATTTGACACTGATGGTTCTAAAAGAATTCCTTTTTTAGCTTAGCTTGTTCTTCAAATTTCCTGATTACTAATTAGTAAGCTTTCTTGATTATCTAGACCCCAGTTTGCAGAATGTACTCATTTCCTTCAAAGGAAGCCAGTTCTTTGTTCATTTGATTTTCAGTAGTTTTGTTTTGTTTTGCCTTGTTTTATGTACTGATTTTTTGTATTCCCATGATATTTTATCCTATAGGTTTAATTTTAATAGTTTTTTAAATAAAATAGGCAAAATGTGATAGTATCCACCAAAAATTATTTATAATTATTCAAAAAATTCTCAACTTTAAAAACAAAGTAGCAATTTAAACATGTAAACACTTAAGAGTTTCAGATAAGTGATAAAAAAAATTATATGGTATATGTAATATCTGCCCAATAATTGGATATTAAAATGCCATTATTGAAAAATACTAGAATTTAAATACTGGAAAAGTATAAACTTTCATCGTGATATATGGAGAACAGAATCTACAATTTAGATCCACAGAGTGAAAAATAGGAATTTAAATGCCATTCACTTTCGTAATGAGTTCTTTGGCTGAATTAATTTTCTTAAATAAAATAGAGGAAATTCCCATTTTTAAAATTATAATTTTGTCAGAAAAATATTAAATCAGTTTTAATATTATTGAACCAAAGATTGTAACATGATTTAGACATGGTTATCAGAATTCTACATAGCTGTCTTGCTTGATTAGAAAAAAAATTGAAATTATTTGGAGTGTTTGCTCAGCATTATTTTTGATAAAGAAAAACAAATAAAATAGTTTATTAGAAAGTTATATCAAAGATAGCTGGGATTTTTATAAACTTATTTTTCTTAAAATAGCTTTTGTTAGTTTTTGTGAGTTCTTGCTACTGCATGCCTGATGCCTCCATTAAGATGTATTCATCTATGCTGCTGAGATTTTAACAAATATAACTTCATTGACAAGTTCTGGTGATAATCAGAAAGAAAATTTTATCAGATCAATTGGAATCTGTAATTATGTAAAAGGTAATTAATAGTTTCTAAAATAAATTTATGAGTGGATATTTTATGTTTCAGATATTGATTATTAGGTCATAATTCAAACATTATGGATTATGCATAATATAAATTTTTTGAAATGTATTTATGTTCTTTAAATGGAACCATGACAGACACAGTTTTGTAAAATATTGAAGAAGGTGAAGAATGGCAAATCACTCAGATTACAAGCAAATAAAATTCTTATAATAATCATAGTAAAATTAATAATGCTTGTCCTTAAATGCATCAAAGACTCTAGAGAAACCTTAATTGCTGGGGAAATGTGATAATTTTCTCTAATGATACTGCTATATTCTAATACATCCACATCAGAAACAAGGGCACACAGTTCAAAACATTGTTGACTCTAAAGTACCAGGAACTCTCCTGTGCATTTACCGCTGTAGTTTGTTGAACAAACTGCAATCAGAAACAGACTACCTTAGAGGAAAGCCAACTGGTAGACACAGAAATCAGATTCTGAACTTAGTTTTAAAATCTTCTTTAGACAAATACAACAGCATTTGATAGGCTAATAAAGTAACAGACAAAAACACCAGTATAGTATGTATGTAAATGAGTGCAGTTGTTTTTAATTGTTATTTTTTTTCTTTTTAAAAAACCCCATCAAGACTGGCAGATCTACTGTGAATCAATGAGGCATAGCTAAATTTCTGGATTTCTCAGGGAGAGAGATGGTTTGGGTAATGAACTATAAAAGTATATATAATTGAGCTATTGGCAGTATGTAATGTTTTAGCATAATGTAGAAATCCTCATTGTGCTACAGGTAAATGGGAAGATTCTTCTCAGTATATAGGCAGTAAAAATTTGGCTATCTAAATTTGTAGACAATAAAACAGTTTTCTTTCTTTTACTTTTTGTTTTGTTTTGTTTTTGAGCCAAAAGGCCAGGAGATGAAAGAATTAGAAAACAAATGTGTTGAAGACAAAAAGATGAAGAGGTAGTAGAAATTATAAATGGTCACTTTAGCAAACACACTGGTAATGGAAGAAAGTCAGTAATTAACAATCAAAAACAGGGGGAAAATTGCAGTCTACTTAATTCAGAAAAGCTCATAACATTCTATAACTTATATTTGATTGAGGGTAAGGATGGTTCAGCCAATTTACCTGGGGTTTAGGAGCTCTAGAAATACTTCCAAGAGAAGTTCTAGGCACCCTAACTAAGGCAAGATTAAACACTAAAGAGTAAATAACATTTTATTTTCATTTACAACATAGTTTATCTGT
>NW_011888819.1:8812607-8820806 GCF_000151845.1 Pteropus vampyrus
AGGGCACACAGTTCAAAACATTGTTGACTCTAAAGTACCAGGAACTCTCCTGTGCATTTACCGCTGTAGTTTGTTGAACAAACTGCAATCAGAAACAGACTACCTTAGAGGAAAGCCAACTGGTAGACACAGAAATCAGATTCTGAACTTAGTTTTAAAATCTTCTTTAGACAAATACAACAGCATTTGATAGGCTAATAAAGTAACAGACAAAAACACCAGTATAGTATGTATGTAAATGAGTGCAGTTGTTTTTAATTGTTATTTTTTTTCTTTTTAAAAAACCCCATCAAGACTGGCAGATCTACTGTGAATCAATGAGGCATAGCTAAATTTCTGGATTTCTCAGGGAGAGAGATGGTTTGGGTAATGAACTATAAAAGTATATATAATTGAGCTATTGGCAGTATGTAATGTTTTAGCATAATGTAGAAATCCTCATTGTGCTACAGGTAAATGGGAAGATTCTTCTCAGTATATAGGCAGTAAAAATTTGGCTATCTAAATTTGTAGACAATAAAACAGTTTTCTTTCTTTTACTTTTTGTTTTGTTTTGTTTTTGAGCCAAAAGGCCAGGAGATGAAAGAATTAGAAAACAAATGTGTTGAAGACAAAAAGATGAAGAGGTAGTAGAAATTATAAATGGTCACTTTAGCAAACACACTGGTAATGGAAGAAAGTCAGTAATTAACAATCAAAAACAGGGGGAAAATTGCAGTCTACTTAATTCAGAAAAGCTCATAACATTCTATAACTTATATTTGATTGAGGGTAAGGATGGTTCAGCCAATTTACCTGGGGTTTAGGAGCTCTAGAAATACTTCCAAGAGAAGTTCTAGGCACCCTAACTAAGGCAAGATTAAACACTAAAGAGTAAATAACATATTTTATTTTCATTTACAACATAGTTTATCTGTTATTGACTTTCATATATGAAGCAGCTCATCCACTGCATTCAAAAGAGTATGGTAATCAGATAAACCATACTGTTTTCTAGTAGATCAAAATAGTCTCTATTTGCACTAATCAACAGAGTACAATGCATTGTAAAATAAGTCCTCTTCTGAAGATAACTAATTCTGTCTAGGGAAAAAAGAGCCTGAGTATCGCTATGTGGCTTGAAAACTTTAGAAAATGCATGAAAAAAATTTTTTTTCTACTCTAAATGGAAGTATAGATTTTCCCAGACCTCATCAGTCTGTGGGTTTTGATAAGATTGTGGCATGGAAACAAAACAATTTACACATGGACTCATAATGCCCCTGGAACCACTGCTTCCTTGGTCTCTCTGGATCACTTCATCAGTCTTCTGTCTCCTTCTGAACAATTTACATGTCAATATCTCTGTTTATCCTCCAGCAGAGTTGATTCTATTAGCACTCCTTCAGTCTACCAGACATATTTGTGAATGTCTGAACCTTAATATAAACTACGTTCAAATCCCTTCCTATGAAGTCTCTGGGTCCCATTCAAATGGGAACATTTGCAAAATAAGTGCTTAAGTGACATCAAATAGTTCTTGATAATTAATGAACACTTTGGCTTCCAAGAACACACAGACAATTTTTAAGGAGGTTCAGGTAAGTAAGAGTTAAATGTTAGCTCTGATTCAACCAAAATACATCTCTTATGTTTTATATTGATTCTTTTATTTTTTTCTGTCTTGACTGAAGTAAGTCTTGACTGAGAAGAGTAAATTTAATCTATTACCAAATCCCTTTAGAAATTTCCCTAAATAGATAAATTGTATTAAGAGAGGAGGCATCCAAAAAATGCAAAGGAAAAGGGCTTGCAGAAATGACCAACAGCCGGTTATAGATTAACCACACCCTATAGATCTTTAAATGGCCTTCTAGAAACTCTTGCCACACCTAATAATCTGTAAATAGATAGAACTGGTTGTCGGAATTCCTTCCCCCTTGCAGCTTCCGCTCGAAACTCCCCCTCCTATTCTGAGTTAGGAAGTGCACAGAGACCCTCAGACAAAGGAATCACACGCTCCATGCATGGAACACTACCGAGGCATATAAACTGTAATAAGCTAACCGGGCCAAACTTGTGCACTGGCCTAATAAACTCTGCTTCCTCTAACAAAGTTTTCTGAGCGTCCAAATTTTCCTCCATCGGGTGTCGCTTCCTGCAACAGATTCTGGAGATACACTTTCTTGCGCTATTTATAACTTCATCAATTCAATTCTAGATGGTAACATCCAGATAGAACATTATCTACAATTTATGCCAATTTTTATAGAATATCTTTTAATGAGAGACAGATGCGGCAAGATAAAAATTCTGGAAATTCTTTGGCACCGAAAGAGAGGCTCTTCTTGGCTTGGGGAGTGGTAGAGCCAGAATCCAAATAAATTAGACTGTAGAGATGACTTTTCCAGCTTGCTTATTCTTTTAATTTATTTTCTACCCTTTAAACTTTCATTCTCCTTCCTTTGCTTATTTTCCTCCAACTGTTTATGAAATGCTTGTGTTACTAAAGGCTCTATACTTGCCCTCTTCATTATTCTTTATATGAATAATCTAAGCATTCTCAAACACACAACCTTCTACTTGCCTCTTACATGATATTGAAGAGCAAATTTGTGTGGGATCATTTTCAAGAAGTTCAAACAAAATATTTAATAGCCTCTTTACCTCACATGGGAGTCCCAAACCCTTCTCAAAATTAAAATGTTCAAACTCAACTCGTCATTTTTTTCTCTCTATTTTACAATATATACTCTCACTTTAGAGAGACAGATCTAAGTTTGAATTCTCACTCTGCTACTTTAGTCTTTTTATGGATTTCTCTATGCTTTCAAATCTTTATAATACTAGGAAAATAATATCTATGTCATAGTATTGTTTAAATATGGAATCTTATTTTGAATGAGTCAAAATCGAGATTAAATAAATGGTTGTTATTGTTATTATGATCGGTAATAGTACTGTTATTATTGTTAATAGCCTCAAAATTCACCCAGATAGATATGTAGAACTATTGTGTTCTCATAGACTCCTCCAATATTCATCTTAACAAATAAATCTTTCATGAAATAGCATTGACTCTCTCCCTTAACATACTGCTTATAAGGGATCAACAGAAATCAAGATTTGAGATATATATACCTATAAAGCCATTAATTAGCAAGATAATATAAATATAGATGAAAATATTGCATTGTGTGTCATATGAGACTCTTTATTAACTGATCTCAACAGATGCACCCCTCCAGTCTCATTTCTTTCTATAAATGTCAGGAGTTTTTTCTGATTAGCATAATTAAAACTCACCATTTGCTAAAAAGACTCCACATGACATATGATACTTTCTTTTTTATGAAATACTTTCCAATATCTTCTTATGGCACTTATACTACTCTATTACACATTCTTTTGCATGTATTTATATCTACTAGACAGTGAGCTCCTTGAGTACAAGAAGCTCACTGTCTAGTAGATATAAATACATGCAAAAGAATGTGTAATAGAGTAGTATAAGTGCCATAAGAAGATATTGGAAAGTATTTCATAAAAATATATTTTTTGCCAGTGTAATTTCAAAATCTTAGTGCAATTCCTAGACATTAGCTATAATTAACTAATGTCTGTTGAGGCTTCCTTTTTTTTCTTCTATATCACTAATTCATGGCCAGACCATTCTTATATAGTGTTAAATAGATCTCATTCCAAAACAATTAATTTGCCAATGGGAATATATATAAAGGGAATATGTAAAGGAAGACTAAAAAACAGAAATCTAAAAATAAAAAAAAGTAGATCTCTTTTCATACTTTGGATATTGTTTTTACCAATTCACATTTAATGTTTATTGAAAGCCTTAGATATTTCTTGAGGTAAAAAGAAACATACTTTTGGGGACTACTTTCTAAAAGTGTCAAAAGACCTGGAGGAGACAATTCTGTAATCACCTAGTAACTGTAATGACGAAGTAGAGAAATAAATCAATCAGAGAAAGAAAAATTAAGTTATTTATATATGAGATTTTGATGCTCAAAAACACACAAAGTTAAAACATAAGTGTATATGAAAACACTTAATGGTTTTACATCAGCAGATTGTTTATTTAATGCTCTGCTTTTTAAAACTATATGTAAAATCAACATTTAACAAATTAAGAAAATAAAATTTATGTGAGTAGCAATAAAAATCAATAATAATTTATAGTGTTAAGATCATGTACCAAGAAAAGGTATATTAAGTAAAATCTTACCTAATGCTATACATAATTCCACTAATTATTTTGAATGTTTAATTTAAAATTGTAATGGGCAGTATAAATAAAACACATTATAATTATAATCAATTTAATACAATTTATTACTCCTCTTTCCATTTTTGATCTGTAAAAACTGTTCAGTTTTACTTTATACTTAAAGCAGTTTCATGTTTATAGAGCACTATACAAAGCATTACATAGAGATTTTGTAGATGTTCTGTTTAAAAAACCACCACTGCAGGAACTACAAAAGCTGGACAGAAAAAGAAGAAAAATATATATATTTAAAAATCTGTTTGAAAGCATTGGAGGGTTACTAAGTCTGCATGGGCTTGAAGGGAAGAAGAGACAAGCTTTCAGAAATATAATTTGATGGCAGCAAAAGAAGAAATCAGTGTATTTCTAGGACATCTCTAATTGCATTTTTGATAGCTCACTAAACTAGAAATTAAATTTAATAAATGCAATAGAAGTAAGGAAGTGATTATCTGCACTAGTATAGACCTACGTTCTAAGCATCTCTATTACTATTTCCCAGCTAAGTTGTATGAAACTCAAGACATCTGCCATCAGAATAACTTGACTCTTAGGCTTGTCTTAAATATCCAAAAAGAATTTTTGAAGAGAGAATTTCATACATTGGTATGGAACAGTGTAAGGCAGGAGTGTAAGTACTGGACAGTAGCCAGTTAGGAACCAGATCACACAGCAGGAGATGAGTGGTGAGTGAGTGAGCAAAGCTTCTTCTATATTTGCAGCCGCTACCCAGTGCAAGTATCACCACCTCAGCTCCACCTCAGATCATCAGGCATTAGATTCTTATAGGAGCAGCAGTCTCTGGTGCCAAAAAGGTTAGGGACCACTGGCTAAGGTGCTTTCTATTACTTATTCTATTACATATATGGTGTGACTATATACTAATATGTTGCACCGCTTTTCTCCTATGACTTAATATTTCTTCAAAAATGATTTAGTTGCAACCACCATTCAGAGTACAACATCTACAACTCTAGAAACACAGCGATTCTAGTCCTACTGTGTCAGAATAGGGCACTGATTTTACAATTAGTTCACTCCAGACATGAACCTGGAAAATCAGACAAATGCAAGAATCATATAATGAAGAATCATGCGGTCATGAGGAGGGCTTCCCGAAGCTTTTCAAATGAACAAGTTTATAAGTTGTTATGATTGCGGAATGTCTTTTGCAGGTTGTCTCACTGAGTTTTTTAGACATAATTGTCACATAAGAATATTTTAATAAATATTTTATCTTGGTCATTCACATGAAAAAGCCAGATGATTATGCCAATCACATAAAATTATGACTATATGAGCCAACAACTCTTGACTCTTGACTCTCCTAGAGAAGACTGTAAATACTCTTTAAATAATGAATACAATAAAATTTAAGAAAAATACTTGGTAAACTGATAGTAAATGCCATCTGAGAAAGCTCACCTGAAACATGTTAACCGATTAAAACTTTGGAAACAGTGTATTCTAGACCCAAATACAATTTTCCCCAAAATTTACACACCACCTCCTAATCAGGTAATTAAATTAAATCAGGTTGATCATAACTGAGGATACTCCTGGGACTAGCCACTACCAAATAAAACCAAAATAAACCTGGAAAAGTAATCAATAAGATTGTGTCACAACAGATATGTGGGAAACAGAGATATTCCACAACTTTAATATCCTTTGATTAGTTTTGCTGGTAGAGTTTATTAGTTTTTTTTATTTTAACATGTTATATATCTTCTAACAATAATTATTCTAAACAATTTAATACATTTAACACATATTAAACAATTTAATGTTAAATCAAGCTCTTTTTTTTCAATTGTGGGTGTGTGTGCACGCACATTCAGGACAGGACATAGTTCACTTATTGAAATATTATTTAATAAATTAGACTGTCATTACTGAAAAAACACCATTATTTGGTCCATGTTAACATTCACAAGCATTACATTTCCTTAACAATTTGAGCTCATTATTGACTATTATGTCAATTTTATAACAATTGAATTGAACCATTATATGTCCTTTGATGAATAATATTCTAAAATCTTTCATTCTCATTTTTATAAATTTAGCTAAAAATTATTTCAAATTATTACAGAGATCATTTAAATGTTACATATATATATTTAAAATGATAGAATATCTAAAACATGGCACATAATATATTATACTCAGTATAAGGGCATGCATTTTTATGATCTGCAATTAATTTAAAAATAACTACCACTATACATTTAAAAAGAGTCACACCATAAAGAAACAAAATGTAAAGAGCGGATCAAATATATCTTTCTTTGAAATATAGAAAAATGTTATATACCTAGCCCTGCTTTTAGTCTTAATTGTAAAATTTTGTTAAATACAAAAGAAAGAAGACATCTAAGGGACAAAAATTTTAATTTTTTAAAATCTTCTGAGTATCAGATTTACTATTCAAATAAAAAATTTCTTGTCTTTTTTATTTTTTTTATTAATATAATTAACGAAAAATGGAATGAACATATTTTTAATTACAAATAACCACCAAAAAAGATCCAAATCCAAGTACACCATAACAAGAGAATTATAATTTGGCAATAATTTTTGGTGTTTGGGAACAAATCAGAAGAACATTATTAAAGAAAAAAATCTACTCTCTAATTATAGTTAAAACCTGCCCAGATTTATTATATAGTGTGAGAAGAGTTGACAATTTTCCTAATTGAGAGCTTTTGGTTAGAATAAAAATGGAAATACATTAATGCTTAAAGTTTTCCAGAGAAATGCTATTGTTAGCAATAAGTGTATTGCTGCCAAGATGTGGATGGTGTGAGTCATCTTGTGTAATGACTGATGTATTCCTTTGGCAGTCAGATACCATCCAGCCTGAATGTGGAAGCACTGAAGGTCCTTGGCAGTGGCAGCTGTGTTTGTGTATAGAAGCTGAGAGGTATGATTCAGGCAGTCGGAAACAGACCTAATCAATGCTAGGATCCTTTTCTTTATGACATAGGCTTTCAGATTTTGTAGAATGAAGTTCAACTCAAAGATACATTTTAAGTATGTATTATCTTTCTACTTATTTAAAAATAAGTACATAAAAACTAGTCGAAGACCATTTTGGCAACAGAAAAGACAACCTAACACCATAAATTGTCTCCTTTGTAGAAATATAAAGCTCTTATAAAACCATTATATTTTACTCTACAGCTTAGCTAAATATGAAGAAAAATAACATAAAAGTAACATATAAAAGAACAAGCTCAATGTTTTAGAAAATCACAGTTTATCATATATATTTTAATCTTTTAGATTCTGTGGCAAATTTAGAAAGACCTTTGCGAATAAGGCTGGTGATATACATTTGAAGCTGGAGAATAATACTATTTTTCAGTTTGAAGCAAATATCACTATAAATTATTTCTGTCATATATACACATTCGTATTTTAAAATATGAAAGGAGCTTATGAAGACACTAGTAAGAAAATATTTTAAATTCAAAATATTGATTCCAAATAAAATATAAACTATTGAGACAAATATCAGAAAAAGTAATCTAAGAATATATAAGATTGTAAATTTCATATGAGTCTCAATGGAAAGCTTTTAATAAAAGTTGGCTTTCTTCTTCAATACTTAGTCCAAAACCAAATGCAACTCAAAATTTTTCTTGTGATATTAATTAGCTTTGACAAGAGACCACTTACACACACACACAGCCAATAAGAAGTTTTAGGTTATCAAAATCAATAGTTTAATATTCACTTTTAGAACACTTAGTTTATTCATAGTACTTGATCCTCACAAATAATTATATAAAAGAGAAATAAAACCTCATGGTAAAAAAGTATTTGAATGATATAAAGTTGATAGAATTAACAGAAATAGATTTGAAACACTCCTACAAAAGTTAGCAATAATTAAATTAAAACCGAAAGAGACAGTCATTTAAAGA
>NW_011888819.1:8820856-8838846 GCF_000151845.1 Pteropus vampyrus
CAAATAAAATATAAACTATTGAGACAAATATCAGAAAAAGTAATCTAAGAATATATAAGATTGTAAATTTCATATGAGTCTCAATGGAAAGCTTTTAATAAAAGTTGGCTTTCTTCTTCAATACTTAGTCCAAAACCAAATGCAACTCAAAATTTTTCTTGTGATATTAATTAGCTTTGACAAGAGACCACTTACACACACACACAGCCAATAAGAAGTTTTAGGTTATCAAAATCAATAGTTTAATATTCACTTTTAGAGCATCTGTGTACTTAGTTTATTCATAGTACTTGATCCTCACAAATAATTATATAAAAGAGAAATAAAACCTCATGGTAAAAAAGTATTTGAATGATATAAAGTTGATAGAATTAACAGAAATAGATTTGAAACACTCCTACAAAAGTTAGCAATAATTAAATTAAAACCGAAAGAGACAGTCATTTAAAGAAAAGAATCCAAATTATTAATCAAAAATGGCTTCAGACTAAAAATCATCACATTTCATACATAATGTAATATATTTGCTGAGTGCCTATGAGTTAATAATATTATCTGCTGTGAAATGGAGTAATATTCTCTTCTTTCTTTCTTCTCATGATGCTTTAGGGCACTGGTTCTCAAATTTTCCCATATATCAAAATCACCTACATGGCTTATTAAAGGACAAATTTCTGGCTACCACACTGAGAGATTCTGATTCAATAGTTCTAGGTGGGCCTATATTTCTAACAAGTTCTCAGAAGTCAGTGATGCTCTTGCTCAGGCAATTACATTTGAGAGCCACCACTCTAGTAATGATTAAAACTTCATTGGGATCAAAATTTGGAAAGAAAATGATGGAGGGAGGGAGTATTTCAAAACAAAACAGGAGCCAGCTCAAATCCCACTGGCCTAAGGTAGAACAACTTGATCGGCAAAATAAAGTCTTATTGGATTATAAACCAGAATATAAAATAAATACTGATGAGTTCTTATGTGAATGTTTGAACAGGTAGATAATTGGAGGAAAATAGTCAAATCTCCTTTGTAGAATTCCAAATAATTTTTATACATACTCTGCCCTCAAAGAGATGAAAAGTAATTCCCCATCTTTGAGTGTGGGCTGCACATAGTGATGTTCTTCCAAAGAACAGAGCATGAAAAAGAGGTAAAAAGTATAATTTTAGAATGGGGAAAGCTGACAAACACTATCTCACCCCTCAGCCAAGTGATCAACAGCTAACATCAAAAGTGATGTCATTTTGACAGTATGTACCCTTGATAGTATGTGATGAAAATGACACTTTACTTCTGTGATCTTCCTCCCAAAAACTCATGAGAACAAAATCAGACAAATTCAAGTCGAGAGACATTCTAAAAATATCTGATTATTCAAAGCTGTTAAGATCAAGCTTAAGGAAACAAAGAAGGTCTCAGAACCTGTCATAGTCAAGAGGAACGTAAGAAGAAATGAAGCCTAAATGTGAACATGATATCTTGAATAAGATTTTAGAGCACAGAAAGGACATTAGGCAAAAACTAAGGATATCTGAACAAAATATAATAATGTATCCATAATGGTTAATTAATTGTGACAAATGTATCATATCAATATTAACATATAAACAGTAAAGGAAACTGGATGTGAAGTATTTACAAACTCAGTATTATCTTCACAACTTCACTGTAAATCTAAAGTTATTATCAAATAAAAAGTTTATGGCAAAGAAAAAAAGAGCAGTGAAGATGAAAATGGTTAAGAAACTGGGAGACTGGGAAATACAGACTACCATGTCATCTTTTATAGTCTTTTAGGGTCTCAAGAGAGTTTCTAGTGAGTGAGTCTCATTTATTTTCATGGGTTTTTAGTTGTTTTCCCAAATCCATTTCCCTTTCACCTGAGAACTACCCTAGTTTTCCCTTAGGTAATCAAACCTTCCCAATTGAACCCATATTTTTTTTTTCAAGAAACTGACACCCCCTTGGTTCAAGGAGTGAGCCTGCTGTGGCTGATACGGCTGAAGTCTAAGAAAATAAGCTGGATTTGATCTTCAGAGCCACAAATATTGACAAGTGCGGGATCTAATTAAAACAGTCAGTCTGAGTAAAACCAGCATGGGAGATTTCTTGGGGGAAAAAAATCTACTGAATACGATGGTACAGAGATATGACATCTGAAATCACTGTCGAAAATCCCAACACAATGGGATCCAGCTATCCAGCTATTGAATCGAGCTGACACTACTGAGGAAAGGAAGGAAGGAAGGAAGAAAGGAAAGAAAGAAGGAAGGGAAGAAAGAGAGGCAGGTGAGGAGGGGTTAGGGATGGCAGGTGAGCAATAAAGAGGACAGTAATAGCAGCAACGACAATAAAAGGTTACTGATAATATTATTGAATTTCATAGACCAAACCAACCCAGAAGAAGCCATTCTATCTCCGGACTCGCAATTACCTAGACTAAGTCCTCCTTATTGTTTAAGTAAATTTGAGTTAGAATTTTTGTTACGTGCAACTGGAAACATTGTAAGTGATTAAAAATATATATATATATTCTGCAGTAAAGATATCAACTGAACATATTTTAATATATATAATAATTTGAAATAGATTTTTAAAGAACAAGTGATATAGCATTTAACTAATCTGTAAAATAGACAAATCTATTAAATTAAAAATCTACAAAAATCTATAAAATTTCAGCTACACTGAAATGTGGAAACAAGTTTACCATAATTTTGTGACTGTTATCAGATTCTATCTTCTCTGCTTCAAATAAATATGTATTATACTTCATACTTCATTTGCTCTTTAATTTTTAGGCACAAAATTTTAAACCTTTGCATTGATCTATTAACTATTAAACTGTGTTAAATGTATGAAATGTTTAATATTTAATATAATAATATTAAATTTTGATAAAATTTGAAAGCATTTTAAATGTTATGATAATATTCTTTTTTTAAATTTTATTTTATTATTAGTTATAAGTACACGGTACATTGGTTAGACATTTATATAGTTTATGGAAATGACCTCCCTGATTACTCTATCTTCCCTCTGGCTTTGCACCTAGCCATTACATCACTGATGACTGCATTCCCTATGCCATGGTCCCCATCCCCATGACCAACTATCAACTACTAATTTGCACTTCTTTAACCCTTCACCCCTTTCTCCCAGTCCCCCGAATCCCCTCCCCTCTACCTGTCACCAGATCGTCCTCTATATTTGTATCCGTTTTTGATTGTTTTTTTCTTTTTGTTCCTTAGATTCTGCATATAAGTGAAATCATATGGTATTTATCGTTCTCTGATTGACTTATTTAAATGTTGTGATATTTTTAATAATGATTTATACAAAAGTGGCCAAATGGTTCACAAAATTAATTTGTAAAGATAGTCAAACCATACTTAAAATGGAAGATATTTCAATTAGCATCTGGATTCAGGTACTATGGGAAGGCTTATTATTAAGGACTGGCAAGGACAACACGATAGCAGAAGATTTGGCAGTGTGCCTAAAACGATATATTGAATAATTTGACTTTTTCTGTTGTGAGAAAATATCCTTTTGGCAGGTATCATTAACTGAGGATGTTTCGGAGAGGCCTAAGAGACCTTGGGAAGAGGAACACTGATGCAAAATCAGCCCCTGGAGACCATAGATTTAATTAAACTTCAGATAAAAAATGTCCGTCAACTAAAGTGCAATAATAGCTAAATGAAATCAAAGGAAAAGGTCCTGAAATAAACACTCGAGTTCATGCAGGATACTACCAGACATCTTTCTTTGAAAAACTTTTGAAAATATAAAATGATGATGAATCCCTAGGATTGTTTGAAAAAGTATGCTTTGCACACACCTTCATTTAGACGAAAGCGGGAAAGAGCAATGCTGGATGTACCTCTCTCTCCAGTATAAGGTTTGGAATTAGATGTGGCTGTTTTATGTGATTTCCTCAGTCTCAGTGCTTTGAGAGACATATCTGTTACTTTCATCAGGAGAGCTAGGCAGTTTATCAGTGGCTGGCACAGAGATACATGTCATGATTTACAGGGTTCTGATGCTCTAGAGAATTCTTTGTCTCTCTGTATTGACCTCATGTTTGGAACTGTAAAGAAGCAAAATGATATAGCCATTCATTTTTCACTTCATTTTCCTGCTTCAATTCAGATTCCAACATCCCAATAAGTAGAGGCTGACAACTCTGACAAGCGTTTCAAGCATTTTGCAATGTAGGCAAAGTTCAATAGTGTCTCGTAGGGATGACATTGGCTTGGGTATCACCTTTTACCTTTAGACTGAACTGAGAAATTAATAAAAGGATATAAAAGCTTAACACATTATCCCACTTTACAGTCTCAAATAGCTAAAACATTTCATAACAAAACTTTATTTTGGCTGTTTTTATAATGACTCAATTTATGCAGCCAAGAAATTCAGTGCACTTCAGTTTAATTCTCTCACCAAAAATATTATGAAAAGCAATGCTTGATAAATTAGTTACCACTTAATCTTGAAGTCTTAATTATCAAATTCTTTAGTGTCACTTCTGAGAGTGATGAGGCTTTGCCATTTGTTATTGGATCTCCATTACCATGATATTTTTTGTGAAATAAATAAGAATTTAAGCCGTATATATTACTTCACTGATTTGCATGTTTTTCTTACATATGTAGTTTGTATACTACCTATGTTTGGGATATTAAAACATATCACTCAAATATAACTAATAGCTACAAGGGAATGAATAGCTATTTATTTTACTTTAAGCAGTTCCATTTATCACATCAGTCAGCTTTAGACTTCCCTGGTTAGATACAACCCCTAAATATGTTTTTCTTTAACAATTTCTTTTAAATACAAAACTGTTGGTTAATTTTTAAAACTAGGAGTAATGGGATAAAAGATGTTATAAAAACAACTGCTTTAATATTTTCACAAGTTGCAGCAGCCAGCATATTACAATGACGTGCATGAGTCTAATCGAAGAGAACCTTACTGACTACTGAAGTTTTTAAGTTTTTGTAGAATATTCTAGGCATTAGGTTCTTCTTGGTTGTGTTCTTTTTCCCTTATTTTATCAATTTGGTGGCATTTCCGTAAGGGAACGTGCCATTTTCACTAATTTTCCAAATATTTAAAAGTTTTACAAATGCTACTTTTCTTCTTTCACAACTTTCTCTCTGCCCAGATATACCAACTCCCTCTCAATTCTCACAGACAAAATCCTCTTTAAATTTGCACACATATGCATGTGCTTATATGCTCTATCCCAGTGATGTGTTTTCCTTTGTCTTTAGAGTCATGACCTAAAGGGACAAGACCCCTGGTCTGCTCTCTTTTCGTTTGTTTGTTTTTTCTTTCCTGAAGAAAATTTATGTCTTCCTTTCGCTGATTATATTATGCCTAATGTATATAAGCTGCTTCCAGGAAAAATTTAAATGTAGGCAGTTTGTTTGGAAATGGAGTGGAACTTCAGAGCATTTAATTTTTTGAGTGTTCTCAGATTGTTGTTACTGGCCTGTGCTTGGATTTTTGAATTCAGATTGTGCATTTATTTAAATAGCTTGAAACAACATTCAGACAGCAAACCAAGTGTTTGACCTTAAGGCTAATAGAAACTTATTTTTCTTTTGAGAAAGAACTAAAATCTCCACAGAAGCCACTCTCAGCATCTCTATTTAGATCATAAATTGTGCAGACTCTGGGCTCCCAGTGATCATGTTGACCTATGAGCGGCACTCACTCCCATTTCATGGACAGATGACCTTTCTGCTCAAGCCTTAGTGGGAAAGACCTGATAGCTTTCTGACCTTGCTTGCTCCAAGGACCATCCATCTTTGGCTGCTCTGAAAGATACTACATTGCCTTATGCCCGTCAGGATTTAGTTCTGCCCAAATCGGATGTAGATAAAGTATCTAGTAACTAATATCGTGACTAGATTCTAAGTATGTAAAAGTGCTTACGACAACTTAACAAAGAATGCTTGCTTCCATTTTAGCTTTGGCTCCACCATTCAAGTCTTGCCCCATAAATGCGCTGTGAATATATAACAAACCAATCTGAATTTGCCTTGAAAATTGAACTGAGAGATTTGTCCAAGAAACTCCGTGTGTTTGATGGTCCATGAGTGCCCTCCACAGGGTGCAAAGCAGATTTTTTGTTGTTGTTTCTCTGCTTAATTTTCTTGAGTGTTCTGTCTCGGATCATTTCTGTATTAGAGAAAATTCATAAAGGCTTGCAAAGAAATTAAATTCCTTGATCTAATTTAGTGAAGGTTTAATCATTTAAGTTAGGAAGCAAAATGTCAATGCCAGGCTAACCCTAACTCCTACTGTACATCATCCTGCTGCATCCAATTGCTTGATAAGGAGATTCTGAAAAATGTTACTCTGCTTCTTGAACAACAGGTAATGGATTTTTAATAGTTTTTTTGAGCTGTTCTTTCTGTAGGAAATTGAGTTAAGAGCGCAAATGTTGGCAATTATTCTTGTACTCCGTGGCATTTGTTTGGAACTAGTACTTAATAAATCTACTGCAGCATTGATACTTTCTAGACTCTTTATTTCCAACCCCCTACTTAGAGTCCTCATAAAATAAACTTCCTCCTAATTTCTTCAAGGGACTATTGTAGGACACAATTTAACTAAGGGACAGCAAAGATAGAGCCATACCCATATTTACTGATTTTATAAACTAATAATTTGAGATGGATAGAAAAAAATCGTTTTTTTCTGGATAGAAGATCCAGAAAAATGGATAGAAGAAATAGAAGGAATAAATAACATTCATATTAGAGGGTAATTCCTTTTGAACAAATAATTATTTTTCTGTTCATTCCTTTAGAGTCAGTCCTGAAGAGAAAATCAGGCAAACCAAAATGAAGGAAACCTAATGTTTTGATGAAAAAATGGCTCTGTCAACTTAACCACTGAAAACATATTGTCTTAAGGACAGATGCTGAACAATCGTATTTCTCTAAATAGTAAAGGAAAGGAAGACTTGCCAGCAACACAAGTGCCATCCCATGTTTGACATGAGACAGCCCAGGAAACCTCCACCCTCTCCAGCATAGTCCCTGGCCCCATCAAGCCTGAGGACCAGCAGTGCTGAGATTCTTATGGGCTTAGGGTTGCTCCCTGAGCCCTTGACCAGGGCTGCTCCTTTCACAATGAAAGCCATAAATGCCACACAGGTGCCTAGAGTGAGATGGGCAATATGCCCCTGCTTTGGTAAAACACACACGTACATACACACGCACATGTATTTACTCGATATGGAAAAATATTTAGTTAGCCATAAATTCCATTTCCTAATTATGGGAAAAAAAAAAAAAAACAGAGTAAAAGACAAAAATAAGAAGGCTGATTAGTGAAATGAGCTCTGCCACAACCAGGATACCATCTGGAATATCTTCAAAAAGATAACTTAAGGATGTGTTTTAGTTGACTTCACAGTGACTGACAGAATTAACCTATAAAGTAATTTTAAGAAATTTGAGTTGGTTAGCTGTGTCTTCTATTTTTAATAGAAGACAGCACATTTATAAGCTATAGGGGCCCAGGCTTCTTTTTCTTGGGCAACACCATCTGAAACAGGTGGTTCTCAAGGTTGCTGCAGGTGGGGTAGAAAGCATAGAAAATATTGCAGGATAACTTTTGAAAACAAGAACTGGAGGTGACTTATCACCTCTGCTCGCAAACTATTGGCCAAAACTCAGCCAGTAGCATCCCGTGATGACTGCAGGTGGCAGGGGTGGAAGGATGGTCTGATAAATGTCTTTTTGTGTCTCTGGGAGGAAGAAATGGTCTGGTGTCTGTGCAACTTTGCCCCTGTCCCACCTTCTTCTATAGAATAAATACCTAAGTACAATCTAAGCACATTGCCTTCACTTTGGGCTAATTTTCCTAGTATTATACAAATCATTATTGCTTTTTTGACACAGTTGTTTTTGCTTTACTTTCAATATTTTATAATGCAAGCACTTAAATTTAACAATTGACTACTTTTCCTTCGTCTTATTTCAAAACACTTTATCTAACAGGTTCAGGTTTTTTAGGTTATTTCTAAAGAAACAAAGCTCTGGGAAAAGCTGTTAAAGTTCAGTTTGCGATACTTCACTAAATTTAGGTAGAAGAGTTAAGAAGAAGCCCCTTAGAGCACTTACTGGGAATTGAACACTCAGACGTTTACTCCAATTTTATAATAATGAGATAAAGCAAAAGAAATTCTTGTCAATTTAATAGAAAAGTCATCATCAGAGAGAATTCTGATGGCTTTGAGTTTTGCAGAAAGGTATGTTTATTGCTTGATTAAATATTAATATGATTAGAAGTCATGATCTTTAGTAAAATCCCATTAGTAACCCACAGTGAAGTAAAAACAACTTCAGTATTATTTGTAATGTGTTTAGAATTATATAACTAAAGGCTCAAAAGTAAAGACTTGAGTTTCCTTCCATATAGAAGCCATGGACCAGAGGCTGCCATGATACAGTGCCAGAGTCAAGGGGAGATTTAATATGCAAGATATGAAAAAGGAAGAGTTTCATTCTTCTGACAGCCTAGACAGTACAAAACCATATTTCAAATCTAAGAAGATCAAATTAAAGTTAAGTAAGTACATGTGTCTGTGTTAACCAATCAATCGTTATGATTCTACAGAATAATTAGGTAGAGTTGAATTGTAGCCTATCATAAACTGCTGATTAAAGAGTAAGAAGGGAAATTCAAAGACCTGGCTCTATTAATAACTCATCATGTGAACACAGATAAATGGGTAAGGTTCTTGGTACCTCCATTTCTCTGTGTGTAACATCAGGATAATACCTACTCAAACTTCATAGTTTTAGGATATTTTAATAAAGAATGCCACTTAAAACAAGTAAAGATTCAAGTAGGAAATACAGGAAAGATCAGTAATAACTGAACAAACAGTATAAAGACTGCTTATCCATGGTGTCACTGACGTTGTCTATAAATACCAAAATATAAACTTAGCAAAACTGAATTATTAGTTAAAAATGTGTTATGCAATTTAAAGGCGAGCTGCCAAGTTAGGTCAGTTTCTAGCTCAATGTTTATACTGTAGCGGCACTTAGCGATCCATTTCAATTGCTATTGTTAAAAAATGTCTCTAATCTATAGCATGTTCAGGCCATTTCTTTTTTTAATGAACTTTTCTACTTGAAAAATCATCATTCGAATTCCTTTATGAAAAAATTCTCTCTTGATATCTTAATTTAATAGGATGTATTTTCCAATGAGATAGCTAGAATCCAGAATTACAGACTACTAATTCTTTAAATCTAGTTTTCCTCATTATGGTCTAAGGTCAAGACATCCAGAAGGTTAAATCACGCATAATTTAAAGTCAGACACCTCTTAAAACCTGTTACATATATATTTTTCTTTTTTTCTTTTATTTATTTTTTTTTCTTTGCTTCAAAGGCTTAAATAAAAAGCACTGTGAAAAATAATACCTCCTCTTTTTAGTTGTATTTTGAAATGAATAAGTATGAATAAAATTGGGATGATATTGTTCCTTGATAAATAAGATAAAACTCCACTACCGGTGTTCCCACGAAGAATCTAGGGATTTCAATGAACAAGATAAGCCTCTATGGTAAAACAAGATATAATTCAATTAAAACTGACACATCTTTCTAAATTGCATAAGGAAATACTGCATATCACACAGGAACTCTGTATCACACATATACCATGTAGGAGTAATTTATTTCAGATTTTTTCACATGCTACTCTTTCAAAGGGGATCCATGACTCCATACAGGATCTGACTGACAGTCCATAAGACCTCTTGCTTTTGTGTATCTATAACACAGGCACCCACTGTGCAAATTTCTCCACAAACCCGGCATTTATGTGTGAACTACACACACTCTGAACTGATGACAACAAGATATTTGTTGCACTTGGTTTCCAGGGTAACAACACTTTACAGGATCCCCACTTAGCCTGCTCTATGCGAAGCTGCTTTAAAATTGCCTTCAAAGGGCCCTTGTCTCCATCTGTAAGCCGAAGGTAAAATGCTGTGATGGCAGCTGCTAATGAGCTGCCTGGCCTCCATCAGGGCAGCCTAAATTTATTTCTGCTGTCCCCCTAGGGAACCGTCAAGCTGGAATATGAGTGAGAGGAGAAGAAATGATTGCCTCGTCCCAGGAGCATGGCACTCTCTCTAACACACTTGCTAATTTGATAGTTACAATAAAGAATGGATAGTTAAGGGGGAAAATCCGTGTACTTTTGCTGGTACTACCATGTCAGCTAAGTGTTTGCTTCCTAACTTTTCCAGTGGCAGCGCCTCCCTGCCACACTCTCTGTATGTGCCTGTGACTCTTTGTATTGTCAGCGGTGCTTATTCTTAATTGCAGATGTCACGCAGCGTACCCTTTCCAGAGGCCTCTGTTCCTTTGTTCCTAATCTGCCATTGACAATGAAGAATTTTAACAGCAGCTACTGGGAAGATAAAAACATATGTTTGAAATCACTGGCTTAAGACAATTTTTGTTCTGGTAATACTCGTTAATGGGTCACTGCAATAAGAGAACTAATAGCAGGTGTCCTCTGTTCACTGAGTCACACACCAGGGTCATTACTGTGAAGTAGAGCCACAGTAAGTTAAACTAAGAAGACCTGATTTTGAGGGACAGTTAGATAAATTCCACTGAGACTGGAGCAATTTGGTGAGTGATAGTATGCTTCTGGTTTCATATTTTGGGGATTGTTATAGTTCATTTAGAGGTAAGACTGCTGACTAAATTTACAAAAGGGAAGACAATCAGTTATCACTTTAATCGTACCCTCATTTACACATCCACTACAACTCATCTGACTGGACTTATTGTTTCTTACAGAACAATATTTAATCTAGTTACCTAGGCCTTATACTACTATTCAATTACGAGAAAATAATGGTGAGATTTAGATCACTTAGGCTTTCAGAAGCAATTCACTTCTTAAGGAAAGCTTGAAGGAAGCAGCAGAGTATATTATGTGATATAAGATCGTATAGGATGTATGCAGATAATGTGGGGTCATGTGTGTGTCTCTGTGAGTGCATGTGTATATGCACAAGCACATTCGTATACAATTTTCTTCGATTCAGAAAGTTATAGAAAAATTATAATAAGAAAAGTATATTTATTTCTAACATAACTGAAAGTAATCCTTATGAAAGCATAGCTAGAGATAGTAGCTAATGAAAATAGCAGACATGGGAATATACCTGAAAACAGATTGAAAGGTGAATGAAGTGAGAGTCTCTAAAAAATAACAAAAGTGATTTTATGGATGGAAAAGCAAAAAACCGTGTGTGAAGAGAAGAAATGTTCCAAGTGCCATTCTTACATTTCCCCTCTTCTAAACTTTATGTTTTCTCCAAATGCCAGTGTAGCAGTGAGAGAAAAAATTACAGGTTCTCCTTAAACATGAAGTTTAATGAGACACACAGCTGAAGACATTACAAAGATGGCAGAACCACTGGTGTCTTCTAAAAGAACTTAAGCTCATGCTCTAAAGTGAGGTTCTTTCTGCTATTAGAGTCCTCCAGAGAAATCCCACAATCTGCCATTGCAAGCTGTAGACCCAGGAAAGCCAGTAGTGTAGTTCAGCTCCAAATGTAAAAGCCTGAGGATGAGGGGGCCAGTGGTGTAAATCCTAGTTCAAGGGCAAGAGAAGACAGATGTCCCAGTTCATGCAGGCAGATAGGAAGCAAAAAGAGTACATTTTTCCTTCTTTTCAGGCCCTCACATAAAATTGCCTATCACCCCGAGTAAGATATTTAAAACTCCTTCCTTTGTGGATAAGATTAAGGATGCATGTAAATGGAATTTGGAGAAATGGGGAATATTGATCTCCTAGAGAACTAATGTATAGATATTTGTCATACATTATTCAATGCAAAATAATCAACATTTACCTTCTTTACTCTTCTCTGCCTACCACACTCTTCTCTATCTCTTTGTCAAATATGTTTACTTTTCTAGACAGAAAATTATTTCTGCCTCCCACCCCTTGAGGTTCCATCTTCTTCCTTCTCATCCGAATCCTCTCCTTCAATATAGTTATACTCCCATCCAACAGTGTATAATCTTAGATGACATCAACCACATGCCTACTGACCCAACTTCTCAAAAGGAAAGTAAGTTAACAAACAAATAAACAATGTATTTCTAATGTGTGTTCTAAAAGAATCAGAAATGATGCTCCTCAGTCAAGTCTCTCTGGAGAAAATCATTCAAGAAACTTCTCTGATTGTTCTGCCAAGAGGAGGAGACTGTGGTCAAACACATGCACAGATGTGTATGTATCTTGATGCCATGGGAAATTTTAACAGCCACATTAATCACTGACTAGATGTTCGTCATTAAGAAAATTTCCAGTCAGATAATTCTACCATAAGAATATCTGCCTCATGTATCTAGTATTCTTAGAAATCCTAGGACAGTTAAACGGGTCAATTAAACCATATTCCAAGAAAGGCATGTCTAGAGAATTTGTTTAAAAGTACACTATCCCTGCTAATATTTATGTATATGTTTGTTTGTATCTATACTGAAACTTAGGTAAACTCTGATTCATTGTTAATAGATGGAGAAATAAGAGCCAAAAAAAAAAAAAAAAGCTTTATAATGAGATCTAAAAAGAAATAAAATCAAGACTATGATGGCATTAAGAAAAATAACATACAGCAAATAGTGCTAGCGATAGAAATGACCCTTTTTTTGTTTTGTTTTGTTTTGTTTTCCTGAAAATGCCTATATTCAAAGCCAGCTAAGTTTCCAAGAACTAGAGGTGGCCCTGGATTTTTGATATTTTCTCATTTTTCAGAGCAGTCAAGCAATATAAATCAATAAACTGTAGCAAAAATATCTCCAATGATAAAAAAAAAAAATAGCTGTGAAAGCCTTATCTGCAGACTTTCAAGCTGATTAGCATATTTATGGTTGTGACTGGATGACTTCCCTTCCCTCTGGAAATTGTGAGGATCCCCCGTGTCCCCGTTACTTTTTCTCTATCCTCCAACTCAAGGCTTTCATTATCTTAGTCTCTCTCTACCTCAAGTGGTAGCCCTAATATCTAAATTCAGCCTATAGATTCATTTGTGAGTGTGGTGATTTAGCAAACAAAACAATTTTATAAATTGAGAAATTTTATTATAAAAGCCCAGTTTCCAGCTACTTTTGAAACAACTCAAGAAGGTATGGCAACACTAAACTGCTAGAAATGAAAACCAGTTACCTCTGTAGACCAAAACTTTACTTTCTAATTCAACAATATCTTCTTCACTACCGCTCATCCAATATCTGTCCCAGTTCTGCAGATTGAGTCACCTGAACAGCTTCCTAAAGCATTTCAATTTGGGGTTCTTAAACTTCTTGATCTTCTTTTTCCTCCAGCTTGTAGATTAATAAACTTAATTTTCACTTTTTAAATATTTTGTATATCTGGACTATAGGCCAATATTTTATCACTTAAAATTTACTTTAGTTCTTTAAAAATCTTTGTTAAGCTTGATAGGTATTTGGTAAAGCACCTAAAAATGTTACTGGGTGAGCAACCATACTATATTAGTAAAATGATAAAGTTTTATGGGGGTTGGTCCTTTTAGTTAACCTATTTCTAAACGTAAAATAGCTGAGATGAAAATATAGAGATTAAAGGAAAGTAGTAAAATCAAGGTCAGGGAAAATCAATGAAGCAACCACTAAAAACTGGGGGAAAAATGTCTTAGTCCTGTGTTTCAAGAGATTTGTTTAATTTTAATTTTTTTTTTTTTTTTACATTTCTCGGAGAATGATGAAATAAAAGCATTGCTCTAAATTGCTTTAAAAATATATGTCTGTTTGCTAATAAGAAAAGATCAAGTGTGTCAACAAATGCTCCTAGTTCTATATTGTTTAGTCCTTGATCCCAAAAGACTTGTAGAAAGTCAAAATAGCATTAGAAGATGTGGGCACAGCTCTCTGCTCTCTCACTGTCCTCAAGTGGCTGCATGAGAGAGAAAGAAAGTGAACTCTCTTCTGTCTCTTCTCATAAGGGCACTAATCCCATCACGAGGGCTCCATTCTCATGACCTAATTGCCTCCCAAAGGCTCCATTTCCAAATTCTGTTACACTAGTGTTTGGTAGTAGAGTTTCAATACATGAATTTTGGGGAGACACAAGTATGCTATCCAAAATGTTGGGTAAAAGGACATTTACATTTAACATTTTGATAGTTACTGAAAAATCATCTTCTTAGCATATTATGTTGATTTCCACATCCATCAATGATAGAACATGGAATACATACTTATTAATATTTTTATTTATCAGGAAGTTCTGAACTCAGTTTTCACTTTCTTAAGGGGACCTAAACTTACCACCTTTACCAAATCTAATACTTCCCATTAGTTATGTCTTAGAAAACTGCTTGTCTTCTCTGGACTTAACTTGGTCATAGTTGTACATTTATTCCTGAGACCATTTTTTTGTGTCTCCTCAGCTAGACCCTAAGCTTTATAAACATGAAGAGATATTTTCCCTTGTTTTTTTTTTTTTTATTGTTGAATCCCCAAGACCTAATAGAGTATTCAAAAAATATTTGCTTAATGAATTCCTTTTATTGCTAGTTCCTTAATTATTGCTAATGTTGTCTAGCTTTGACTTCAGTCATCATTTTGAATATTCTCTAATTTTTCTGCACTTTACTTTGGAATCTTTTTTTTTTTTCCAGGTCCAATTTATTGTCCAAATTGAGTATTACATGATGAGTTGACATTAATGTAGGCATGGAAAATTAACAAATTAGGTACAGTTTAGAAACTTTTATGTTGCTTTCACAGCTAGAGATTTTTAAGAATTTAATTTGAAGTATAACAATAGCAAAGAGGTGCCTCCATATGTGGCCTGCACACAATTAATTCTACCTCTGAGAGTACAAGTTGAAATATTTTTTGATACCCATCAAGTGGAATTGGGCATCAGGTTCTGGACCTGCCATGATTTCAGTCTTGCAAAGGGAACAAATTCTGCCTGGAATCTTCATATTAAAAGGCAGTCAAGGATGTTGTCTCAAATCATTTTGGAAATTAGACAGGAGATAAATTAGGGAAATAACAAGTTAATAAAATGTTAATTCATTTGGTGAATTCCAACATGCACAGAGTAAAGAGGGAGTTATCTGTGTTATTGTAGATACCATGCCATCAATGAAGCTTGATATTTATAACAATTTTAAAAACTAACTCACTGTTGATTTTCATTGGACTTAGAAGGAGGTTTTGTTGTTGTTGTTATTGTTTTTAAGGTAAGGCTTTTCTATCCATTCTTTGATTTTGCACTTGGTTACATAGGAGTTCACATTTATCACTATTAAATGTTGCCTTATTTGATTCACCTTATAGATACAGCATGTCAAAATATTTTTGGAACTTGATGATGAATCCAAAATCTAAGGTTCAGAGTACCATGGTCTCCAACAAGAAGCCCATTTTGCATTAATTTTAGGGCTTTGCCTGTCAATATGGATGAGAGGTCTAAATTAAGCTGCAAATATGGCCATTTGTATGAATATGGCTATTGCACTATTTATGTATTTTTCCCATAACATTTATTGGGTTCTTTGTGTAATAGTCATCCCACCCAACCCCTTTCCATCTCCTCCCCTACTGGACTGAGTAAAGAAAATGTGTCTTACTTATACTTACATGCCCAGCAGTATTTATTTTAACAATAACATATATTGTTGATCAAAACTTGTATTCATTCAACCTAAAAAGTATATGTTGAGCTCTTATTGACTTACAAACCATGCTATGTGCTTGATATATAAACATGAATAAGACAGAATTGGAGAGCAGAAATTCATGTTCTAGTAAGGTGACAGCGCATGAATTATTAGGAAACAATTCATAAGTGCACGTATAGCAACAAGCAATGAATATGTGTCAAGTGTTAAATTGAGTTGAAATAATCCTGTCTGCCCACCTCTTTAGTTATTTTTAGTCCTGAATTCCCAGAATTGCAAATGGTGGTATGAGATCTAGAGGCAATCAATCAACTTATACCAAGCTATTCATAGATATCTCCCCACCCAAAGAGGAGTTTCCAATGTATTATATCAATTATATTATATTACACTAATTATATTATATATATAGACAATTGATGTCCTAGTTAGCTCTCATCATAATTCTGTTTCGGCTAAGATGAGCTCTTCTTATCTAGACCTCAGAAATGTGTAGGATTTCCCAAAGTATCTACACTAAAATTTTGATAAACTTTTCAGCACCTCCTTTTTTATAGTAAAATCTTATTGAGTTTCTAACTCAATTTTGTAACAAGATATAATCAAATTATTGGGAAGAAATATATGATATGAGCCCTTCTCACACAAGAACTTGAAAGAGGAAAACATATAGTATATTGATGTAGTCATCCATTTTTTGTTACATATTTGTTACTGTGTCAAATGTATCACACACAAAAAAGCTCTTGACCATAGAAAATAAATAAAGTATAAAGGTAGATCTATATATTTATTTGTTTATTTAACAGGCATTTATTGAGTGCCTACTATATATTCAGTATTAAACTGAGTTCTAGAGAAATAATAAAATATGTTCTTTGTCCTCAATGATCTCTGAGTTTAATGAGAGAAATAGATCCAGAAGCACAATTGCAACACTGTGTTTTACATGCAGAGGCAGAGGTAACGTACAGGTTTTTCTAGAAAGCAAGAAAGACTCAGCCTGTTTGCAACACCAAGTTAATGTGGAGATCTGAAGTGCCAGGAAAGTCATCTTGAGGTGACCTTGGAGCTAAATTGCATACATTGGAATCTTTAGTCCCGCTAACAGTTGAAAGGGCAATCCATGCAGAAGGGGCAACATGACTAGCGTTAGTCAAAGAAGGGGGCAAATCTTAGATTCAGGAAGACCAATTTAGGAATGTATGGCAAGAATTTGAGGAAAATGTGATTTACCTGAACTAGGACAAGAGGTAGAGGTATGGAAAAGAAGAAAGAGGTTCAAAATGTTTCTAGGTGTTTCGGTTAAGGACGGGAGTCTGAGAGGATAATTCCCACATTCCAGGTTGATTGACTGGGTGGATGGTGATTCCAATCTAGTATGTTAATTGGTTTAAATTTAGCAGACATTACTAACCCCTAAACTCCAAGATGGTTATGTGGGCTCTAAGAAGAAAGATTCATTTGATGAAAAGATTCATTTGCTGAGAAAAAAATGTATCTGCTAAGATGGATTCCCCCTGGTCAACTGAGATCTAAATTTTATAACTAAGAGCCTTGTGGCCATTTGCTGAGGGGCTTCTCGTGTACTTTGTATGCTGGGAGGAATCTCAGACTGAATTCTGGGCTGTCCACATTGTGCCTTGTGTGTTAAAGCCATCTGAGCCAAGAAGTGCAGGAAACCCAGGTTTTGTCCTTTGACCAGTGGACTGAGATCTGCTCCCACCCAATCAGAACTGCACAATTTGGATGTCCCACTTATATAAAAGGGACCTGACTGGAAACCTGAGTGGGAACTTTCACTATAAAAGGCGACCTCTCCCCTTTGTCCCGTGGAGCACAATTTAGGTTGCTACCTGAATCTGTGTCTCCCTGGCTGCAGTTCCTCATGCTCAAACAAATGCTTTTTATTCTTTATTATAGTCTAAAATTAATTTTGTTTATGGTTAGTAGGGCTTAGGATGGATAAACTCCTCAGCAGATCGCCACAAACCTTGAGAAGCCTGCTACATTTTCTCGGAAGTGCCTTACATATATTCACTTCCTACAAATGATCTGGCATGGGAAAAGGTTAGGAGGTAACTACATGGATAATTTTGACACAAATAATAACAATTACTGCTCTACCAAATAGCATGCCATAATAAATCTTTCAGAAAAGAAACATTGGTGGTACTTTCTCTATTATTGAACTGACATTTGACTTTGGTAAAATATACATGTGTGTAATGGATACAATTAAGATTTTTTT
>NW_011888819.1:8839586-8841815 GCF_000151845.1 Pteropus vampyrus
AAGAGCCCAGCAAGGTCAGAGGGTCTGCATCCGCATCAGCACAAGAATGAGAAAATTTGACAGGCAGAAAATTTCACCAGCACTTCTTCACCCACTTCTGATCGAATACAACCAGCAGTTTTTCTGCTTTGTTCTTTATGGATTCCAGAATAGTTCCATCTATTAATGTCTGGCTTCTAAAAGATGGAAATGACGTTTTGAAAACAGAAGTCCATGAGGCTAAAATGACAAAAGCAGGTAGTTTAGAACATTGGTCCACAAGCTCTAGTATTGCGACTTCAGGATTATAAGACGGCTCAGTTTGCTTTTCATTTGTTATTCGATTTAAATAAGCACATCGACAGGACAGTCTTCATGCAAGCTATAATTCACACAATAGTGTCAGGATTTTTATTCAGCACTGAGTATCAGAAAAATTGTGAGGCAGGCAAAATTAACTTCTGTGCCCCTGTTCTTTCTTTCTTTTCTTTTTTTTTTTTTTTTAAGTATCATCTCATCTCCTACAACACAAAGATGACTGAAACAATCCTGGTTTTTATTGATTGACTTGTCCCATATATAATTTCAAAATAGATTTGAGATAGCGAAGACTATCCCCATCTAAACTCATCGTCTAACATATCTCTTCAGGCTTATCAAAAGTCGCATTATCACAGCTTTCTAAAGCTATTACTTCAGACCGTGTCCTCAGTCCCCTCTTTCTATCTTTTCTGACATTCACTTTGTCCTTCAATTATTCTCTGTATTTTGGATCTTTCACTTCTCTCTCTTCTTTCCTTTTCCTCTTTGGCAGCGAGCATACAATATGTTTTTCTAAATATTCTAACACAATTTTTCCTAAATATCATAACTCAATATTTCCTAAGTGATATGTATTCTATTATAACCAATATTTAAACCTAATAGTTAATCCTTTGACCTTAATTTCCTATTTGATTTCATTTTACTGCCTGTATTCTCAAATAATGATTTACTCCAGCTTCTATTTCCCCTCCTCTCCATTCTAAACCCATTAACATCTCTCTTCTTTCACCAACACTTTGATGAAATGACACTTCCCAGTTCTTAATTACTTAGCTCCACAATATTTTGCCTGTCTCTCTCGACCTAATTTTAGAGTTTTACTTCAGAGAACCCCTCATTCTCTGGCTCTGGTTCATTGATCTCATCTCTCCTATGACTATCTAAGATAATAATTTTAAATATTTCAGTGGTGGCTTTTCTTTCTCTAACCGTTAAATGCAGATTAAACCACATTTAAACCTTTAATCCCTTATTTCTTCATTTCCCTTTGACTCAGAAATGTATCATCTCTTTCTGGTTCAATTAGCATTTCTAAATATAACTATCACATCTATATTGACGATTGTTAGACTTAACTCCTTTCTGCAGCTCTGCCCTGCATCTCTGGGGACAATCATTATATTTAATCAATGAAAGACATTTTAACGTATCTAAAACTGAATGAATTTTTCTGTTTTCTCTTTGGTACAAATCCACATCCTCTTTCATTTGTTTCATGTCCTCCGAGTCTAGTTTCTCATGACCACTTCTCATCCTTTCTCCCTTCTGAGATCTCCACATTTAATAAATCAAAGTCCATGTGGTTTCTTATTTCTAGAAGACTTCTATTTTAGTCCTTTCTTTTCTCTGTTCATTGCCACTGTCATAATTAGGGCTCGTACCATCTCAAGTTTGTTCTATGAAACAGATTCTTCAAAGTCTTCTCTCACTGAGGTTTCTCCACATAGGGATCTGTCTTGCAAACAAATTAACCTTTCTAAATACTGCGTTGATAAAGCCAGGCATCTGATTTAAATAGTTTGGATCAAATCAAAGCATCTCAACATGGAATTCAAAATTACACACAATATATCCCTAATGTATCTTTCTAGACTTCTTCAACTACTCCTCCCCAGCCCTTCTTACAAAAACAGACAGATATTTGTATTAAATGGCATCTGTGTCTGGACCACCCAGATCTCTGAGTTTTTTTCCCATGTTGTAATGTCCTTGCCACCAATCTGAATTTTTCTCAGATTTCGAGACCTTCCATAGAGTACTTTACTCCAACACACAGTGACCCCCTTTGTTCTGTATATACAACACTTGGCATATTTTTCACATAAAACTATTCAATGTGTGCTATTTTGACATATACACTCCTTAACTCTATTTCAATTATTTTACTTCAGAGAATGTGTCTTACATTTCTATATTAGCCATTTG
>NW_011888819.1:8842470-8843708 GCF_000151845.1 Pteropus vampyrus
ACACACAATATATCCCTAATGTATCTTTCTAGACTTCTTCAACTACTCCTCCCCAGCCCTTCTTACAAAAACAGACAGATATTTGTATTAAATGGCATCTGTGTCTGGACCACCCAGATCTCTGAGTTTTTTTCCCATGTTGTAATGTCCTTGCCACCAATCTGAATTTTTCTCAGATTTCGAGACCTTCCATAGAGTACTTTACTCCAACACACAGTGACCCCCTTTGTTCTGTATATACAACACTTGGCATATTTTTCACATAAAACTATTCAATGTGTGCTATTTTGACATATACACTCCTTAACTCTATTTCAATTATTTTACTTCAGAGAATGTGTCTTACATTTCTATATTAGCCATTTGGTTTTTTAGTTCATAGTAAGCACAGAATTTTTTATTACTATTAAAGGTTATAATACTTATTAATGAAATATAATAATTAAATTGCATTTTCTCTCTTCAAAATTTGAAAGTTACATGTGTGTATATAATCCATTGTTTTATTTTGCATTTTTTTCCTTTTAATTTTATGGAAAAAATATTTCTTTTTCCCTATTTGTACCCCTATGTGTACACATACACACAAGCATTTTTACTCTCTAGCTCCTGAAATTTAGACAAACAATGACATTCTGCACCTCAATTTCTTCCCTTTTAAACTGGTGATTATACTACCTGTCTTTATCTTCTCACCCTGGGATGTAAACGTGGCTATTTACTATGTTATAAAAATATACTGGGTAGATATAAATATATCATAGCACTTTAGAGGAAAACTAGTCTGTGCAGCTAAGTTATTATCATTATTATCTTACATTATGAGTAGAAATCTTTACAATGAGTATATATCAGGATTTATTTAACCAAAGCGACTATAGAGTGACATATATATCTTCTTTATGTACTTTTTTCCCCCTAAATTAGACCTCAAAGACCAGTAAAATTAGTTTGATGGACGTGCCAATTTAAGTGCTTAAGGTTTTCAAATTGTCTGAGAGATAGTATAAGCGGTAACAAATTTATTTTTCTTTTTTTAGAGTATTTCATATTACAATTCAAATTTACCTTGTTGAACCCTAGGTTTTAAATCTTCAGTATCTATTACAGCTACAAGTTGGTTTGATGTAGAGCAGCAGTGCTCTCTAGTGGTTACTTTCTTTTTGGAAGCTGTATACATTTTTATTTAATAATTTCAACTCCACTTTGACTATCAGAAATGTTTTTTAATAAAGTTC
>NW_011888819.1:8844398-8870589 GCF_000151845.1 Pteropus vampyrus
ATTTTGAGAATACATTATACAAGACCATATTGTTTTCATGAACTCTTTAAATATAAAATTAAGTTGTAAAGAAATATTTTTTTATTCTGGACCTATTCCGTTAATGCATTCAGACTGCAGAATTGGCTATAAGTGACTTTCATGAAATAGTTTTCAAGTTTCAGTTGTACGGGTATCTTCCATTTGCCTCTTCACATCATCTCTGTATCCCGTCAACCTTGCCCTCTGTGCTAGAAGGCTGACATGAATGTACTGTCGAAGTGGTCTTTCTTGCCTTTTTTTTGGCTTCCAGGAAATGAACAAAAGGAAAGAAAAATCCTCTTCCTAGCCTCCTTTCCTCTGAGGTTTTGTCTCTCTCTCCACCAACATTCATAGCATCTGGCAGATGTCATCTCCACATCACCTTCTCTGCCTCTGGGTTCATGTAACTGCTACTTTTCCTTTTCTCTTTGAGTCTCGTCTCGCTAAGAGCACTGTTAAGGATTGAATTGTGTCTCCCAAAAAAATGTATATGCTGAAACTCCAACATCCAGTACCTTAGAGTGTGACTGAATTTCGAGATAAGGCCTTTAAAGAGGTGATTAAATTAAAGTGGGACTATTAAGAGTAGGCGCTAATCCTAGCTGGCTGGTGGCCTTATAAGAAGAGGACATTAGGACAGATGAGAGAGACACCAGGGATGCATGAGCACATAAAAAAGGCCTTGAGGGGACGCAACAAGAAAATGACCATCTGCAAGACAAGGAGAGGGGCCTCAGGAGAACCAACCTTGCCAGCACCTTGATCAGAGGCTTCTGTCCTCCGGATCTGTGAGAAAATAAATATCTGTAGTTTAAAAGACTCAGTCAGCGGTATTTTGCTGTGGTAGCTTTAGCAAACTAATATAAGCACCCCCATGAAACTACCATCTGTAGCTTCCCGACACCCTGATCATACCTTGATAAATACAGTCATGCATAGGTTAGTGACAGGGACACTTTTTGAGAAATGAATCTTTAGATGATTTTGCCATTGTGAGAGCATCATAGATGCTCTGTAAACCTCACAAAAACCTAGACGGTGTAGCCTGCTACACACCTGGGCTATATGAGCTAACCTATTGCTCCTGGGCTACAAACCTGTGTAGTACTGAATAGTGTAGGCAGCTGTAACACAATGGTAAATATTTGTGTATCTAAACATATCTAAACACAGAAAAAGCCAGTAAAAAAAAAAAAGATAATAGTTTAAAAATGGCACACCTGGATAAGGCACCTACTATGCATGGAGCTTGCAGGACTAGCAATTGCTCGGGGTCAGTGAGTGGTGAGTGCATATCAAGGCCTGGGGCATTACTGTACACTACTGTAGACTTTGTAAACACTGGACACAAGCATCACCACAAATATGTGAGTAATGAGTTGGGCGATGACCTTACAATGGCTGTGATGTCACTAGAGATAGGAGATTTCAGCTCTGTTGTAATCTTATGGGACCACTGTCGTATATGTGGTCCATCATGACTGAAACGCTATGTGACCTGTGACTATAGTCACTGTTATATTGTCTTGAAAACCCAGTTAGAGTATGCTGCTTTGTTTCTAATTGATTCGCCTTCTATGCATTAGTCTTGGTATTTTAAAAAGTTAATGGCAATGAGAGTCTATTAGTTTCCCAGAGCAGTTCTGGTGACTAGAAATCTGAAATCAAGATGTCGACAGGGACTTACTCCCTCTGGGAACTCTAGGGGAGAATTTTTCCTTGCCTCTTCCACCTTCTGATGGCTCCTGACATTCCTCAGGGTACAATACTCCAATCTGTGCCTCCCTTTTCACATGACTTCTCCTCTGTATCTTCCCTTCCCTCCTCTTCTAAGCATACTGGTTATGGAATTGAGGGCACACCCTAATTAATCTAGGATAATCTCATCTCAAAATCCTTACCTCAGTTATATTTGTAAAGATCTTTTTTTCTAAAGATCACATTTATAGGTTCTACATAGAAGTATCTTTCAGAGGACTATCATTCAACTTACCACAGATAGAAAAATAAATCACAAAAGGAACTTAATATATTCTTACCTGATGCCTTCTATCCAGTGTAGCATCTCCCTTGAGAAGAATAACAAAAAGTATCATTATTAAAAAGCTTAGGATCCATATAATTAATATAGAAGTGCATGACTTACCTTTCTTAAGCCAAATGTAAAAATGTTAACTAAAAGAATTTTAATAAATTGGATTTGCATTTAACACATTTTAACAAGTATATAAGAAACCATAGTTATTTAAAAAGAGCATCTGTTAACTCATTTACAGAGTATTTTTATACCTACTATGTCCAAGACATGGTGCAGTCAAAAAGAAAAAGAGTAGTGGTTCTTAATCAATATTATGAATCACAAAATAACAAAATTTAAATTTATAAGTTTATTTAATGTAATCATTTATTTACACATGAGAAAAACAAATCTCTATTCATAAAGCTTTTTAACCTGGGCGTGGGTTCCTTACTCAAATTCCACACCCCCTCATTAACTTTCACATTAATGATCTTACTTTTTTTTGGCAGTTGAAAAAAAAGAGAGAACATTCATAACTGTTCTCTTTCTATAAAAGTGTAACAATGTCTAAAGGGAGAGATATAAACACACAGGCCAAAATTTAATCTCTGAAAACTGTAGATGGTCGATTATGGCCAGAGAACTATGTCTCTAGGTAGTTTTAATATTATTATTCTTTTGAAAGAAATCATTTCTCCATAAGGATCTATGGTCTACAAGACCCCTATCAGGTTTCAAATACCATGTTGCAAAGACAGACTGTTTAAAACTTGATCGTAGCACTTAGTGAATTCACTGTGTACCAATTAGCAGCTCATAACAATTCTGGTCCTGCAATATCTGTGACAAGTAAATAATAATGTATAGCATTCTTGTTTTATTTTTATTTTCTCTTTTTCTCTGTATTATGCCCAACTTACTTCTTTTTTTTTCCCAAATAGGGAGTCAAGAGAATACTATTCTCTAACTTCTGAGATGTTTACCTTACCTGAGGCTTGATGATGCTTTAACATTTCAATTAGACATAATGTTTTATGTTACAAATATATTGAAAAGAATAGACTTGACAGTGAAGAATGTATTAGTATTATTGCTTTAGGACTATTTGACTATGCATAATTACAATATAATTCTTCAAATAAAACCATCCTTTATCAATTTTAAGACTTCTTTTGAAGGCAGTAAATTTGTAGTGGTCTTATACAAAAAGTAATGGATTTAAGATACTTCTATTTTTATTTTATTTATATATGCTCCCTGAACTTTTCTTTCCTCCCCAAGAGAATAAGATACCAACACCAAGCCAGTTTGATGTCTGATGCCTCAAGAAATGACCAGGCAGAAAGAAAAAAAGTAAAAAGAAATCAAAGCTTTTTCTCTTGGGTGGCAATTATATTTGGTTTATATTTGATTCATACACAGATTTAGTCATTTCTATTACATTCATATTCATCAAAATGCCTGCTGAAAATTGACCATACACTGATACTCCTCGAGTATTTCTGAAGGAGACTGAAATGCTCATCTGGCATTGCGATGCAGTGATGTTTTTTGCTTTCTGTGACTCGTGGCTCAGTAAGAAGATGCCATACGGTGGTGGAGTCATTAAATCTTTACAGCTGGACATGTGAATTAAGTTCATGCCTGATTCTTAATTTACAAAAAAAAAAAATCTGC
This sequence comes from Pteropus vampyrus, assembly GCF_000151845.1. Lineage (NCBI taxonomy): Eukaryota > Metazoa > Chordata > Mammalia > Chiroptera > Pteropodidae > Pteropus > Pteropus vampyrus. The sequence goes on from NW_011888819.1 coordinate 8,848,117, forward strand.
TTAAGAAATTATTACTAAAGATTTGAAAATATAAAGGCCTTTGTATATAGGCATCTATATATTAACAGTGATAGATGCCATCTTCAGTATCAAAACCAAAATATATGAACAGCCATGGAAGTCATTGATTCATTGAAAAGTCAAGTCAAGGGTGTAAATGCCATGAATCAAGCAGTATGATTTTCTTTTTTTAAATTTTTCTTAAAGTGAACTTTGTAATGACAAGAGTATAAAACATATTTGTTTCTAGAGGTATGAAAATAGGATGTGCTTAATATTTAAAGATTCCAGATAAAAGCTAAGCATATCTAGTTTCTCCTCACTATACTAGGAGGCCAATTCCAGGTAGGGAAATTGCAGCTTTAAATATTTGTGAAACTTGGGGCATAAATATAATTTACAAAAATTGTAAGAGAATAGGATATCTGGGTCTGCAACTTCTATGCAGCAAGCTTCCTGATTTTCATCCCAATAATGCTGGCCGCTGGTTATAGATACTTCACTGTCTAATAATCCAATCAAAATAAACAATTCGCTCTTTTTGCTCCCACTTGCTTTATGTCGCTAGCAAACAATGTAGTCCTGAAAATAATTTGTTTGCATACTTCTAAGTGTTAATTAAATGTGTCTTTGTGTCCACCCACCCACTCCCACCCAATGCAATGCCTACCACTCAGCGCATTTTACTGAATTGCTGGTAAATCTAACCATGATGAACCTGATCATATGTTTTTATCCAAATGCTGGCTGTAAGTAGCTTATGGATCTTGAGCAAATAACTTTTCTCTCTAGAGTAAGCTCTTAATCAGTAAAATTAAATGTTTTAACCAAACCTAAAATTCTGTGGTTCCAAGTTGAGTGTGCCTAAATAAAAAATGTAAAGGAGTAGTCTTACAATTAAATAGTCTTGGTCTTTGGAAAAAAATATTCATGACTGAGAAAAAAATATTTTGTTTTCAAACCCCTAGGGAAAATCTATATCCTTAACATGGGTGCTTAAGATTAAAGACCTATGATCAGTATAACTAGCAGCTACATGTGCACCAGTTAGCACTACACTAAAGGCTAATTGGTTTGAGAAAGCAACATTTGATCATAACTGCCGAGTGCATATGATATATAATGATTAGTAAAACAAGCCTAGTGTATGCTTTCTTCCCACTGTTTAGCTGTAGTTATTAGTGGCTGCCGACCTCCCTGCCTCCAGCAACATAAATGTCTCTAGAGCTCTTCAATCCATTTACTTTCCATTCACTGCTTGTCTCACTGCCTGCAGCTGTATTAATATATCCCAGAAGAATTTGTTCCCATCAATTATGGTAGAAGTTGTAGTCACAGTGCTGTGACACATTAGCACTACTGCAAGCAGACAAAAAAAATACGTAAAATAAATAAGATAAAAACAGACTCAGCTCATGAGTGGCTGTAATTAAGATGCTGAGATGTGGGAAGAGGAGAAAAATAAAAGGTGCTTCTACTTTACAAGATAAATTATTTGATACCTAAGATGCTAAACGCAGAGTATAATAATGATTTCTGGAATGATAAATGCATTTTGGATTAGTTAAACTTTCAGAGTGAGACTGAATGATAAGAAAAAAGGTGTACAACACTGGAGAAAGAGACTAATTATTTCAAGATGTTAATTGTTACTCCCCTGAGTTTTAGTCTTAGAAGTTTAGTTTTCCTCTTAAAAATCTGGTTAAATGTTTACTCCTGCTACTTGTAAAATAAGAAATGCCATGCACTGATAAACATTATGGTATTGCTAAGATTTAAATTATAGTCCTAGAAATAAAAATACCTTTCTACATTTTTATTCTGATCATTAATTATGACTTATATAGACTCCCAGAATTTGAAAGGTAGAATAAACCCTGGATATCACACAACTACTTCATTTCATTAATGAGGAAACCGAAATGTGTTACTTGGAGACTAAGGGTAAATTAGAACCAATCCTAACACTCTGTTTAATACTGTAACCCACTCATCTCTAAGTACTCCTGGCCTTTACAGTGATCTACTCTTTCTTTTTCTTTTCTAAGTTACTAGCTCCCAATATTGTATTAACTCTATTTATTGTTTTTTCCCTCTCATTATAATGTATCCACCAAGAGAGCAGATTCCTTTGTCTATTTTGTTTGTGAATTTTCCAAACCATATAATGTAGTATTAAAACACAGTAAGGATTGAATACATATATGCTGAATAAATAATAAAAGAATGGGATGATTGATAGGAAAAGTCCCCTAAGGAAGTAGAAGGAGAGAATATTCTTAGTCACATAAATGGAGAAACATTTCTACCAATAAAAATGAAAGAATAAATATAAGGGTAATTATGGCTTCAGATGGAAGGGTTTTCATAGTTTAATATAAAAAATTGATAGGTTTTTTGTAACTGAATATTGTTTTATTCCAAGTGAAGTAGTTGGGCAAGGATATCAGCTAAAAGAGAAAATTGAAACATCATAGAATATGATCCTTGAAGAAACTGTGAAGAATCAAAATAGCCAGTGGGGAAATAGGAAAGAAAGTTCACCAGGTAGCAAATCCCTCCTAAGAACTGAGAAGACTGAAGAAGATGAATGTCGAGTGGCGCTAGTTCAAAGACCTCACCAATCTTTTCCTTTATGAAACCGACCATTCAGGTGTAGTTATAAGAAGGCAGACAGTCTGAAATAACAAAATACTCAGGACTCTACTTTTCTTGTTTTGTGGAGATCAAAGGATACAGATGCTCTAATGAAAATGGTTGACACGGTCTTGACACTGGAGGTCATGCTATTGTCAAAGGAAATTTGCCCTAGATTAAGGAGAGAAATCACAGCTGCAAAGCTAGAAAGTTGTATTCAAAGTGTAGAATGTGGAAATGTAACTTCAGAAGTATAAGAGCCTAGTTAAAGCAATATGGCCCCCAGCTGGCCCCATTTTAGAAGGCAAATGAAACAGAAGAGAAAGTTGATGTTTTCAGAGGCATATTTGATGTCATGCTTATGCATGTTGAAGTTATCCAATATGAATATAAGAAAGAGGAAAAAGAAGAAGCAGAAGACTTATCTAAATATGACAGCTCTTGATCTGTTTAGAGGAAATGACTAATATATTATGAAAATAAATATCAGCAGAAGATAGTATAACTATAGAGCATGAGCCTCAAAAAGAAAACTTCTGTGCAAGATGTTGTAAATAAATAGTCTGAAAGTAAAAATGGGAGACTAGAAGGAGAAGTAGATCCTGAGTCAGTCCCTTCTTTGCAGAAGAGATAGGAAAAGGAGTAGTCACAATAGAAAAGTTTAAAGGGGAAATGGATTTCAGTTAAGACAAGAAGAGTCAGAAAGTGCTCTGTGAAAATGTAAAAGGCATAGGAGTATTTTGTTCTTATGCTAACTTGTTTTGCTTTTCTCTTTATAAGGAAATGTGTTTCTAGTGGATAGTAATGATTGAGAAGAATGTTAACAATGGGAAGATGAGTTGTGGGAGAGGAAGAAATTCAGTAAAGGTGATTGGTGACTTTTCTTGCATTTTGTTTGTTTCTAGAGGACAATAAAACCATGTATATCTATTCATGAATTATGGAATAAGATAAACCTAAGGAGACACGTAGAAGAAACTGGATGTGCATCCAGTGTGTAATCTTTATTCTTTAAAATTTATTTAGAATTGCTTTATGGCTATAGATGTCAATTTTAGTAAAAACTCCACATTTATTTGAAAATAATGTATATTCTGTAAATTTTGAGTACACTATTTTATATGTATCAATTATGTTAGTTGATAAATATTTAATTCTTCTGTGTCTTTATATTCTGTCAGCTTATTCTGTTATTGAGAGATGAATAAATATCTTTAAATATGATACTAGATTTTTTATTATTTCTTTTTGATCTCCCAACTCTTGCTTCATGTATTTTGAAATTATATTATTAGGTGCATTTGAAATAAATTTCAAGGCCCAAGATGGAGCTAGTTTTACCCAGAATGCCATGTCAGCAAACCAAAACTTATATGTTTGTGTCCCTCTAAATGTTCCACTTGACCAGAAATGCAGTATATCCAGTCAGCCAATCCCCAAACACCAAGCCAACACTAGACTCTCTACTTATTTCCTTGTTCCTTCTCAACCCAAACAAGGTTGACTATGTGGTCCCAGCCAATCAGATATTTTCTATTTGTCTCTTCTTTGTTCTTTATTTTTCATCCTATAAAAGCTTCATGCTTCCTGACCATTTTGCAGTTCTCTGAATAAAGACTGCCTGCTTCATGAAGTATCGAAGTTTGTTTGTATCACTTAAATCATCTTCTTTTACTAATTTTTAAATGTATACAAAATACTGTAGAATGGTTCCTTTTATCATATTAAATATGTTCCTCTTTATCTTGATTAACTAACACCTCTTTATCTCTGTTAACACTTGGCCTTGTCATCTTTTCTTTCACATTTTTTATAGAGATGTAATTGACATATAACATTATGTTAGTTTCATGTGTCCAACATAATGGTTCCATAAATTGTGAAATGATCACCATAACATGTCTAGTAAACAGCCATCATCACACATAGTTATATTTTTTTTATAAAAATGTGTTGTTTTATTAACTGCCTATGTAACTTTGGTCAAGGGTTCTCCTTACACTTCAATTCTCTATTTTGTTTTTGTTTTTGTTTTTTAATATTGGTAAACAGTTTCTATATAGCTGAAATAAGATAATCCATTTTAATGCCTTGCATGGAACAAAATAAAACCTCCTTATGTTACCCTGTAACATTTAGTACTACCACTAGCCATAATTTAAAAACTTTGGTCCAACACTAAAGTCAAATGGCTTCCCTGGGACTTAGTTAAAATATTTTAAGAGAAAGTAATACAAATATACAAACTCTTCAAATATTTTTGAAAGAACTTCCAGAGTTCTGAAAAGTTATGAGACTAACGTGATCCTGAGATAAATATCTGAAAAAGATGTGACAGGAAAGGAAAACCACGGATTTACCTTATAAACATGTATTCTAAACAAAATATTATCAAATCTAGCACAACAATATACACAAAAGATGATAATAAATTATAGTAAAGTGTAACTTGTTTCAAGAATTTTAGGGAAGTGAATATTCATAAGTAATTATTATTCACCATATTAATAGAAAACTACACAATTATTTTAATGGGTGCTGAAAAATCATTTGACAAAATTCTGTACCTGTTCATGATTAAAACTGTACCTGTTCATGATTAAAAAATTCTGTACCTGTTCATGATTAAAAACTGTACCTGTTCATGATTAAAAACAAAATAAAACAAAAACAAAACCACTGAGCAAAGTAAGAATAGCACCTATAAAAGACCTGTAGCTAGCATAACATTATATTTGATGTTAAATATTTGATGTTAAATATTAAGAGCTTTTTCCACTGATACCAAGAATAAAAAACATATAAACTATCATCCCTTCTATTCTACATTGTACTGAAAGTTTTAATCACTATGAAAGAAAAGAAAAAACAACACATAAGAATTGAAATAAGGGAGAAATAAAACTGTCATTATTCAGAGATGAAATGATTCTGTGCATGGAATTCCAGTAATTTAGCATGTGAACTGAATACAAGTCAACATGACAAAAAGAAAACTGTACTGACATTGTTTTCTAGCTACAAATATATGGAAAGTGAAATTTTAAAATATACTGTTAATAATAACAATGGCATACATAAACAGATTATAGTTTTAGCAAAACATATGTAAGAACACTGTATTAAAAAAAACATTAAGAAGATAAAGAAGACCTAAGTTATTCAATATATTGGAGCAATAAGTATCATAAAGGTGTCAATTCTTCTCAATCAGATATGAAACCTCAGTGAACAATCTCTTATTTATGAGGAAGTGACAATCTAATTCTAAAATTTATAAATTAATGAAAGGGCTAAAATAGTTAAGATAATCTTGAAGAATAAAAACAAAAACAGAAGTATGCACATTTACAGATAATTTATAAACCTATATCAATTAAGATGTGTTATGATGGTGCTAGATAATGAAGCTAGAAAAGAGATAATGGGAACAGAATATAGAGCACAGAAACCAGCCAACACATTATTTAACACTTGCAGTGTTGTGGAATAAGGTAATTCTTCTCAATATATGGTGCTGGATCAATTAGAAATCCGGTTGGAAAAACATATCTTGATCCCAACAACATATTATATATAAAATATACCAGATAGTTTGCATATCTAAATATAGAAAGTATATGAATAAATGAATCAATGGATTAATAAATGAATAAACAGATTAAACAGATTAATAAGTAAAAACATATTTTTGAGTGAAAAGGATACAGTTAATGATAGAAGCAGGTTTGTAACCTTTTTTCTTATTGGGAATGCCTGAGAAAGAAAGAAATGATCTGATAAAATTTCCTTGCAATTCTGCTACTAAACAGATGTACTGGTAAAGGCATCGCTTAAACCTCTCATGTTCAACCCAAACCAGAACATGTTCAAATGCAAGAGATAAAGGGCAGCTGGGGGGTAGAAGTGACAATTTTCGACCTCCTGAAAGACTAGACATGTCTTTTGTTACTGCCTGTATCATGAGTTAGTCATTTAGTAATGGTTAAAAATTTTTTTTAAATTATATTGCATCTGATTTGACAATTTGACCTTTATTGTAGGCAAAGATTCCTTAGTTAATTAGATAGGAAGTCCTTTCCATGAATAGACAAATACATGGTGTATGGTCACACAATGGAATAATACAGAGAATGAAAATGAACAAATCTACAACCATATGCAACAATATTACAAAAATAACTTTTTGAGGAAGAAAAAAGTGAGAGAAGGCACTAAATCATATGTACTATGATTCCAATCATATAAAGTTCAAAATATTTGAGGTTAGATGTCAAATTATACTTTATCCTTGAGAAGGACTTCTGGGATGCTGGTAACATTTCTCTTTTAGATTCTGATTATATGGGCGCAGTGACCTTGTGAAAATTCATCAAGGTATACATGATGATTTATGCAGTTTTTGGTATAAATGTCATGCTTTGATTTTAAAAAAGATCTAAAAAAGATTTAGAAAAATGAGATGGGTTGTCAATGATCATACAATTATGTTAAGGAAAAAGATTGATATCCAAGTCTTGTTCTACCATTTTAATTATGTATACATATATGAATAATAAACACATCACACAAACAAACATACAAATCTTTAAAGGCTTGTACTTGCAACTTTCTAATAATTTTGATGGATTTGCCAACAAAAAATACTGTACTATATAAATACTACTAAAAGGGAAAAAATTACATAAAACACCTTTAAAGACTTGCCCTAGGTCTCAAAAATATCATGTTATAGCAAATGTTAAAACCAAAACTCTAATGTTAAAACCAAAGAGCTGAATCACAAGCAGTTGCTAAACATCAGAGTACAATCTATTTTAGTTGAGAAATAGCCCAAGGTACAGAGAACCTAACTACTAACTGTTTGGAAAAATAATAAATAACAATGGCAAGTAAAGACTACCTGTGCCTTTTCCCTGCTTGAAAACCACATTTTGTCTGAACTCTAGTGTGCTTTGATCAAAATTAAAGAGAGTAAATAAAAATATTCAGAAAACGTTCTTAGTAAAAAAAAGCAAAGAAAATTAAATGTTATAAGTAAAATATTAATAATTTTAATAGGGAATGTGGAAATTTTTTATAATAATATTGAGATAAAATTGGAGATTTCCATGATTAAACTGTATATGGATGCTAGTAATACTAATCACATCTATTTGGAAAGAATGAACTTCACTATTTAGGACCCAAGAGTTTAGAGATAATCTAAAAGTATGGAAAAAAACAAGCAAAGAAGTTTTTAAATTTTTATTTTTCTGACTTTCAGTAAGGAAATAGGTCTACTTTAGATTCAAGAGCATTAGGATAAAATAAACTAAAAATGAGAGAGAAGATATTTAAGTTGAATTTAGGAAAAAACGACTTCCTAGAAAAATATTGCATCTGGATATGTCAAATTGGAATAAAGTGGTAAGTGTTCATCTTTGAAAGAAAGGAAACAAATCTAATTCATAGAATTCCAGGCTAGACTTCAAAAACCTTTGATATTAAAATGAGTTTAGAAATGATTAATTAATTAATTAATTAATTAATTAATTAATTCAGTATTTGGCCTTCATGAGGATGGTGGAGAAATTAGAAAGAAATACACTAAGGCGCAGAAGATTTAAACTATCTTTATTCTGGACTTTAACAAAAATCTCCACATAAAATATGGTCCTCAGAGTCTGAAATAGTAACATTTCTCCTATACACACTCCAAAAGAGATATAATATTTTTAGAAGTGTAAACATATTGATTTACATATATATTTCCTGCAATCTATTGGGATGTCATCAAAATCAATGTCTGTATTGGATAGCTGTCAGTTAAGCTCAGTTTACCAGTTATTTATTTATATTATGGTTCAAATTCATTAATATAAATGAGAAAAGGTGAATAAAATAAAATGAAATGATATCATTTTAGTTTAAATATTCTTAAAACAATTAGACGTATAAATCTGTATGAAATAATTAAAATCATAACTATCATAGATAAAATTACATGAACAGTAATAGAATTTCCAAAACAAGGTTAACTAAAAACAAATTAATTGCATAAGACAAAAGTTATTACTATTTGATTATATTTGAAGAAAAATGTGTTTAATTTATGAAAAAACTATTTTCTCAGAGGTTGCTTACATGTTTTCATTTTTTCCCCACAGCATTTGATTAGATAAATTAAGATTAATTTGTACAGAACCCAAATCTGTCCTGGGTTATAAAGCCTTGAAATAGATCCTTGATTAAACAATGTTTGTACTGTTTTGCCTGCCTGTTACTGCTATATAAAGTTTAGGGAAGATTCTTTTCATTTAAATAGGGAGAAAAGAGTAAAAAATTATTGAGATAACAAAGGCAGAACTTTACCAATAGAAGTGTATGGAGCTGGGAAAATGGCCATAATTAAGACCCGCCTTTTTGTTTTATCTCAATAAGAAATATTTATTCTCTAATCTGTCTTCTTTAGTTTTTGTTTTTGACAGACTTATAATTTGCGTACAAAGTTTATCAGGCACTTCTCCCCCCACCTCCCATCCCTGACATCAAGCATTAGGGAACAAAATAGATTATTCTACAAATGAAAAATTATTTGTGGCATAATAAATCACATATTTATTCTTTGATTTCTTAGGAAAATATAGATTATACATAACATCTATATAACCTACTGAATAATAATAATAAAATTGATTGGCAACTTTATATACATTATTTTATTTTATCTTGACAACAGTTGATGTGCTCAAAGCTAGTATTTTACAGTCAGCAAAAAGAAGCTCAGAGCAGTCAAGAAAATAGATTAAAGTCAGCTGACTAGTGATGGAATGAGGCAAGAACTATTAGCAATACTATAAATAAGGAAACAAAGCCTCAAAAAGGCTATGTAACTTCCCAGAAGCCACAATTATCAAATGGTAGAGCCAAGTTTCATATCTCGGTAATCTGACCCCAGAATTCACTATAGCAATCATTACTCCCTGCTTCTTTCCGTTACAAATCTCTGATTTTAGTTTGATTCCAAGACCATAATATTCAGACTTGATTGAGTTCTAGTAAGGAAACTATTGATGTCTCATGATGTTAATCAGAACAAATTGTTTCCTTTTGTTCTTCCATTATGCTATCTTTCTGATAAGTGTCAGTCATTTTAAAAATAACGACTGGATAGGTAACCTCCACTGACTCAATAATACTATAACAAGGACACATAAAAATGAGGGAAGAGTTAATGTTCTTTATCTTGTTCATTTCTTTGAGTTTAGTATTAATGAAGCAGAGTCATGAATTTAAATCCCATTTGAGTCACATAAATATTCTAGGCTTAATGATTACCTATTGCCAAACTAGATCTGATCTAGCCATTTTTTTTTTCCCTGAGAAATGAATAAGGCTGCTCACAAAGGAGGCAAAATGAGAGCATATAAATAAACCTGAATTGCTACACTGACAAAACAAGTCAAAGTCCATTCACTGATGATGTCCAGTCATTTCATCTCTATTTATACACTAAACTTGTAGGTTTGGGTAGAATTTAAATTCTAATTTAAGTTAAGAATGTGTCATATATGCCTTTGAACTTTTGCACCAGTGCAGTTTATGCAACGTAATCTCACATAATCAGACCTGGTTGGATTAAGATAGCCTACTAAATTCTCTGGCCACTGGTCCATAAAGGGCTGTGATCAACATAGAGCACTACTCAAAAGAATCAGTATGACACTTTACAAGATTTGTATATACCTATAGATGAACTAGGCTGAGAGGTTTCCCAGGATGCGGAAATTCCAGTGCAAACACCCGCATAGTTTTACACAATCTAGGATGATTGGTGACTGTTTTATTATGACAGAGAGTTGAAAGAATTAGAAAAATTTTATGTGAGATAACTCTGGAAAAACGTAATTGAAGTTGCATTAGTTGGCTAGGGCTGCCATAATAAAATACCACAAACTGGGTGGCTTAAGCAACAAAAATTTATTTTCTCACAGGTCTGCGGACTAGAAGTCAGAGAGAGATTAAGTTGTCAGAAGTTTTGGTTCTTTCCGAGGCCTCTCTCCTTGGCTAGCAGATGGCTGTCTTCTTTCTTTGTCCTCACAAGGTCATCTCTGTGCATGTACATGTCTTTTTCTCTTGTATGTTCAAATTTCCTATTAGGACATCTGTCAAATCGGATTAGGTACCACTCTAAAGTCATCATTTTAATTTAGTCACCTCTTTAAAAAGCACTATCTCCAAATAGAGTTACATGCTGAGGTAATGGAGGTTAGGATTTCAACATAAGAATTTGGGGGGAACACAATTCAGCCCATAACAGAAGCATCCCAGTATTTAGAATACTCTCACTTTGAATAGGTTTTAAAATGTTCTTTTTGTCTTCAAATGCAAAAATTTGACCGGAAGAGAAAATTGCCATAAATACATTGTGACTCAAAATTACCCACTGAATATGCTGCCCAGTGGGTGGTAAACACATTTTAATCAACAGCAGCTTGACAAGCTTTCACAGAGATACTGTTCCTGAGAGGAAATTCTGACTTGATTACCAATACCGTCATTTCCTAAAAGTTGATGAATTCTAAATAGACCTCACTTGACATTAAAAATCAGTGTATGTGCTTTTGCATACAAATGTATGTATATGTATACATATGTGTGTGTTTCAATTATATAAAAACTTTAAATTTAGGGGTCATTGACATATGTGTAAAAAAATAATAATAAACCAAGCCACTCTAAAATGGAATCAGAGTTGCCAGCCCAGAGGAACTGCCTTGCACATCTTATGTCTCATACCTTAGGAAAGTTAAAATAGGGCAAAATAACCTTTGGACTGGGCCTAAAACAACATTGTGTCCCAAAGAACTGTTTGCCAGTATAACAACAAAGCAGATATTATGACTAATGGACTGACGACTACAGGACTGAAATTAAAAAGATTGCTTAGAATTATCATGGCTATTTAGCTTCTCTGCACCAATAGAAATGTCTTTCTTTCACTAATATAATTGTTCCTCTTACTTTCCTTATAAATACCCCTTGGCTTTGTTTACTAATCCAAACACTATTTGGGTTTCTCCCTGAATCATTGCTTCTCTAATAGCTTTGTTTGTTTGTTTTTATCTCAAATAAATGCTTGTTGTCTCTCACTTTCAAAGGCTTTTTATTTTTAGGTTAATGTATAAAAGTATTATACAAAGAGAAATCAGAGCATAAGATTGAAGCTGATGATAGATAGATGATAGATGATAGATAGATAGATAGATAGATGGATAGATAGATAGATAGATAGATAGATAGATGATAGATAGATGATAGATAGATGATGATAGATGATAGGTAGATAGATCGATAGATGTAGGTAGGTAGGTAGGTAGATGATAGACAGAGACATAGACATAGATTAGACATAGATTAGTAATAGATATATAGATATAGCATTGGGGGGAAGATCTATACTTTCGAAGAATGGAAAATTAAAAAGAAAAAATAGTAATTTTACAGTGGAGCACCCTAACAAAAACTACATTACCCAAATAATGACTGGTAACATTACCAGTAATTAAATGTCAATATCACGTGTTTCCTGATATTACATAATGAGATCACATTATCCTGTAGTATTCTTTCCAAAAATTCATATCCCTACTCTAATGAGGAAAACATCAGATAAATCCAAATTGGGGATATTCTGCACAATCCCTGGCCAGTGTTTCTGAAATCTCACAAGGAAACAAGGAAAGACAAATTCTCACAGACCAGTGGGACTGCAGACATATGACAACTAAATGCAATGTGGTATCCTGAAATGGAATCTAAAACAGAAAGATAACATTCATGGAAAATGTGGTGAAACCCAAGTAAAATCTGGAGTTCAGATAAAGTAAAATACCGATGTTGATTTCATAGTTTTAACAAATATACCATGATCATGTAAGATGATAAAAATGGAGGAGGAAACTAGTTGAAGTGTACAATAGAATTCTTGGTATCATCCTACTCATTTTTCTGTAAATATAAAATTATTATAAATTAAAAGGTTATTTTTTTAAATGTGATAGCCTAAAGGATAGAATAGGGATGAGTTAAACATAATTCAGGGTAAGCATAGCATAGCCCACATGAAAGATTTACAGATTAAAATGAACATTATTTACTTTTGCTATTCAAATCCATTCACCAATGTCCTAGGAAGATGACCCCACCCCCACTGTGGGTGGTAACCACAATTCTTCCATTTTTTTTTTTTTTTTTAGATTTTCAAGTCTTTAATAATTTACTTCTTAAATTACAGTTAGCATACAGTTAGCATACAATATTATATTCATTGCAGGTGTACAACATAGATTAGACATTTATATAATTTACCAGTGATCACCTCAATAAATCTAGTACCCATCTGACACCATACATACTTATTTCAATATTATCGACTATATTGCCTATGCTACACTTTACATCCTCATAACAATTTTGTAACTACCAATTTGTACTTCTTAATCCCTTCCCCTTCTTCACTCACCCTTCAATGCCTTGCTCATCTGGCAACCATCACAATGTTCTCTGTATCTATGAGTTTGTTTCTGTTTTGTTTGTTTGTTTATTTTGTTCTTTAGATTCCACATGTAAGTGAAATCACATGGCATTTATATTTCTCTGTGTGACTTATTCCACTCAGCACAATACCCTCTATGTCCATCCATATTGTTGCAAAGGGCAAAATTTCATTCTTTTTTATATACATACCACCTCTTTTTTATACATTCATCCATGGGTGGACACCCAGGTAGCCTCCATATCTTGACTATTGTAAATAACGCTGTAGTGGACATGTGGATTCACAGGTCCCTTAGAGTAGCATTTTGGGTTTCTTCAGGTAAATGCCCAGTAGAGGGATTACTGGGTCCTTCTTTGTCACTTGATATAACCTTTGTTTTAAAGTCTATTTTGTCTGGTACTAGTATTGCTACCCCAGCTTTTTTGGTTGTTTCCATTTTCATGAAATATCTTTTTCTATCCCTTTATTTTCAGTCTATGTGTGTCTTTCAATCTGAAGTGAGTCTCCTGTAGGCAGCGTGTTTAAGGGTCTTATTTTCTTATCCATTCAGCAACCTATCTTTTGATTGGAGCATTTACTCCATTTACATTTTAAAAAATTGTGAATAGATATGTCATTATTGTCATTTTATTATTCATATTTTTTTCTTTTTTTCTTTTTTCTTCTTTTTAAAAATGTTTCTTCAACATTTCCTATAATACTCGCTTGGTTGTGATGAACTCCTTTAGCTTTTTCTTATCTGGGAAGCTCTTTATTTGTCCTTTGATTCTAAAAGATCTCTATTTTTAAGCATGGGGTTGGAGTCTATATTCATGCCCAAATCTTAGAATGGGCATGTAACTTAGACCTGAGCTAAGCAGTCTAAAACGTTACCATGGTATGGGTAATTGACTCAGGAAAGACAAGTGACCCACATGTGATGTATGGTGTTAATCATACTCTAAGGAAAGTAAATCTTGTGTTTTCTCTAGATTCACACTTTAACAAAGGTAATTCTGGAGCTCCCAGAAACCAAATGCCATGATTCAAGTCATCATGAGAAATAATGGATCAAAAGAGACCAGCACCAACTTTTGTGCTTCTCGATGGGACCCTAAGTGACCTGAATTACATGAATCACTTTTCTTCTCCTTTTCTCCTCATGCCAGTTTAATTTTCATTTCATTACTGGCAACCAAAGCCCTAAAGGTTAAATGATAACTATGATAATATACTTTATTGTTTTTATGCACTTTGTATCTATAGGTTTGATGGCCTTTTTTGACTTCTAGTTGTTAACTCAAATCATAAGTGTAGAACAGCCTGTGGTTCAGCGAGAATTTTGAGATGTATGATTAGAAACCTAACTCTAATATTCTGCATGTGGGAGTGAAGCAAGACTGTCTGTCAGTGATTCTCAAACATAAGTAAATCAAAATTATCTGAAGAGCTTGTTTATCTTCTGCAGGCTCTGCTGCCAGAGTTTCTAATTCTGCTTTGAGACTTAGGAATATACATTTCTATCAAGTACCCAAAGACAACACTTTGAGAAGCACTGGTCTAAGCATGTAATACTCACCTTTGGTCCTCATTACTCTCTGATTCAATGAAGGGCTTTCCCAAAACATTTTTTACTGTTTTAAGAAAGACGTAAGGTAACAGACCCTCCCCTTCCCTAGTCTTTTTCTTCCAGTGTTAGACATGATAAGAGAATGTGGTGCTTCAAGTTGGCACAGCCATGAGAGCCAAGAAAAAATCCAAGAGAATTACCAAGGTACCTATTCAATGTCTTGATCAGCCCAAGATACCTATTTAATGCCCTGCCCAGCCCTGAAACTGACTTCTTTCAGAGTTCTTGATATGACAAACAAATCAATGCCATTATCATTATTTAACCATTAGTCAGGCACTTTGCTACTCTTAGTAAGCATTTAGAAATGCTTACAAATATTCTACCCTAACTGATATAGAAAGCATTCTTGTGGCTGTAAGTTATTTTAGTGCAACTACGTTTTGCTTTTAAGTCCTGTAAACTCACAGCACAGAGCACAGTTTCTTGAACACAATACATGTTCAATAAATATCTGCTGATTTAATAGTAAATAACAGCAGTAGTTTGACTTCAGTATAAAATAGTTTGGGATTTTTAAGCATGGAAAAGATTTTCATGTAATTTCTCCTGTTAGTTAATCAAACAGATTGCAGAAGTCATGTGTTTCTTTCTGATATTATAGTTCATTTTTCCTTTTAAGAAATATTTCTCTCTCTCTAAGATTTGAAATATGTTCTTCTACCACATATCAAAAAATAGTTTAATGACTAATTTAACTAATAGTTTAAAAACCTGTGGTGGCCATTTGAAATGGTAAAATAATGCAGGATAAAAATATGGAGTAAATGTATATTTTCTTGTCAAAGAATATTATAAAGTCCACTTAGAAGGATATCATTTCTCAGGATGTTCTAAGGGCCTTAAGTCAGGTATTTAATAGAGAAAAATACTAAGAAATATGATTCAGATAAAATGGTTTTATAGCATATAATTTCTTTTTTCATATATAATTTCTTAATGCTGTGAATGTTCCTATAATTTAGACTTGCACATATTACATCAAACATTTCTTTGGCTTCCTTGGAACACAGTAAAATACAAGTTTCATTAATAATGTATTCTGCATTACCAAGCCCTTGGCAATTAATGTAGATTTCTATAATTCTGTCAAAATTAAATCTTACACTTAATAGATGTAGATAAGGATCATAATTTTATATGAGAAAATAAAATCTGTACAAAGTCCACAAATGATCTTGTTAAAAAAATTAAAATGCCAAAAGTTCAAACTACTACAGCTATAAGTCAAAGTAATTGCTCTCTTGTTTGTATTACATGGGCTTTGTCTCTAAAATTATAGCACTTGTTAATGATGACTGATAGAGTTAGCTGTTTTCAGCCTAATAATTTATCAAATATTAACTGAAGAAAAAAATATATATATAGTATTGAAATCTCTTTTCCCCTCTTATTTTAAAATGATTGGGAGAATAATTATATTTTTGATGTAAGAAAATATTGACTCTAACACTGTTTTTAGTTCCTTTTGTTTCATAGCAGCAAACACTCTGAAGACAGACTTTTCTTTTAGCTCAACGTTTACTTCAGCTTTGGATGTTTTTAACATTTGCCTGACTAGAAATAATAATTTGGAATGGGCTTTTATATATGACTCAAATCAAATAAAAATTGACCAATCTTTCTATTAGATTTTTACATGAGGCCAAATAATTTACAGCTTCTATTGGAAAACAAAGCAAAACAATACATTTAAGTTCTGGCTCTCTTAGAAATTATGTTACAATTATAAGAGTCAGCATGAGAGGGAATACTCAAATGGAGATGCTCTATATCACTGTCTTACATCTTCCTAGACCAGGTAGCTGTGTGGTCTCATTCTACACACACAAAGTAAATATCTTGGGAAGGCTGCTAAATTCATCATGATCCTAATTCTCTGAGAGTAAACTTCTATACCTATGTCTGGGCTGCATGACCTCTGCTCCCCTACCACAGAAGATTAAGGTACGATTGTGTACCCTGAATCAGAGTAGGCTAATCTGACCCCTTCTCCCATGAAGGAGGAACCTGGTATGCAGAACCATGAATCCTAAGAGTACTAGAACCCAATCACATCTTTTGCTGACATACTGAAAAGTCCATGAAAACTTTTTGGTATCTCTGGAACTTTCCTCATTCCTGACCTTCCTAGAGCTAGCTTATTTAGCTGTTCCTAGCTTCTTTGCAAAATTCTCTTTGTCGAGTGTGATAGTCAGTTCACAAATCACACATCATATCCATATATAGACATAGAAAAATGTACGCCTTTATTTGGATACAAGTGGATAGGTGATAGTTGACTGATATATGACACATGGATATATAAATATTTATATATCTATATATAGGGATATATTATATAATATACATGCTATATATGACATTTCATATTATATATTTCATATTACACAAAGAACTACAGCAGACTTAAAAAAAAAGTCCCTTTGAAAATAAAATGTCTTTGACCACACTGAATAACATAATGGTCACTGGCTCATGTTCTCTGTTTAATGTCATTTATCTTTTTAATACTACCTATTTGTACCAGTAGACACAATCACATATCAATAAGACTTTAATCAATAGCACAGATCCTTGATAGTAACTCAATTGGAATAGTCAAGAAAAAAAAGATAGTAAATCATATCAATAAAGTCAAATTTCCTGTTCATTAATGAAAAAAATACATTAACAAGGAAGCCTATAATGTATTTTTAAATTGCCTTACATGATAATTAATTATAAAATGTGTTTGTTAAGATAAGAGAAAAAATTTAGAGAATAATATTTTTAGGATATGAATGGTAGTACAGTTATTTATTCAACGATTATATTTTCTTTATAAGAAAGTAATTGCATTGTCCAGTTGCTATAGGAATCTTTCCTAATTAAGATTGATTTAGTCAAATATTTATGTGAAGAACAGATAAACTGGAAAAGGATTAAAACGTGCATACATACACATAAACACACCCATTCATTTATAACAAATACAATAGAAAGAAAGATAGTGAAAAGAATATAGGACTGTTGTTATAAAGGGCAAAGTTGGACCTTGGTCCTTCATGTAATTATGAGGTCCTGTTTTGATCTATCTAGCATGCTTTTCCTGATTATAATCAATGCAACTTGATCACGGTTATGGAGACAGCCTTCAGAATTTATCAATAAATATAAGGACAAATTTAAGGGTCATAATCACAAAGTGCACATTTTATAATATAACATTCTACTAAACAACCTGAGCTGAATTTTAAAATAAACCATACTTCTTTTTCCCCAGGTAAATGACCTTTGTTGTGTTTTATATAGACGGTTACTCAAACACAAAGAGAAACTAGGACTTTGATAAATCTACCCCTGATTTTTATGATGCACCAGAATATCAGCTTTCGATAAGAATGCTTTATTATTCCATTTAACTCATTTATTACTTCTCTACCTTGAGACTTCAAAAATTGGGCTAGGACCACAGCTTGAACAGATTTCATGGTTAGCCCTTGAAAGTGATTACAGTAATATTTTATTTGGATACAAACAATAACATCCATCTCTTAGTACCTATCACTGTAATCACATGTCTTATTGAGTCTTATTAATCTTATGTTATTATTTTGCCTTCATATCAAAATAACTACCTAGAATTCACATTTTCAATGAGGTCATTGATACTCTAAAGCATTATAGAGTGGTTTTTCTTATTGTCCCAACCTCACACATTCTCATTTATTGGTCTTAAGTTAACACTTATGCAATTCTTTTTTCTTTTCTCATGGAGTTACTGTACTTGACATTTTGTGTATTTTTTCTATTGCATCTCTGGGCATGTTTCCTCCTACTAATTCTTACTTCTTGTCATAAACTGCTTTATTATCGGTCTCACTTCTTATTTTTTTCTTTTTTGCTTGTGCCATTCTTTTAGACTTGTGCAATACTTTATTTACCATAGTATTTTTTGAAATTATTTTGAGCTATGTTACTTGAAAATTATGAAGCTAATGCAAACCGAGCCCATTAAATAATTATATATGTATCACACTTTTGGCTTTAAATTTTTCTCATCACCTTGTGTTCTGTATTATTAGAAATATTACTAAAATAATTAACGATCTGACTTGAGTCCCACACATTAAAAATAAATTCATATATAGATTTAATTTCAGGCTAGTTTCTATAAAGATATGTACAAGCTATGAGACTTATTACTTCTACCTCCAGCCTCTCTTTTCCTTGAAAGAAAATATTTGTTTAGTGATATGAAAATAAATGGTCACTAATAAATGGTTGTTACACAATAATTATGTATTAATGTTAAGACAATTTAAACTTTCCCTCTTGATTTTGTATTTCTCTTTTGAGTGTTATTTACTTCTAAAGTAACTTCAGACTAAAACAATTTTGTCTTCAAAAAGGATGGATGGTGCTGTCTCTCCCTAGGATTTTTATTTTACCTCACGTTTTAGCAATTTGCTTCAGCTCACCTTTACACAATAGAACAATGCTCATATTGTCTTGCCCTTTACTCTCACCCCACAGGAGGGCCACAGTGATTGTGTTAACTTGTTGACTCCCCTTATGTTATTGAATGTATTTAATTCTCCTGTCTCTTAAAAAAATAAAAATAAAAACATGTGACCAAATTGTAAAAGCCTTCTTGGCTTTTGCTTTGTAGGGAGAGAGACAGCAAAGATCTACTGGAGCAGACAATTTACACTGATATTCCTGGCATACAAACATGAAGACTTTTTATAATCCCAGTGAGTTTGCCATTTGAGTGACTAAGTTTGGCTGTAAAAGCCTCAATAAAGGTTATCATTAAGCTTTCAAATATACACATTATTTGTAGGACATATTTAAGACGCTGTGTCTATCCCATATGCTTATTCATTGGTATATGCTTGTTTCTGCGCTACATGTTTGCTAGGTTGAGCAAGCATTACTTAAGAAACATGAAAAACACCACATTACGTTGTTTTTATTTCAAAACCTAAAATATAAGAAAACTGCAGTCACTACAGGAATCACAGAGACAGAGATTTAGACCATGTACTTTTATTTTATTTGGTTATTCAAAGTGTTTGAAAATACAACAGCTAAAATAACCATGAATGGTGACTAAGTAGAGAAACAATTTATCTTACACAATAGCAACATAGATACTATAGGTAGAACATAAAAGATAATTTTATTTATAAGCATGAGATTACAAATCCACAAAGAGACTACTACATTGCCTGTGGGGTTTTTCGTTTATTTATTTGTTTTTGGTTTGGGTTTTTTGTGGGGTGGGGGGCATATCAAAAACAGCCTAATTTCTTTTAGGAGATAACTTGCAACTTTGATACAGTTCTATTAAACTCCAGATTATTGAAACCCAACATTTCTGCCCCTGACAGCAGGAAAAATGAGTTCCATCTCTGCTAGTTTACTCTGTAGTTTGTTACACTATGGAATATGTATTCCACTGCTTTTTTTTTTTTTTTTTTTTTTTGTATATCCATCACCCATGGATAAGAAAGATTTAAGAAGTTTTGGAGAAAATGATCCTCATTTTTATAAACCTTTTTACTTCCCAACTCATCTTTTTTAAAGACCCCAAAATTGGTTTCCTGGAAAATCATTCTGTGAGTACTTAGCACTAAAACATCTATTAGTGGAAAAGATATATATTGCATGCTTTTGATACTGCATTTTGAGCTTCTCTGGCTTCTTTTTTGAGATATTAAATATTCAAATAAGATTATTTACCTTCTGTATTGCCCATTCTTTTATATTTCCTTTCCCCCCTTCCTAATGCTAATGAAGTTTTTCACTATTGGTAACCTCGTTTAAAAAAAGGAAAATAAAGAAGCTGTGCAACTTTCAAGTGAGATGTATGCGAAATCAATGGGTTGAATTTGTCAATATAAATATTCATTATAAATTAATTTAAAAACATCAAGTTATGCCTGTATTGCTTGTTTTAATACACACTGACCACCTTCCAGAGTATCACAGACATAGGTCAAGAGGATTTTAGGCCTAGGAACACCACATGGTAATATTGAAATTTGTAGTTCTTAACCGCTATCTGTGATATTCTCAACTTTTACAAGAATAAAGAAGTTCATAAAATATTTTTTTTTTTTTTGTAGAAAATATATGAGACCAAGTACCAGGATCTGCAACAGTGCATGAAAAAAGAATAGCTATGGATGACCTGAAGGCATAAGGAAAAGTTGGAAGAAAATGGGAGAAATGTAGATGAACTAATATGGTTGCCTTAGTATCATTTTCTTTGGGACAAGGTGAAGCAGATTCCCCAAGTAATCCTCACTCGCTCCTTAAAGTGGAACTATGACTAGTAGATTTGTTCACCTGAAAATTTTCTAAATTACCCAGCTACTTTTCCTTTGTTTTACACCCAAGCAAATAACATAGTAAAATATATATTAGACAATCTACCAAATTTACTAAAAGCTAACAATGATTTTATCTCTATTTTAGTTTTCATGGTGTTTGAGAAAATTCAAAATCACTTTATTTATAACATGGAAGAATAAAGTTTTCTTTAACTTTAATAAAGATATAGGACTATATTTCATATAGTACTGAGTCTGAGAAGTTCTAATGGTTAGCAGAAATAAGACGAATTAAAATAGGATTGCAGAATAGAGTTTATGGGAGATTCTCCAAATTAATTTTGCTCATTAATAATATTAAGTCCTCTCCAAATACTATTATAATATGTGACTCTTGCACTCTGTACTTCCTCCCTGCCTTAAATCAAGGTTTTAACTATTACAAAAAATATAGTTATCACAGTTTATATGAGAAGAAAGAAAACTGACCCAGATGGAATTAGATAATAATTTACTATACAGGTTCACAAAATTTTTCACAATTTTTTTAAAAAGCTAAATATAAAATTTAACATTTTTATCACATAACAAATAACAAATATTAATAATTTATCCAAACGATTCTTCTTTTACGATAAAATGCTTCTTGAAAGCCAAGGATGACAAGCTGATTCCAAGGAAATCCCAGAGTTTAAGGTATCAATTGTATAATTAAATTTAGATAAGAAAGTATAAGCCACAACCTCCAAAAGTCTGTCATTTATACACTTAAGAAGGAAGTGACCTCTTATTTTTACTACAAATATTCATTTACATCCAAAGGAATTCTATAATCATCCATGCCTTCCTCCTGCCTCCAAACTTTAGTCAAATAATAAACAGAAAATGCTGGAAGTGTGCTGTCGTTAGGGCTGTGTTCCTTAGCCAGGAGAGCCAAGGCTCTCCACAGCCAGTTGCAATTGCTTTTTCCTATGGCATTTATGTTAAAGCATGTGATTTTCTATTTTATGTACATGCAAATTTTATTAGCAGCAAAATAATTTCTTTTATTTTCAGAGGAAATCGTAATTTAAGACCATGCCTGAATACTCCTTTTTTTTTTTTTCCTAAACTGAAGGTTATTACTAGAACACATTTATTGAAATCTAACAGGGCACAGCTTGCTCTCTGAAAGGTAAAATTACATATGGTACCACCTCGAAGCCTTGCGGAGCATAAATTAAAAAGTAGGGGACTAAGTACACATAAAAAGTACAGTTAATTATTTATTGTTCGGTGAAATAAAATGAAACATTAGGTGTAGGTAAAGAAAACAATTACACTCTTTTGAAGCACTTCTTATATTTTTCAAGCTTTGCCTC
>NW_011888819.1:8870829-8875359 GCF_000151845.1 Pteropus vampyrus
CTTCTCCTTCTCCTTCTCCTTCTCCTTCTCCTTCTCTATATGCAAGAAAAACTTAAAGTTTTCACAGAAGTTTGGAAAGGCTAAGCCAGTAAGAGACATTGCAGCGAATGAATGAACAAGAGAAATATCATCTTTAGTAACCAGCAATTGAGTGTCAATGATATATCAACCTGAATTAGATGGCATGTCCTCCATATTCCAGTTTTATTGAGGTATAATTGACAAATAGAAATTACATATATTTAGATTGTATAACATGATTTTTTGTTTCTTTCAAGGTGTATGATTTAATATACATTTACATTATAAAATAATTTTCATAATCAAGTTAACTAACGCATCTATTACTTCACATAGTTAACTTTTTCTATGTGTATGTGGTGATAATACTTGATCCACTCTTAACAAATTTGAAGTATACAATATAGTATTATCAACTATAATCATTATGTTGTACATTATATCTCCAGAACTTATTCATTGTATAACTGAAAGTTTGTACCCTTTGACCAACATCCCCTAATTTCTGTCACTCTCCAGCCTCTGGCAGCCACCATTCTAATGCCTGGTTCTGAGTTCAACATTTTTTTACATTCCATACATGTTAGTACACACAGACCCAGGGAAAAGTCCTGGGACCAAAAATCTACCTCCAGGCAATGACGGAAGAGAGAAGCTGGGCACTCTAGTGTGGTAATTAATAGAGTTTACTAAAGGAAACATACATCTGAGGCACATCTCGGGTGGTTGCAAGACCAAATGAATTCTCATGCTGTTTAACCAGTAACAAAGAATTGTACAGGGCAAAAAGAGGATAGTCACAGGTACCAGTGCCTAAATGCTACCAGGCACAGGAAACTACTTTACAGCTTGACCAGGTCAAGACAGTGGTCTGTTCCAGGAACCAGCCCACAGTGGGAGGTATGGGAGGGGTGCTGGTTTCTGTCAAAATGAATGTGGATTATGACCAGATAATCTCTAAAGAAGGTTAGTAGGAAGTAAGTAATCCATCTTAGGTCAACAGCAGTCATGTCATGAAACAGTCTTTTCCAAAACATGTACATGAGATCACCCAGTATTTGCTCTTCTGTGTCTGGCTTATTTCATGTATCATAATGTCCTCCAGATTCATCTATGTTTTCAAAAAATGGCAGGATATCTTTCTTTTTTATGTTTGCATAATATTCATTGTATGTATATACACCACAAAATGGCCAACAGGTATATGAAAAGGAGCTCAACATCACTAATCATCAGGGCAATGCAAATGAAAACCACAATGTTGGGATGTTGAAATGACTAGTATCAAGACAAGTGATAACAGGTTAGCAAGGCATGGATGTCGTGAGCCCCTTATGATTTTATCACTCCTAAAATTTTTGGCAGCTAGAATTAACTAATTTAATTCTTGATTAGGCCTTTGTTCACATGTTAACTCTTCTTTCTGCTCAGCTCCTTCTTTTCTCACAAATGTAGTCATAATCTGCTGATACGGCGTCTCTTTGTCAAGCAGGAGGAGATAACTTCAGGGTCATGAGGAGAATTTATGAATTTGTTTTGCGGAAAGAAAGAGTATCTCCAAGGTATCTGGGATCAGCTTCTGCACCCAGAAGTCTGGCTGCATAAAACATTATCTGTGACTAAAGAAATACAGACTTCTCTCCCAGTTCCCTGGAATGCACCCCCTGGACTCCATAGCTACGTAAAAACTTCATCCTTTTACTTTTGAGGGAGACGGATTTGAGAGACCTTGCTTTCTCATTCTCTTGCTTTGACCAAATCGAATAAGCTTTTTTCCATAACCAAGCACCAATGTTTCAGCGCTTTGATCTGCTAGCACATTGGCACACAGATCTTTATTTTGGGGAGGTAATTCAGTAACATCAAGAAACGGGAATGTAAATTGGTATAGTCATTCTGGAAAATAGTATGGAGATTCCTCAAGAAATTAAAAATAGAAATACTGTGTGATCCAACATCTCACTTTTAGATGTATATCCAAAGGAAATGAAATCAGTATCACAGAGATATTTGCATTGCCACGTTCATTACAGCATTATTCATAATAGTTAAGATACGGGAGCAATCTAAGTGTTTTTCAAGGAAGGAATAGATATAAAGTAATTGTTTATTTTGCCAGTGTGTGTGAGGCCCTGGTAAGAGCATAGAGGAAAAATTACATAGCATGTCTCCCCAATAAATTTTTTAAAAGCTATAATTTTAAAAAAAAGCTATAGCATGGAGGCTAAATCACCCACTGAAATATGGGAGAGGCAACTCTTCCCTCATCTCTTCTAGGTTCTTTAGCTGGTCTAATTATTAAATTGTCATAAAGCAGATGAACAAGAGAAAAAAAAATAATTTCATATGTACAGGAACCCCAAAGATACACAGTCAAAGAGTGACCAAAGAAGGCTGCTTTTGTACTTTTTAAGACAACGAAACAATAAATTTGTGAAGAACTGACAAGATGAAGGGGTTTGAACTTGATGTAGCAAATTAATGAAGAAGTAACAAAATTTCTTTGCACACTCTTCTCAGCTTTGAATTTCCCATCTGTGATGATAAGGATGCCTTTTATCTTCCAGGTATAGGAAGGACGCGCTCACATGAGGAAATAAATCTCTCATGCGAGCACGTCCTTCCTATACCTCAGGGGCAGAACTTGCACTAGCTGTTTCATAAGTAACTGTAATTCAAAATAATCAAAATGCGAAAGCAGCATATTTTGGGGTGACGTATTCTGCTCCCCTTCAGAAGGGAGCCTCTTTGTTTCTTGTCTGTAAGTGAATGGCTTGGAATAGAGAACATCAATTATCCACACAAAATTTCTTAATCTCTGAAGAGCTAAAAATGAAAAGATCTCGATTTAATGTTATCAACTAAAAATAGAAATTTGTAGAATTTGTTTGAGTAAATCAAATGTATGTTCCATAATTTTGTTATTTTTATGTAAATGTGGTCTCATTGTAATTTGCACAATTTGCCTGAACTTTACCTCGCCTCCCAATCCCATCTCTCTCTCTTGTGTCTTTTCTTGGATTATTTATCCATAATCTTTCTTTTGTTTTGCTCCATTGTCGTCTTAGCTTTATTTATTGGTAGTTTCCACAGGGCAATATTATGAAACAATATCTTGTCGTGTGGTCATCCTCGAAACACAAATTTTAAGTCTCTGGCTCCTGGTTCTGATTGACTCCATTTTCCTCTTCTGCAGACACACAGAACTTCTTCCTCATGGTTAAACCAATATTTCTCAGGTTCAAGAACTCTACTCTGTTTCTTCTCTTTTCATCTCTCCTTTAAACATTTCCAAGTAAAAAAAGACTTTTTTAAACCCTGATCAATTAATTAATAAGGATTAAAATAATTAAAGGTGAACTATTCTATGTGGTATCTGCATCTCAGTATCAGATTCATCAAGATTTGTTACTCAACAGATTGATTTTTGTTCTCACATTGTAGCCCCATGATAGGTAAGTAGGAACTTGTCTTACTTTAATCTGAGATTTTCTCAGTGCCTATAACCCATGATATCTAGGCAAGTGTTTTTTTGTGTTTTGTTTTTTTTTTTAACTGAAAGTCATTTTACACAACAACTTTTTCTTGTTTGCACTTCTCATTTTTATTTTCCTTGGACAAACTTCAAATTCTCAAAAGAAATTTGAAAGTAGATTCTACCTAAATGATTCAAATTTTTTTACTTTACTTTATTTTAATAATATGTGAGATAATATTAAAGACTATGGTGTTCTTTCTTCATATATTGTCTTTTACAAACACAGTAGTTACTTGACTGTGTCTAATAGTGATTTTCCTCATTAAATGATTCTTTTCTAACTACAATACAGACCTCTCAGGGGAGAAATATGCATTAAAGTTATTGTGGAAAAAAACAGCAATTCTAAGCAGAAATTTCAAGACTATATATACTCTCTCACATATATCACACTCTCACATATAGCAAAGATTTATAAAAACAAATTATTATAATGTATTATAATTTACCACTTTATGTTGCTTATTGCCATTGTACATAATCATGAATAATATTTTAATTCTATTTTTAATCTTGTTCCAAGATTTCTTTTTTCAAAGGCCTAATTAACTATATGGCAGCATTCTGCAATCTTAAGTACTAGCAATTTGTCTCTTGTGGGGATGGAAACATATTTTCTTTGTGTTCTTAATGCTGTAAAATGATCTTAGTTGTGACTTTCCCCATCAGTTGAATGTTTACAATCATATTAGGAAGCATAAATTAAAGTCATGTCAGAATTATCAACAAAAAGAATAAGAGATAATGACTCACATTAGGTGAAAAAAACTTAACTTTTAAAAATTTAATATATACTGATGAAGGCAGTTTTCCATAGTACATTTATAAAAGTGTTATAAATAATTTTAATAAAAGGCACAGAAAGAAACTCCTCTTTCCAGAAATAAAGGCTATACTTATTTTAGAACACATGGAAGTAAATTCCAGACAAGCCCAATATCCAGAGATAATTGACAAATTTAAAAGGGCAC
>NW_011888819.1:8875409-8878258 GCF_000151845.1 Pteropus vampyrus
TTGCACTTCTCATTTTTATTTTCCTTGGACAAACTTCAAATTCTCAAAAGAAATTTGAAAGTAGATTCTACCTAAATGATTCAAATTTTTTTACTTTACTTTATTTTAATAATATGTGAGATAATATTAAAGACTATGGTGTTCTTTCTTCATATATTGTCTTTTACAAACACAGTAGTTACTTGACTGTGTCTAATAGTGATTTTCCTCATTAAATGATTCTTTTCTAACTACAATACAGACCTCTCAGGGGAGAAATATGCATTAAAGTTATTGTGGAAAAAAACAGCAATTCTAAGCAGAAATTTCAAGACTATATATACTCTCTCACATATATCACACTCTCACATATAGCAAAGATTTATAAAAACAAATTATTATAATGTATTATAATTTACCACTTTATGTTGCTTATTGCCATTGTACATAATCATGAATAATATTTTAATTCTATTTTTAATCTTGTTCCAAGATTTCTTTTTTCAAAGGCCTAATTAACTATATGGCAGCATTCTGCAATCTTAAGTACTAGCAATTTGTCTCTTGTGGGGATGGAAACATATTTTCTTTGTGTTCTTAATGCTGTAAAATGATCTTAGTTGTGACTTTCCCCATCAGTTGAATGTTTACAATCATATTAGGAAGCATAAATTAAAGTCATGTCAGAATTATCAACAAAAAGAATAAGAGATAATGACTCACATTAGGTGAAAAAAACTTAACTTTTAAAAATTTAATATATACTGATGAAGGCAGTTTTCCATAGTACATTTATAAAAGTGTTATAAATAATTTTAATAAAAGGCACAGAAAGAAACTCCTCTTTCCAGAAATAAAGGCTATACTTATTTTAGAACACATGGAAGTAAATTCCAGACAAGCCCAATATCCAGAGATAATTGACAAATTTAAAAGGGCACCGAAAAAATATCCACTTTAAGTTACGACCAAAATTACATACTAAATAACTAAAGGAGGGGAGGAATATCTGAATAAAACATTATTATGAAAAAAGAAACTAAAAACTATGATACAAATTTTACAACCTATTTCATAAAGTTTTGCTTAAAACCAAAAACATATTTAATTTCTGAGAATGGAAACTACATTAATAAAATTTATTTTTCCTTCCTGGAGAAAAGGGAGCAGGTAGATATCTTAGTTTTTTCCTAATATTCTTGCTATTATTAGTGGTACAAGGTGTGTAAAGTATATTAATACACTTGACGAGCACATAATCCAGTGGAAAAAATAACAATAGCAGTGTGCAATAGTTATTTTATGTATCAATTTGACTGAGCTACAGTGCCCAATATCTGTGGTCAAACATTATTTAGGATGTTTCTGTGAGTGTGGTTTAGGATGAGATTAACACTTAAATCAGTAGAGTTTGAGTAAAGCAAATTGTCCCCCCATACTGTGGGTGGACCTCATTCAATCAGTTGAATAGAACAAAAAACTGACCTCTCTTGAGTAAGAAGAATTCTGAGGTAGATGGCCTTCAGGCATGAGCTGCAACATCCATTCTTTCTTAGGGTTTCCAATCTAGTGGCCAACCGTGCAGATTTTCAATATACCAGCCTCCATAATTGTGTGAGCAAATTCCTTAGAATAACACACACACACGCACACAATTGGTTCTAATTTTGAGAACTCCAATTAATACACAGTGTAAGTAAAGAGCTGAACAATTTAAGTAAAATGTTGTAAGTGCTATAATAGGAGCTTTTTCAAAGAACTATTGAATTCACCATTTGAACAGAATAAAAGAGAAAAATCCTATGTTTCTCTCAATAACTGAAGGAAAAAAAGTGACAAAATTCAACATTGATGATAAAAATGTAATTTAATTTGATAAATAGCATCTATGAAAAAAACCTACTGTTGATAAAATATTTAATAGTAAAATATTGAACTCATTCTCATTATGATTGAGAACAAAGCAAAAATATCTTCTCTGACAACTTCTGTTCAACACTGTATTGGAGGTCCAATCAAATGCAATGAGGCAAGAAAAAGAAATACAAGCCATAAATATCAGAAAAGTAAAATTATCTTTATCCCAGACAACATGATTGTCTACATAAAAAAAATAAGAAATCTATTAAGAAACTACAGCAGTAATAAATAAAAATTTTAAGTCACAGAATAAAATGTCAACATATAAAAATCAATTGTATCCCTATATGCTATCAATAAAGTATGAAATTTTTAAAAATCCACATATAATAGCATCAAACAAAAGTTTTTGAAATCAGTTTAACTAATTATGTACAATACCTCTACACCAAAAATTACAAAACATCTGTGAGCTAGTTTATGACAACCTAAATAAATGGAAAGATGTATCATGTACGGAGATTAGAAAAATCAATATTTTTAAGGTAATACTTTTCTCTTGATTGATTGATATGTTCAAAGCTATCACCAAAATTATAACATATGTTTTTAACAAAAATTGACAAAATGATTATAAATTTAGATGGAAATTAAAGACCAAAAATATTGAAACAGAACAACACATTTGTAGGATTTATACTATTTGACATATGTATTGCTTTAAAACTGTAGTAATCAAGAGATGAGAGATTAGCTTAAAAATAGATATATAGATAACTGAAACAAATTGGAGAGTCCAGATATAAGTGCATATTTATAAGATTGATTAATTTTTTAAAATGTACAAAATTTATCAGGAAAAATTTCATTTCAACAGATCATACTGGAATAAATAGATATCCATATAGAAAAAGGTGAACCTAACCTCACACACATTATATAACTCACACCATACACATGTTAAAAAAAATTAAAAACATTTCATTGATCTAAACATAAATGGTAAATCT
>NW_011888819.1:8878308-8893930 GCF_000151845.1 Pteropus vampyrus
AGTATGAAATTTTTAAAAATCCACATATAATAGCATCAAACAAAAGTTTTTGAAATCAGTTTAACTAATTATGTACAATACCTCTACACCAAAAATTACAAAACATCTGTGAGCTAGTTTATGACAACCTAAATAAATGGAAAGATGTATCATGTACGGAGATTAGAAAAATCAATATTTTTAAGGTAATACTTTTCTCTTGATTGATTGATATGTTCAAAGCTATCACCAAAATTATAACATATGTTTTTAACAAAAATTGACAAAATGATTATAAATTTAGATGGAAATTAAAGACCAAAAATATTGAAACAGAACAACACATTTGTAGGATTTATACTATTTGACATATGTATTGCTTTAAAACTGTAGTAATCAAGAGATGAGAGATTAGCTTAAAAATAGATATATAGATAACTGAAACAAATTGGAGAGTCCAGATATAAGTGCATATTTATAAGATTGATTAATTTTTTAAAATGTACAAAATTTATCAGGAAAAATTTCATTTCAACAGATCATACTGGAATAAATAGATATCCATATAGAAAAAGGTGAACCTAACCTCACACACATTATATAACTCACACCATACACATGTTAAAAAAAATTAAAAACATTTCATTGATCTAAACATAAATGGTAAATCTTAAAGCTACTAAAAGAAAATAAAGAACATCCTTAATATCTGGGTTATAAAAAAAGAAAAAAATAATGAATTTGGTTTCATAAAATTTTAAATGGAACTATCTTTATAAGATATGTTTTCCACTTCAGAAAGCTCATATGATCAAGAGAAACACTGCTTGCTCGTGGTATTTTGGGGGCACCTGCATTAGTCTGCATTTGTTCCTCAATCACAAATTTGGGGTAAAAAAGCCATGGGTCTGGTTAGACTGAGTCTCTTCAACAGGTGTTATAGAGACAACATTCAGAGCTCACCCCTAATCTTTTCTTTGCCTATAAAATGATAAGGAAACTTGAGATTTGTGCTTAGTTTGTGCAGTAAGATGTTAATTCTGTGGCTTTCTATTCTTAGAGACAAGTTCACTTCTCATTTGTTTAGCTGCTGCTACATGTCAGAAATTTTCTGAACGGAGGTATTTCGTCCAACTACTTTATAAAAACAGCCCCAATTGCTCTGAGCTTCACTATAACTTTTATTAAAAGATACCTAGTGACCATTATTTAATTTCATCTATTTAAGAACCACTTGAGAGTTTCATCTTGAAATCTCAGAGTTCTAACACAGCTCTGCACAGTGTGCATTCAGTATTTCTGAGTCAAGTGACGAGAACTTTCAACCCTGAACATGAATGCCAAAACTAAACATTGTCATTCCTTCCCAAAGGTATCACTCTCTAACTTTCTAGAAACTGCCTAAGCACTCCAATTTCGCAGTTTTTTTAATCATGTGGAAGATTCCAATAGCCATTTCTAGTGTCTGAGTTAGCTAAGTGTCAAGATAAAAGTTGGAAAACAGCTTCATCTCAAGTCTCCTTATCTTTTCATTGTAACTGAATGACCTTAATACAAGACTACTAAAAAACAATGAATAATGGACAAAGAAGGAAGTAGCAGCACCAACTATATTTCCATTAAACTCCTGACCTTAGTCTCAATGCAGGATTCTCTCCTAGTACAGATAAATCCCTCTTAATAAAGGCTATTACTAAAAATATAAGGAGGTTGTGGGCACTTCTCTAGAATCAAGCTTAATAATATCTTGGTTCCCAAACTAAGTTGGGTGTTCAAAGTTTATCCAAGTACTCAGGCCACAAAATGTTAAACAAATGAATAGGTTATATCAATTACGGACCATCTAGAAATAAGAATTCAGTCATCCATTAATGATTTTAACCCACTGGCATTAGAAATTGTCACCTGGTCCTTAATGACCTATCTCCTCAGAAGTAAAAGGCTTAATCTTCTTGCCTCCTTTCAATCAAAACCTTCTCATTAGAAGTGAGAGCCTATTTCTCACTAGCCCGACTGTTTTATCTTCCTTGCTAAAATAAGTTTCCTACTTTACTTTCACAAATAAAACAATGTTCAACATTGTTTTGTATCCCTAAACCTCTAGGGCAGGGTAATCGCCTGGAGAAAGTTAAGCAATCTCCAGTACATAGCTGTACCACCTTGGGTTCTTAATGACAACCACATATCAGCATACCTTCCAAATTAAGTGGGGACATTAGAAATTGCTTATGTCTATTTGCTCTGGGACAGAACTTTATTTCTTCCAAGTGAGTCGGGATAAGGGAGAAACATATGTATCTCCAATATTTCTGGTCCAATTAAACAGAAAAGCCTCAAATAGTCTAAGGCTGACATCATTCGCATGCTCATTTTCCTTCTAAGTTTGTAACCCTGTATGAAAAAATTATTATAACAACAGACCACACAGGTTGAAGCCCTTGGTATAAACACTGTGCTCAGCGAGTCACATGTAATTTTCTCACTTCCTTCAACAATCCTCTGAAGTAGTTACAAATGCTCTCTGTATTTCACAGTGAGAAAACAGGCTTAGATGGGTAAATGCTTTACTGAAGGTCACACAGTTAGAGACATAGAACAAATTCAAGTACAAGTTTGTCTGATTTAAGAGTCCACTTCCTTAGCCACAATGCTATGTTGCCTAAATGTCATGGGCTACAATATAGAAAATTTAAATTTGGCTGTTGACAGCCTAGTTCAGGCTGCTTATACATTTGATTGTGTGAAACAGTAAGCCTTATATTAAAGAGTGTTATCTATCTTTTGAAATAATTACATAATTTTTAAGGAGAAACATAGAAATCTCTGGAAAAAATCTCTTAATTTTTATATATGTGTATCAAGAATAGTATGTTTATTTCAGGAATAAACTTCGATTACTCTCATAAGCAGCAGTCACACTACTTATGTATTAAATTATTTATTTATGATTTAAATTCCTGATGTAACTGGCAAAATAAATGGACTTTGTGTATGCAGATGTTTAATTAAAGTGAATTCTAAATAACAACATTTTAATTGTTCATTTAAAAACCTATTTCACTAATAATTTCTAAGATAAAAATAAATTTGTTGATGGGGGACACTCATTCTATTTTAGGATTCGGAAATGAATGCTGAAGTTCTAAGGAATCTCCTGGAGGAGAAAGTTAATCTTGAAATGCCCTGTGAGGGTTTTACTGACTAGGTTAATTCCCTCCTGGTGGGCTCCTTAAAATTATCTATTAAATAATTCCCTATTATCTGTTCAAAAAATAATTGCAGTAATTCCATTTCTTTGAAGAAAAATAATTATTTGACTTTTCTAATTAAAGGATTTACTTCCCATGTTAATTATGTTCATTCAATTTTACTCAAGGAATTCATTTTACTTTAAATAATTTGCAAAAAAGACTGGCTTATTCATTTTTGATAATATACAAGTAGCTAGAACTTAATTTTTCTGAGGAAACCAAATCAAATTTTATCTCAATTGTTATTCAATACTATGCAAGGACAGACTCTTACTTTTCTGTTTTGGACTTGATTTCCTCCTCTCAATTGTTAAAATTAGTCACAATTATTTGTTACTCCTTCTCTTCTAAAATATTTTTTAGAGTTTAATAACTATACTTGTTTTCTCCAAAATTACAGATTTTCACTGTTGATATCTGACATAAAACCAGTGTCTCTTGCTGAGAAATGAAGGTGATCTTCTCTCCCTGAGCACAGGACCGAAGGGTGAGCAGACATTTTCTTTGCAAAGAGCTGATGTTCAGAAGAGAATGTTAATAAGTGAATAATTCCAAGGTCTGGGGAGCTTAATAGGGGTTTAGAAATTGAAGTTCTGATGGTCTAGCACATAGAGGTCATGACTCTTCACCAGCACAGATATTTCCTAACTGCAGATATATTTTTTAATGTAACTCAAATATTGATGAGGAAGTACCTAGAACTTATCTAATAGCTTTGTATGAAAGAATACAATTACATGATCCCATCAGTAATCATGAAGCTTTGTCATTAAAATTAATGACATTAAAATTAATCTCATGTGCCCCAAAGAAGAGCTATATATTTTTATATTAAAAGAGCTTTGGGGCAAAAGAAAATATTTTGTCCTAATTAAAAATTTCAATTACTTGGAATTCCGATAGAAGGAAAGATCCCAACAAGGTATAAAGTATCACATTAACATGGGGGGAAAAAATGGTGCATCCAACATCTAGACAATCTTTCCAGAAAATGATTTTCAGAATACCTAAATTTTAAATTAGAGTTTATATTAAAAGCATGAGTATCTTCTTTGAAGCTTTGTAAATCAAACTGAGTTCCTTGTGATATTTTCCCCAATGTAGAATAAAAGACTTCGAATATTCCAATTATTAAATTTCCAATACTAACATTTCTACCTTTGATAACTAGATCTCAAGAAACTAAAGATAAGTATGAAGAGATTTTCTCTTGGCTTATATCAACTCTGTATTAAAATTTTCAATAGTTCATATTTATCTATATTCCTATTTAACAAACAACACTCAAAACCAAAAGTCTCATTGAATTTTAATGTGACACTATATGCTCCTTCTCTACATGTGTTTCTCTCTCTCTCTCTCTCTCTCACTCTCTCTCATGTATACTTTGATTTGTAGGTATTGAATAACTTGAAAAGTTATTTTTACTTCTTTCCTATGTGTGCTAATTTCAACAAACCTTGCTTAAGAAATTATAGACCCAAAGAATCTTGATGTCTGCAGTAAATCTTAACTATGTTGCTAACCATTCAACCTTAATGTACTTGGAGGGATCCTCACATTAATATTAGCTTATCTACTCCTAGCTGGTTTCTCTCCAAGAGCCACAAAGCGGAAGGTAGTCATTCAATCCTGCATTGGCTTCCAGAAAATTCAGGGGTAGGTAGCTTTTGGTCTCAAGAAAAGTCATAACAAATCTTTTATAATTGAACTACATCATTTGGAAGCAAAAATTATAATGATAGAATAAAATTACAACTAGAACAGTTGCCTTGTATATGCCATGAGTGTGAACCCTGACATTGGATTGACAGTAATGATTAGCTCTAAAGTCACCTGAGCCAAAACTTATAGCCTGTTATTCTGTTTTCATTTTGAACGGCAATATAAAAATTGAAACTTTTCCACTAGCAAAGTATAGAAAACAGGGTGGAAAAGGAAAGCAAAAGTGAATTTAATAACAAGTAAAACATGTAAGCTGTCCAAAGCATAAGCTCTGTTCTGCTTTTTGCAATTGTAGAAAATTATTGAAAAAAAGACAAACCTCTGTGCCAGGTAAGCATACAGAACTCTTCTGTAATACTGTCCCAAGTTAGTTTGAAGGCCCATTTGGAAACTAAGATTTATCCCTCCTAACAAGAATATGTGCTTTCATTCTGGGGGAGCTTTATATTCTAAAAATGTATACATTTGCAGTTTTGCACAATACCATGACTTATCATCTCATAAAAAAGGTGCAGCAGAGAAATCTATGACCAATTCACTAAAATAAAAATGGACATTTAATTCAGTAGGGATTTTTTGTGAACTACTTACAGCTAAAATAACTCCATAACAATTGGTAAACTGATAGCAGTATTTGGTACATTATTTCATATTCCCCTTTTCATGTTCATGATGGGCTTTTATTAAGAAATGCTATTTTACCTAGATCCATACTTCCAGGGATCTGAATAACTGTATTATAATAAAATTCTTAGTAAAAGCAGTATATCTGAAGTGGAAAAGAAGAGTTCAGTGTTAAAAACACAAAAAGTAGGTCAAGCTTTTGCTTAAATTTGATAGAACATTGTATCGTACTATTGTGCCAGTGATTAATCGTGGATTCTCTTGAAATGAGTAGGGTAAAAAAAATCAAATGATTCATAATGAATACCACATATAACTATAAAATTTATCATCTAGATCCAAATATTAGAAAGTCTCCCTGGCTTTGTTATTGTTTCCAGTGTATACATGGAATGAATCTTTATATTCTAGGCTCCTATTTACCTCTGCTTCACCTGACAGATGTAATAACTTCCAGTATTTTATTTGAAAAGACTGGAATTTATCTATACACATGGCAATCGAACCCCTGAGGCTGACACCAGGGGATGCCAGGAGAATACTGACATTTAAGGCTGCCATGGATTTTTTTCCCCTAGCAGAAGGAGCATTTAAGTGGGTCATGGCCCAAAGGTATTGAACTCCTTCCCTTGCTGACAGCTATTTACCAGAGCACAGTCGAGTAAAGGAAGAAGAGGATTAAGGAGTTCCAATTGATCAGAAAATAGCATTCAAAGTTGAAACCTGTCTCTTCTCCCAGGACTCAGCTTTTGAAAATCTTTTAGCGAAACCATTGTCAAGGGATGGCATAATCACAGAATGAAGTAAGAAGATTTAAATTTCTTAAGCAGACAAAAATGCATTGAGATTCTGTTTTAAGAGCTCATAGGAAATAGCCATATGAAACTGAATCACAGGGAATAGTCATTGATCCTTTCAAACTATCACAAAAGGTTTCAGAAGAAAATAGACCATTCCATTATACAACTGCAGATGAAATATATGTTAGAAAAACACATAAAATAATGGAACACACATTTATTTAATTTGAAATAATTCATACAAGCAATAAAAATATAAAAATTATTTTCACTAACCCAAAAATTAATCTGCATTGTATATAAAAGAATGTAAATATATGTATTGAATGAACTATGTTCTGTAGCTGTTTATTCCCTTAGAGTTTTCATTTAATCAATTGCTTCCATAAGTTGAAAATAAAAGCCTTAAGCAAAAATACAAGCAATGGAAACTTGAAGAGTAAAGATTTTAAAGAAAAACTGGGCCGAATATTATGTAAATTATATATGTGTGTGTGTGTGTGTGTGTGTGTGTGTGTGTGTGTGTGTGTGTGTGTGTTTTGTATTTCCTAATTAAAGGCTTATTCCCCCATTTTGGATGGATTTGTTTTGAAAGGGAAGATTGATGTGTCTCCTGGGTCACCTCAGAGTGAAGACATTTCCCATGGAAGCTTATGTAAAATGAACTGAAAGTCATTCAACAATTACAGTGGATGAGCCCCAAATTTCTCACTGCTAAGATACTCACAATTTTGAAAGTTTGGTTTCCAAAATGAAATGAGAGTAATAAGTGGTAGGTTTAGGGAGCTAATTGTGAGATAGGGATTCTTCTAAACAACTTACATAAACTAACTCAGTTACAGTCACAAATACCTATGGAAGGAGGTTCAATGAGTATCCCCATTTTATAGAGGAGGAAACAAGTACATAGGAGTTCGATAATTTGACTAAAGTTACATAGTCTATAAGTATTGTAATGTCAAGGACTGGATTTATAAAATTAATTCTTTTGTACACAAAAGGAAAGGAGAATATTAGTAGAACATGTAGTGGTCACAAAGTCAGAAGACACATGTGTATAGACTGCTTTGATAAGAGACCCCAACTTCTAGCTACTTCCCATCTATAAAATAGATTAACAATCCCCATCTCACAGCTTTACTATATGTATTAAATAAGGTTAAATAAGTGAAATGATTTTTCTAAACTATTAAATTCTGTATTTGATATAAAAATTCTATTTTATATAAAACTATACTTTTTTATTTTTAACTTTATTAAATTTATTGGGGTGATATTAGGTAATAAAATTATATAGGTTTCAAGTGTATAATCTATAATACATCATTTGTATATGACATTGTGCGTTCACCACCCAAAGTCAAATCTCCTTCCATCACCATGTATTTAACGCCCTTTACCTTTTTCTACCTCCCTCTCTCCCCGTTTCCCTCTGGTAACCACTAAAATGTTGTCTGCATCTATGAGTTTTTATTTTTTTATTTTTCTTGTTTGCTTGTTGCTTTCGGTTTTATTCCCACATACGAATGAAATCATATGGTTCTTGATGTTTTCCATCTGACTTATTTCACTTAGCATGATATTCTCAAGATCAGTCTATGTTTTTACGATTGGTAGATTTCATCTTTTTTTATAGCTGGGTATTATTCCATTGTACATATGTACCACATCTTCTTCATTCATCTATCAAAGGACACTTTCGTTGTTTCATGTCTTGGCCATCATGAATGATAGTACCATGAAAACAGAATATACCTATATAGAATATACTTATATAGAAAAATAGAATATACCTATATAGAAAATAGAAAATACATATACCTTTATGAATAAATATTTTCAAATTTTTCAGGTAGATACCCAGAAGAGAGATTGCTAGGTCATATGGTAACTCTGTTCTTAATTTTTTGAGGAACCTCCATACTGTTTTCCATAGTATCTGTACCAATTTACATTCCCACCAGCAGTATATTTGGGTTCCTTTTTCTTTACAACCTCTCCAACACTTGTTATTCCTTGTCTTATTGATAATATCCATTCTAATAAGTGTGAAGTGGTAGCTCATTGTGGTTTTGATTTGCATTTCCCTAATAGCTAGTGCAATTGAACAACTTCTCATATATCTGTTGGCTACTTGGATGTCTTCTTGGGAGAAGTATCTGTTCTGGCACTATTGTTCTGGCACATTCATGAATTGAAAGAATTAACATGGTTAAAATGGCCATATCACCAAAAGCAATATACGGATTTAATGTAATTCCCAAGAAAATCCAAATGGCATTTTTTAAAGAAATAGAACCAAAAAAATCCCCTGATTTATATGGAACCACAGAAGACCTTGAATAGACAAAGGAATTCCTGAGAAAAAAGGAGAAGGCTGGAAGTATCACACTTCTTAACTTCAAATTATACTACACAGCAAAAATATTCAAAACAGCATGGCATTGGCAGAAAAACAGATACACGGACCAATGGAACAGAACTGAGAGCCTAAAATTAAACCTCCATGTATATAGGCAAAATTTTCAACAAAGAAGTCAAAAAAATACAATGGAATAAAGAACATGTCTTCAAGAAATGATACTGGGAAAATTGGAAAGCCATATGCTAAAGAGTGAAATTATACTACTATTTGTCACCATACACCAAAATTAATTTAAAATAGATCAAAAACCTAAATTTAAGACCTGAAACAATAAACTACATGGAAGAAAACATAAGTATTAAGTTTATGGACATTGGTTTTAGAGAGGACTTTATGAATTTGACTTCAAAGTCAAAGGAAGTAAAAGAGAAAATAAATGAATGGGATTATATCAAACTAAAAAGCTTCTGCACTGTAAAAGAAGCCATCAACAAGGCAAAAGGCAACCAATAGAATAAGAGAAGATATTTGCAAGCAACACCTCTGATAAGAGGTTAATACCTAAAACTATATTTTCTGAAGCTCTTGAAATAAGGTCATAATTCATTTGATAAATATTAACCTCATCTCTTCCTTTTCCTTAGTGAAAAAAAAAAAAAAAGAACAATAGCTCTTCTAAAGCACAGCCTTTAGGTCAGAAAAGCAAATAATGTTTAAATGTTTTTATTAGTAGAATGCCCATTCCTCACTTACCAATCAGGTTCATATAACTTACCTATGTGATGAGCATAATTTTCAGATATATTTTGAGACCTAGTTTTATTTCCAAAAAAGGAATAAGACACATGCTGGAATATATCTTGAAATATCAAGCAACTTTCAAATCAATGACAGAAACATTTAACTTTATTAATATGTGATCATTAATCATTTATTTATTTATTTATTTTGTTTACTAAGCTTAACAGCAAAAACAGTACAAAATAGCTAATCAAAAATAATGGTTTTTGACATTTATAAATTTAAATTGTAAAACAAATGCAAATATAATGGATTCTGGACCTCTGAATTTAAGAATGAGACCACAGTATAATAAGCTATTTATAATTATATAAATGTGAAGTGGTACATATATACAATGGAATATTACTCAGCCATAAAAAAAGAATGAAATCTTGCCATCTGCAACAGCATGAATGGACCTAGACAGTATTGTGTAAGTGGAATAAGTCAGAGAAAGAAAAGTGCCTTGTGATTTCACTTACATGTGGAATCTAAAGAATAAAATAAACCAAAAAAACAAACTCATAGAGACTGAGAACATTTTGATGGTTGCCAGATAAGAGAGAATTTAGGGGGTGGATTAAGAAGAGGAAGGGATTAAGAAGTACAAATTGGTAGTTATAAAATAGTCATGGGGTTGTAAAGCATAGCATATGGAACATAGTCAATAATATTTCAATAACTACGCATGGTATTAGATGGTACTAGATTTATTAAAGTGATCATTTTATAAATTATATAACTAATCACTATGTTGTACACCTGAAAGTAATCTATTATTATATGCCAATAGTAATTGAAAAATAAGAAAAATTATTTAAAAATATTCTGGTCTTTTGTAAAAAATAAATAAATAAATAAACAATATAAATATATCATGTAATAACACTGTTTCCATTATAAGTCATATACTAATAAATTCAAGTTTGATCATATTCTATGCTTAGAATTTTGATATTTTGTTTAAAATTCAACTAAATAAAAGGAAAAAATCAACCTTTACTGATTCTTCAAAATGTGGCATGTATCTTCTGATTGTGTTGCATCTATTGCCTCATTTAATCATCACACAGCCCTATGAGGAAGATGCTATTGTTATCTCCATTTTGAAGAGGTTGGCAATGTGACAGAAAGTTTACTTAACTGGTCCAAGTTCCCAGAGTTTGTGAGTGTATACAATGGGGAGCTCTAACTCCAAACAATATTCTTAGTGACTCTCCTAGAGTAAAGTATATCGATCTCTAAGATCAATTAGACACAATGTCATAATTCATTTTTCTGATACATAGGCCAGTATTCTCAAAGTATCCCCAGAGAACCAGATGCTTGTAGACCATGTAAGAAGACTATTAAAAAGCACCTTCTTGGATCATCCAGGGTCAACTAAATCAACATCTCTGGTGATGAGTCTGGAAATCTACATTATTTAAAAAAAATAATAAACAATTTAAACAAAATGCCCAGATGATTGTCAAACACATGAAATTTGAAAAAAATACTATATGCTTTTTAAATAGAACTATGTCTGTGTTCTTAGTCCCTAGAACATATATAGCAGGCAAGCTCAGTAAATTATGAAAGAATAAATCAGTATGTAAATGAATCATTTTCTCCCTAAATCAGCAATAAATAAAAGCAAAAATATTTACCATAGTAGACACTTCACGCATATGTGCTAAAAAACCAACTTTCTTGGTTTCTCTCCTTTCTCATTTTGCTTCTCTTGTTCCACCACAATTACTCCTGTCCACAGCTCTAGAATTTATGAAATATGGATGTGAAAAAGCATGGGCTTTTTAAAAATGTAATTAAACTGCTTTGAAAACAAAATAGAAATCCCCTGGGGGCCTATATCAAAAATACCACACTTGAGTTTTTAGAATCAAACATAAACATGAAAAATAAAAATTCTTCATTTTTAAAGATAAAAAATATTGTACTTTTCACTGCCAACTTTCTCAAGCAACTGTTTCTTATTTTATTTTTAATTTCTCCATTAATCCCCGAAGTTTCATTTACAGATACAACTAAAAATCCCAATACAAAAATTGTCACATGACCCTGGATGGCATCTCTATCCTCTGCAACAAAGGATTGTTCCCTTAACTACAACATTAGATATTTATGTCTATAAATACCTTTCTGTTATTGATTGTTGCCACTTTGATCGTAATGCATTTATAAGTTCTAGTGTCTAGAAATAGCTCCTCTCCTTTTGAAAATCCTATTTCTCTAAGAAAAGATGATGAATGTTATTTGAATTAGAAAAATAATGCAATAAGTGTAAAAGTTCTGGGATATATGTGTTGTTATACATTGATGACTCTAATACTCAAATGTTTTATATTAAAATAAAAAACTCATTCACTATTTTTATCTGAAATTCTTTCAAAACTTCATTATACATACTGAGAAAAGACTGCATCTAGGAAAGAATGAAGACTGCTGGGTATTCTGTCCTGTTATCATCAACTAAACTGTTCCCTTGCTTGTTATCTCTGGGCACATCTTTAAAACTCAATGAACTACAGTTTCTCCATCAATAATATGATCACAGAAATTATTACTTTCTTTAATATGGAGCTATTAGCAGAATTAATCAAAATTTTTAAGTGTAATGAACTATTCAAATGCAAAGCATTGTAACAAAAAAAAAAAAAGTCAATTTGCAGTGGGTAAATTTGTAAAAGCAAATACAGAAATGAATATGAGTAAACCTCAAGTGGCCAGTAGCAATTCCTAAAGATCATATAAGAGATTTTATGTAGTATTGGATATAAAGGGAGAATTGACTTTTAGAGCAGATTGTTTTCAATGGTGTTCAATCATAGGAAAGAATATTTATACCAAATAATACAGAGCACAGATTAATTAAAAGATTTCAAAGAAAACCATATGGACTAAAGAGCTTCTTGACTTTAAGAAAGAATAAATGAATGTTCTACAAAATTCCACTTGAAAGCATCTTTTTACTATAATTTTAAAGCATTAATTAAATCTAGTTTGTTCTCATAGTGAAATTTAACTTCCATTAAATTATGGCTACAAAAAAAAACATAAATTGAAGTGCAACCATGACTGATACAGAAGTTTTCTGTTTTAGATTTATTTTCTAGACAAATACTCACGGTGTATCAATTTTTGATTCCACACTACCTAAATTTCCATAATAAATAAATAAATGTTTACATGCCTGCACACATATTTTACATGCAATCAGAGTATAACTTGTTATTAGACTTTTTTTTCTGTTAAAATCTCAACTGAAACTCAGAATCAGGTATGGTTAATAGTTTTGGCAATTATTTATAGAGTGCAGAGGTAGGGAAGTCCTTAAGAAAGAAAGTATAAAGCACCATACAAATGTGATGCAATATTTGGTTGTTGCTTAACTATTTTTGTATGTGTTAACCTTTGTTTTACTATTTGCTGGTATAAAGGATGGTCCGGAAAAGAATTTATAACTATGGTTACCTTTCCTTTAATAATTATAATTTTGCAATTTATCTGAAGAAAGTGGAATAAGATGAGGGACAGATGTTTTTCAAGTTTTCCAAATGAGATAAAAGTTAATTACAACATCTCCGCAAAACTCCAGAATAAATTATTAATTATGATGTTTTATGAATATTTATAAAGTTAGCACCAATGACTAGAAGGTACATCTGAATATATCTGGCCCTTGCCAAAATCTGAGGTAACTAACTTTTCTTTTCTTTTTTTTTT
Organism: Pteropus vampyrus; assembly: GCF_000151845.1. Classification (NCBI taxonomy): domain Eukaryota; kingdom Metazoa; phylum Chordata; class Mammalia; order Chiroptera; family Pteropodidae; genus Pteropus; species Pteropus vampyrus. The sequence goes on from NW_011888819.1 coordinate 8,891,562, forward strand.
TTTTTTTGGCTAGGACTAAACTTTGAGATCTCAAAATAAATGATAAAGCAAAAATTCCAGAACATTAACCAGAATTTCTCCTATTCTATTATTTTCAACACAAAAGTATACAGCATATGGCTAGCATCAAATTAGTTTCATCCTGCTATTCCTGAAATCTCATCTTGTTACATCGACCAGGGTGAATCAGGCCACTCCTCCTCATCCTCCGGGGTATTGAACTGCTTCAAAACTTAACAGGACAACTATTTCTAGTAGTGGTAAGGTCTGACAATGACTTCATTGTCCCACCAAAGGCAAGTTTTGTGGTTAAGACACTCTGCTATTTAACATTAACATTTAAAGAATAAACTTGTACTCTTGCTGAACTGAGATTGTTTTGACCAGGTTATTTTAAGTGATTTACTTGATAAAATAATTAACAGTCATAAATAATTACTTTGAACTTTCTCCTGAGAGAAAAGAATTACTTGATGATTGATGAGTATAAAACTACAAAAGAGAATTGAACGATTTCCCATATTACCTAAGATCTCGCGACACGTAACAGATTGTTAGGGCTGCCATAACAATATGCTACAAATTACGTGGCTTAAAACAACAGAAATTTATTGTTCCCCTGTTCTGGACTAGATGCCAGAAATCAAAGTGTCAGCTAGGCTGTGCTCTCTCCAAAGCATCTAGGATCCTTTCTTGCCTCTTCTTGCTTCTGATAGCCCAAGGTGCTCCTTGGCTTGTGGCAGCATAACTTCAATCTCTTTCTCTGTCTCCATGTCACATTCTCCCTGCAACTCAGTATTTTCATATAACTGTTTTTCTCATAAGGATTCCAGTCATATTGAATTAGGGGCCCACCATATTCCAAAATGAGCTCAACTTAAATTAACTAAATATATCGGCAATGACCTTATTTCAAAATAAGGTAATATTCTGAGGAACTGATGGTTAAGACTCATATCTTTGGGGAGGTGACACAATTCAACCCATAACATGATACAAAACTAAGCTTACAAAATTTTCATGAGGTTACTAAGTATTACATAATTAGATCAGAAGACTGTTGAAGGTATAGTGTTTCCAACTATTAAAAGAATTCAGAAAACATTTATCAGAGGAGAAAATTCCTGGACTCTGTCTAAAGGATTAATAGAAAGACTCCAGGTACAAAAGAGAAATGGAGGAAAAAATAACTCTAGACTTAGAGAATATTTTATCGTAATAACTGAAGTCATGATAAAGCAAAATATATTTAGGAAACTACAAAAGATTCAGAATTAAAGTTTTCAGATAAATGGCAGGGACTGAAGCTTAAGATAAATGTAAAAACCTTTTATTAAAATTCTTTAAATTACATTTCAAAAACTTTTATATTAATTTTTCTAAAAGCAAAGGGAAGACAGAGCATACTTTAAATAGTGGAAATATAGGTGACCTTTGTGTTGTAGAAATCCAATCTTGTGGAAGTGCCAAGGGATAACTGGAAAAAAATACGTTTATCAAATGTTCAGAAAATGTATTCTGGACACAATGTATAGGCGTTCAGTAGATATTACTGACTGCATAGATAAATTCTATGTTTTCTTAAAAGAAAGAATTTGCAAAAACATATGGAAATTACATTAAGAAATGTGTTCTATATATGAGAAAGTAATTTTTAATTAAATTAGTATTCAAATTGTTCAACAAGGGTTTAGGTTGCCTCAAAGGTAAACACTTAAGTATATTTTGGAAAAATTTCTTATTAAAGAAAAGAAGGAAAAATGTACACAGTACCTAAAAACAAAATTTAATTGCCTTTCAAGATGGTGGCTTGAGTCAACATGTTGAACTACTCTCCTTAAATATTGTCTTTGAAAAAATAATGAAAATAAACAGAGGGAAAATTCTGAAGGCTTTCCTTGAAAAGGATGTAATCAAGAGAAAGAATCATAAAGAAATTTTTACATGATATTGTCAGTGTGACCCTCTTCTGAGGAACATGTTGGCCTGACTGACATTCAGCATGTTCTGAGAAAAGTCTGTGTGGGGAGTAAGTGAGCTGGATCTTTAACATAATCTAAAACACGCCAGGATAAAACAGTAAGATCCTATTCTAGGACAGCTCTTAGGGCATATGCAGCCCAGACGGAGCACAAATTTTTATTCTATAAACTGATGCAGCAGGTATACAATCCTTGGCCTCTCTTTACTGGGAGTCGCCTCGGCAAAGAAAAAAAAGTCACCTGGTCAATTTTCTTGTAAACATGTTAATAACAAATCAACTAATGGTCTTGCTACTGGAGAGTCCCATCCTATGGACTGCTTTTAGATGAATTGATCTGTTGTAGGAATGTACATGGTAAACAATTTGGTAACTGTGGACATATGGA
>NW_011888819.1:8894930-8899532 GCF_000151845.1 Pteropus vampyrus
ATATTTTTAATTACTTGAACTTATGCTCTGGTAAACTAAAAGTGTATCTAAATCAAGAAATAATTCAAGCCAAACTTAAAAAATAAAATAAAATAATTTGAGCCAAAAAAACATAGATCTGTTTAAAATTCTTAATGAACGTGAGTGATATCAAAGTGTTAATTATAGTAAAGTATAGCTGATGATTTATGGAAGAAAACTAGGTGAAGCTGCAAGTATAATACAAGTGATCTCAACTTAACAAAACTAGACTCGGAAGCAGGGTTCATCTTATTAGGGGTATGCCACTCATTCAAAAACAAAACAAGAGATTGTTAGAGCTGACGAATCAGTACAAATGCCACACTATAAGATACAAGAGAACATATTTTAAATGAATAAAAAGAATGAATGCCCACTCTCCTTGAACAGTAACAAGTGTCTTGGATTCATATTGGCAAGGCTCTTGAGATACAATGTCTCCCAGTATGAAGTTGTACTGGGAGACATTGTAAGAAATGATACAAGAAAAGAGACAAGACAGGCCACACAACCTATATAGTGACAACTAGCCTAGGTTGTGTGACTCCCAGGCACAGAATGCAATGTTTCTACATTTTTCCACATTTGAACATGAGTGAGCTAATGGGAGAAAAGGCTGTCTAGGTGAGTACCAACTCAGCACAGGGAGGTCATCAGCTCTGGAACCCCTTTGATTTTTATACCTTGATACTCACATGACTTCCTTGGGCTTTCTAGTGCCATGCTCCAGTGTGGCTGCATCTCATCAATTACTAGTGAACTATTGCTTACAGATTTCTCATTAAAAATTTTGGTAACACAAGATGCACGCTGAATCGGCGCAGTGTATATTCTGCAGTTTTTTTCCACAGTTCACTTTGATAATGTAAATGTTCCTTAAGTTAGTGTTGCAAGAAACATTTGATCAGAGGAAATGTCGCAGATCAAATAGTAAATCTTTCTTTTCAGAGAAATATTTTATTAGTGTTTTCAATTGAATTAAACGAAAGAGAAATTTTGAGACAATCAAAAATTGTTTTCAGATGAGTAACATGAGCACTAAATTGAAAAATTCAAAGAAATATATTGAATACTGAAGATATATAAATCAAGGACATAGAAGACTCAAGATTTTAAGAATTCAGAGGGAAAAGTATATATGTGCTTTTTCAATACATAAATTTTAAGTATTAAATATTATACATATGAAAATAAATTAAAATTTAAGAGGCATGGATAATAACTCTAGTTTTCTATATATAAATCAAGAATTCTAAAAAGATTACGTAGAAGAAAAAAGAATAATTAAATATAAGAATACTTTCCTGATTTGAGGATTTGAATAAGCATATTTATTAGGTGAACTTTATGATACAATATAAATCTCCAGGAACATCTTTGAAATGCAAGGACCTAGGAGGAGAAGATGTAAGCAAAGCTTCATGGCAGAAGCAGATGTGTCACAAGTAGAGCTTTGATTTGAATGTTGCCAAAATCTGTTTCTGTATAAAACAAAGCTGTAAAATCAAGAACAATTAGAACCTCACACCTTTGACAGCATCTCTGAAGGAAATAAGCCAATGAATGAAAATGTCTTATCTTTGATGGGACAGCGTGTGGAGAAATGGAGCACTCCTAGGAAGCTGTGCTTCTGACAGTGAACTAATAATGATATTTTGCTACAACTAACATCCTCTATTAGCTGTAACTAAAACATAGTCCAAAAGGAGAGTTGTCTGCATCAGAACAGCTGCTTAATGATATGAATAAGTAAAGATTTTCTTTTCCCCATCGTTAGCATACCAACTTTATTCCCTTAAATATGATAGCAAGGTAGTGGGGAAAGTAGGTATGTCATGACTGGCTTAGAGAGTTAGACTAACCATGATTCTTTGTCAAGGGCTGTGCACTTTATACCCTGATCAAAATTGGAGTTCTGTTAACAAAGAAGGGGGAGAATTTTGGTTATGGAACTAACACTGTCTGCCATAGACAGACACACATGAAACAACTCACCAACAAACAAAACTATGTTACAATGAAAGGGAAATAAGGAGGGAAGAATTTTTCTTTTCTTTCCTTTTTTTTTTCATAATGTTCAATTTTTTTTAAATTGTTCCTTTTAATGTCTATGTAAAGTTTCAGGACACAAAATCAATGTTCAGAATTCCATAGTGCTCCCATACTCTAACAATTAATTTTCAGAAAAATAAATGAAAACAATTGTTTTGCAATTGTAATAAAAAGAATAAAATACCTAGGAATAAACCTAACGAAACATGTGAAAGACCTAGACATTGTCTACAATGTCTATAAACTGTAAGACATTATTAATGTCTATAAACTATTAGACATTATTAAAAGAAATTAAGGAACACACAAAGAAATGGAAAGATGTTCCATGTCCTTGGATTGGAAAAAGCAACATAGTTAAAATGACCTTATTACTTAAAGCATCATACAGATTTAATGCAATCCCCGTCAAAATCCCATCGGCATTTTTTAAAGAAATAGAACAAAAAATCATCTGATTTGTATAGAAGCACAAAAGACCCCGAAAAGCCAAAACAATCCTGAGAAAAAAGAACAAGGCCAGAGGTATCATACTGCCTGACTTCAAATTATACTACAAAGCAACAGTAACCCAAACTGCGTGGTATTAGCAGATAAACAGACACACAGACCAATGGAACAGAACTGAGAGTCCAGAAGTAAACCCCTGTATAATATGGGCAAATAATTTTCAACAAAGGAGCCAAAAATATACAATGGAGAAAGGAAAGCCTCTTCAATAAATGGCGCTGGGAAAACTGGAAAGCCACATGCAAAAGAATTTGTCACCGTATACCAAAATTAACTCAAAATGGATCAAAGATCTAAATATAAGACCTGAAGCAATAAATTGCATAGAAGAAAATACAGATACTAAACTCATGGGCCTTGGATTTAGAGAGGGTTTTATGAATTTGACCTCAAAGGCAAATATAAATGAATATGACCTAAAAGCAAAAATAAATGAATAGGACCATATCAAACTAAAAACATTCTTCACAGCAAAAGAAACCAACAAGGCAAAGAGGCAACCATCTGAATGGGAGAACATATTTGCAAACAATGCCTGTGATAAGGGGCTAATATCCAAAATATATAAAAAGCTCATATAACTCAACAATAAAAAAATAATAATAATCCAATTAAAAAATGGGCAGAGAACCTAAACAGACACTTCTCTCAAGAAGACATACAAATGGCCAACAGACATATGAAAAGATGCTCAACTTCATTAATTATTAGGGAAGTATAAATCAAAACCATGATGAGTTATCATCTCACACCTGTTAGAATGGCTATCATCAATAAGACAAGTAATAACAAGTGTTGGAGAAGTTGTGGGAGAAAAGGAACATTCATACACTGCTGGAGTGAATGTAAATTGGTACAACTGCTACAGAAAATAGCATGGAGTTTCCTCAAAAAACTAAGAATTGAATTACCTGATGACCCAGGAATCTCTCTTCCGTGAATTTATCAAAAACAAAACAAAACAAAAACCCTGAAAACGTTTATCCACAAAGATATATGAATCCCCATGTTCGTAGCAGCATTATTCATGGGGCCAAGACATAGAAGCAAATGAAATGTCCTAAGATAGATGACTGGATAAAGGTAGAGTACATATATACGATGGAATAGTACTCAGCCATAAGAAAAGATGAAGTACTGCCATTTGCAACAACATGGATGGATCTTGAGATAATCATGCTAAGGAAAATATGTCCAGCAGAAAAAAACAAAAGAATTCAACCAAAAAAAAGAAAAAAAAACGAAAACAAAAAAAAAAAATGTGACAAACAGAGACTCAAGGACTTGGACAGTGGATTAATGATTACCAGAGGAAAAGAGAGAGGAGGGAGGGAGGTAGATGTAAAAGGAGTCAAATATTTGGTGATGGAAGGAAATCTAACTATGGGTGGTGAATGCACAGTGCAATGTATATACGACATACTGTTAAATGGTGCATTTGAAACTTATTTAATTTTATTAATCAATAATAAAATAATTTTTAATTAAAAAAACTAATTACTGTTCACACACACACATACACACAAAGAACTCAAATTATGACATGTGGGTAAGCCAGAAAGAACTGAAATATATTGTCATTATACTATCAGTTGGTAAACCATTTGGCAACACATTTTTCTACCTCTTTATTTTTCAAATTTTATCAATGAAAATGTACAATTATATGTTAGAAATTTTTGGTAAGCTAGGAAATAATATAAGCTGAGTTCAACAGACCTTAATAATGAAACAAATTTTATTGAGATTAACAATTTATCAGAAAGGAAGTTTACATAAAACTAAGAAATAGAAAGTTTTCTAATCAAAGAATAGAAGTCATTGAATTCAACTCCTCATGGAGCCTCTTGTTCTACATATGACAACATTCATATGAAAGCACTACTCTGCAACAAGATCATCCTCCTAAGTTTGATTTCTGAATCTGCCACTTACTTGCTAAGTGACATTGGAAAGTTAATTAACTTCTCTATTCTTTAGTATTCTCCTCCATAAAAAGGGAATAATATAAATTCCTAC
>NW_011888819.1:8899720-8901951 GCF_000151845.1 Pteropus vampyrus
AGAGCCAAAAACAAATGTCACTTTATTTCTCTCTTTTCCTCTTGAATAATATATTCTTGCTATTTTTTATTCTGGTTATTAAAGACTTTTAACATCAAGCCTGCTTGAAGCTCAGAATACTGATGCAACTGAATCATCAAAATATCTAAGAGAAATATGCACAAGTATATTTGAAAAAATATCTTAAAACTTTTTTTTCTTGAATGTGGAATAAGGCAAAACAGTTTCTATTAAAAAATACATGATCACAACATTTGAAACTTTGAAGTTCTTATCTGCATTTATATTTTAAAATTTTAATTATTTATCTATGTCACTATATAAGTAGTTGTTAAAAATTAAGAAATAACTTCACATATCACATATAAAATTCACATATCATAGAACACATGACAGAAATAGACACAACCATGAGAAACTGAAAAAACCATTACTCATTGTTTCTTCTGCAATAGAGATGTTTAATTTACTGAGAGAAGCCTTTTGCTCAATGAAAATTTACATTATGGGACTTCTTTATTTACTAATCTCTTAATTTTTTAGTTGTTTTCAAAGAGTATAAGAAATATTCCAATCTCAAGCACCAGGCAAGACAGCAGATAAGATTTGAAAACCTACTATCCATGATTTTAAATTCAGATTTGGCTGTGGAGTCTTTCTAACCAAGCAGATTTGCTGATTACAAGAAAACATGGTTGGTCAATCAATATGAATAAAAATTTCAATAAAAATAACTTTTCTGCCAGCATGCAACTATTCTACTAGGTTTTCCTTGAAGAGGTATTAATGTTGACATTCCAAAGATGTCTTCCTTTAATTTGGCTTCTTAGTCAACTAACACTGTTCTATACAGTCTAGTCATCCATGAATAGGGATTTCTTTTCCCTTTAAATCTCTGGCATCTTACTTTTTTACATTCTATTAAGGTCTTATTTGTTTAAATTCTTCATTATTTCTACTGTCACATTTACATCAAGAAAACATAAAAGACATGTAACTTCGTAGTCACTCTTGCTTTTCTCTACTTCTTTTTCTAGCTGTTGGATCCCCACCTCTTTTCTAACCATCACCTTATAGCTCATAATTTTTCTAGTGTATTCACTCGCATAGCCCTTCGCCACCCCACTCCCACTCCATTTCTTTTGTCGATTCTGTCCATGAAACTGCAAAGTTGGCATTACTTAGCTCTAACTCTGAATTAAACCTATCAGGGACTTGCTTATTTTTGCTTCTTATTTTAAGCAAAATAACATAATGGGTTTTATGAATCAAAAGACTAACGAGCCCATCTGTCATGTTTTGCAAGAACGCCACAGTGAATCACTTTTTCTGACTTTAACTGGCACTGGGAAAGTATGACATGTAAATAGATTCACTGAGATGTCAAAACAAGAGTGTTTCATAAAGGGATTTCTGTATAGTTTCTCCACAATGTTTGGCTGGGCTTAGAGATTCATTAGACAATTGGAAGAAGTCCGGGCACTAGAGTTTAAGAAAGATGTTCAGGATTTGAAGGGGATGAAAAGTAGTATGAAATAGCAGGAAAATAGAATTTTCTCTTAAGTTAGCAGAGGCTATGATATTTGGAAAATATCATTCAGGTAAATGGAAGCCTAAAGAATAAATATAAGACCGCAGATAACACCATAAACTTATTGATTTAAAAAAAAAAAACACTTAAAATACTCTCTTTAAAGGTAAAAAATATAATGACTTTCCATTCGAGAACTTGGAAAGGAATTCTTTTTCCATTAAAATACTGGGCAAATTATTAATGCCAAGCTGAAACTATTTCTTATTTAACTAAAGCACACTTGAATCTCTCTTTTTTGTTTTGCTTTGTGATAATACTTCTATTAATTTTTCTAGGAGGAGAGGATAAAGATGAAGATGAAAATGATATTATTGAACATGGCAAATGATCATAACATCCCTGACATTACGCTAAACACATTGAGGTATAATCCGTTAGTACCAGGGGAGATTTTCTTTTATAGAGAACCAATATCTTTGTTCTATAAAGATATGTATCAGTGAGGGTTCTATTATGTAAGAAGAACCACTGAGCAGTATGAAATAAGGAATTTATTTTAAGGATTAGACTCGTCACAATTATGAGAGAATGAGAACCCCCACAGAGAAAGATCAGGAAAGGTATGCTTGGAGAATCACAGAAAAGTCACTAACAAGGAATTACAGAAAAAAGTTGGTGAAGTCTATAGAAGACTTTC
>NW_011888819.1:8902001-8909015 GCF_000151845.1 Pteropus vampyrus
ATTTGTTTAAATTCTTCATTATTTCTACTGTCACATTTACATCAAGAAAACATAAAAGACATGTAACTTCGTAGTCACTCTTGCTTTTCTCTACTTCTTTTTCTAGCTGTTGGATCCCCACCTCTTTTCTAACCATCACCTTATAGCTCATAATTTTTCTAGTGTATTCACTCGCATAGCCCTTCGCCACCCCACCCCCACTCCATTTCTTTTGTCGATTCTGTCCATGAAACTGCAAAGTTGGCATTACTTAGCTCTAACTCTGAATTAAACCTATCAGGGACTTGCTTATTTTTGCTTCTTATTTTAAGCAAAATAACATAATGGGTTTTATGAATCAAAAGACTAACGAGCCCATCTGTCATGTTTTGCAAGAACGCCACAGTGAATCACTTTTTCTGACTTTAACTGGCACTGGGAAAGTATGACATGTAAATAGATTCACTGAGATGTCAAAACAAGAGTGTTTCATAAAGGGATTTCTGTATAGTTTCTCCACAATGTTTGGCTGGGCTTAGAGATTCATTAGACAATTGGAAGAAGTCCGGGCACTAGAGTTTAAGAAAGATGTTCAGGATTTGAAGGGGATGAAAAGTAGTATGAAATAGCAGGAAAATAGAATTTTCTCTTAAGTTAGCAGAGGCTATGATATTTGGAAAATATCATTCAGGTAAATGGAAGCCTAAAGAATAAATATAAGACCGCAGATAACACCATAAACTTATTGATTTAAAAAAAAAAAACACTTAAAATACTCTCTTTAAAGGTAAAAAATATAATGACTTTCCATTCGAGAACTTGGAAAGGAATTCTTTTTCCATTAAAATACTGGGCAAATTATTAATGCCAAGCTGAAACTATTTCTTATTTAACTAAAGCACACTTGAATCTCTCTTTTTTGTTTTGCTTTGTGATAATACTTCTATTAATTTTTCTAGGAGGAGAGGATAAAGATGAAGATGAAAATGATATTATTGAACATGGCAAATGATCATAACATCCCTGACATTACGCTAAACACATTGAGGTATAATCCGTTAGTACCAGGGGAGATTTTCTTTTATAGAGAACCAATATCTTTGTTCTATAAAGATATGTATCAGTGAGGGTTCTATTATGTAAGAAGAACCACTGAGCAGTATGAAATAAGGAATTTATTTTAAGGATTAGACTCGTCACAATTATGAGAGAATGAGAACCCCCACAGAGAAAGATCAGGAAAGGTATGCTTGGAGAATCACAGAAAAGTCACTAACAAGGAATTACAGAAAAAAGTTGGTGAAGTCTATAGAAGACTTTCGCCTGTGTATTTGGGAGTTGACAGGCTGTAGAGGTGGGCAATTGTGAATAAAAACTGTGTCTAAGATAAGAGAAATGAAAAACAAATAAGAATCTATAAGGACAAACCTAAACCTATGAGAACAACTGGAACTTATATTTGTCATTCTGCTTTTCTTATTGTTTCTAACCCTACATGTAATGTAGCTTTAGGTGACCTGCAGAGAAAGCTGGTGCCCTTCAACTTGGCACTACATACAAGCCTGACCCACAATGTAAAGAACCTGAAGGAACTCTGCTTGCTGCAGTCCCTCGCTAATGAGATGAGCTAAAGGGAGATGAGATGGGAAAATAGCAGGAGACCTACAGAGAGGCCTGGAACCCCAGCATTAACTAACCTCTTAGTTTCCAAGGTACTGTTTCACATCCATCCTCCAATTCTCGTAAAACTCTCTTGTGGCCAGCCTAGCCAAAAACCATACAGAGAAAGGCACTTGGGGAAAAAAAAAGTTAGAGTTTAGCTAAAATGACACTTACAAAACTGAGTTTAGTATTTAAATCCAGACTACTTGAATCTATTTCCTGAAACTAGTGCTTATAGGTTAGTTACTTAAGAGTTCTGTGCCTCAGTTTCCACATCTAAAATGGGAATAATTGTACCACCTAACCCATAGGTTATTGTGAGAATTAAATGAGTAAATACATGTAAAATTCCTAGAATTACATGTGGCAGAGTATATGACAATTACATGTAAGTAATTATCTTTATAGGTTTCACCTCGTTTTACTCTATTTTAAAAATAATCTCATTAAGTGATGTCTTGGGATCCACTCCCAAATTACATGCTTCTTCTCTGAGGTAGAGCATACTGTGATTTTTAAAAATTATTATATGACAAAATATCAAGACACCAAGGGTTTTATCTTCCTCTTATTCTTTATTAAGGATAATACAGTGCTTTCAGTCCTCTCCCTAAAGGCGAAAACACCAATAGCCTGAGAAGTCTTTTGCCCAAAGCTGGCATTATAATTTTCAGTGGATGTAACCAAAGGGATGTGTCAACAATAATTTTTCTTAGGTCAGTGAAGGCTGAACTTAAAGCAGATGGTGAAATCTACTTATAGTCTCCATGAGACTTACTCTGTTATCTTCTAGGCAAAATTTTATATCAGAAAAATCCTACTTAGACCTTAAACAAAGGAACATATCATTCCATAAATAGATTAAAGAGAAGTGTATTCAATTGACTGAGAGTACAATCCCGAAACAGAGACATGGAAATTGCATGTCATCTATTTGCTTTAATGAAACTATGTGTTTATCTTATAAAAAACACTGATCTCTGTCACGCCTAAATTAGAACACTGCATATAATTTTATTAGTGAACCCTAAGAAAGAAAAAAATGTTATCTGACCAGGAATAAGACTATCTGGTCTCAGAGGAGAACTTTTTTGAGGCTTTTCTTAACATTTGGGCGATTATTATCTTCACTATATTGATAAGGAAACTGACCTGCAGGGAAATTAAGTAAAACTTATCCACCGTTTTATAGTTAGTAAAAAAAAAAAAAAAAAAAAGGCCAAGATTTGATTTAAGGAAGTAGGACTCAAAAGCCAATGTTTTCAACCTCTATGCAAATTGCCATCCAGGGTAGAGCACTGAAAACTGCAACCAAGGTCTGGAAACACCAAATTCAAATTCCTGATTCTTCTATGCAAAGACTGAGAGAGCCCATTTTAAGTTCGTTTAATATACTACATATTTTTAATATCATTGCAGGTCACATTGATCATATATTAGGGCTGTTTCCCAATATTAGTATTTACTAGTATTAATATTAGTAGTAATGTTCCAAATATTAGCATTTATTAGTGTGAAATGTTTCTCAAAATTAGTGGTGTAGTGTTTAATGGTGTAGTCCCAAGTCAGATATTTAAAATAACAGTTACAAAAGAGAATTTCTGAGTTTCTCCCCAAGCTAACTCTTTGAAAAGTCTGTGCTTTTAGAACTTTAATGTATATATAAGTCACCTGAGGATCTTGTTAAAATGGGGATTCTTGATAAATAATTCTGGGGTGATTCTGCATTTCTAACAAGCTTCCGGATGATGTTCAGAGACCAAGCTTTGAATGGCAAAGCCATAACCTCTTCAGATTCTCTCTAGATACTTCATGGGGGTGAGAGGCAGAAAGACCATGCACCAGGAAACCCTTTGGTTACATATGCCTGGGACTTGCTGCAGTCATGCCTCTAATGCGTTTCAGAACCACAGCGATATCTACATGGCGAAGTCCACTGGCAGTTTCATCCTTACTGCCCAAGTCTGGCCATGCTATTTGTACTTAACAAGAAGTCAAAGATCAAAAGCTTATTTCATACTGCAGCAAGATCAAGTGTCCTTATTATCGTTACATACCTTGATCCAATATGTTGTCATTAAAATAATAACATCACTAAATCAAATTGCTAATTGTTATGGGTAACACACAGGTTTTACTATATGTGAGGCACTGCTAGTTTTTGATTTGATGCCCACCACAACCTGAGTTTTTATTATACTTTTTTAATGTTGAAGATTTTTTTGACCACATAGAAATGGTAAATTCAATTGAATTTGTATTCTTTCTGACCACAAAGTAATTCCCAGCTAACCAATAAAAATACGAAAGGCAAGAAATTCCAGCAAAGCTAGATAATGATGTTAAGAACTGAATGTTTATGTTCCTCCAAAATCCATATGTTGACATTCTAACCCCCAAAGGGATGATATTAGGAGGTGGGACATTTAGGAGATAATTAGGTTATGAGGTGAGGCCCTCATAAGTGGGAATCATGCTCTTAAAAAAAAAAGACTCCAGATAGCTATCTTGCCTGTTCTGCAATGTGAGGATACAATGAAAAAATGGCCATCTGCAACCCAGAAGAGGGCCTTCATCATACCTTGATCATGCTAACACCTTAATCTCAAACTTCTAGACTCCAGAACTGTAAGAATTAAATTTTGTTTAATATTTGATATTCTGTTGTAGTAGCCTGAAATGAAACAAATGGTGACTTTAGCAGTGGTGTTTGGGGTGACTCTGTTGTAGTAGCCTGAAATGAAACAAATGGTGACTTTAGCAGTGTTGTTTGGGGTGACTCTAGTCATGCACTCAGTGATGTTAAAGCTAGCTAACATCATCTCATCCAAAACATTCATTGAATAAATGCAGAAGCTAACACTTGAAGAAGTCAGTAAATTGCTTAAGGTAACATTATTAGCAAAATCAAGAAGATAATTTTAGAGTTTTAACTTCTAAGCAGGTGTTTAGGAAAAAAACAGCCCCCCCACATTTGCATATACATTATATCCAATATAACTATATCAGTCAGTAGGCTAAGTTAGATTGCATTAGAAAATGACTCTCAGGTCTCAGCGGCACATAATAACATCCATTTCTTGCCCATGTTGCCTGCCTATCATTGGTCAGCTCTGACTCTGCTTCATGTTATCTCCATTGTATGAACCAGGTTGATAGAACAGCTCTATCTGGGAGACTGCTTTTCTCATTATAGAAGGGAAAAAATGACCTGCTTTTACTCACATTTCATTAGTCAAGAAAATCACATACCATGGCAGGATGTATTGTCCACCTGCTGGGAGAATCACTACAAGTGCCATGATTAAGCTTGATGTTAGTGGAGCAGCAAAAGATAGTTTCCTACCAGGGTAGAGTAAATAACATTTTTAAAATAATACTATCTTCTAAAATCACAAATGGTGTGAACTCTGTTGCTTTTGCTTAGTAGCACTTATAGAGTAACATCGATAAACAGTGCCCAGTCGGTCCATTTTCCTTTCCTGGTGGTTCCAAGTTTAACAATATTTCCTAGCAGAGATTGGTCAAATTATTTCGAAATACTTAAATCAGAGTGTTCTTTCTTGTGAACTAAGAATACAGCTATGACATAACGGCAACACTATTTTATACAACCCATAGATCACATCAAAGAGATGAATGGTCAGGAGTGTGGGGGTGAGAGATGGTTGGAAGGGTACCATTTTCCCTGTATCCACAAAAGGCCACATGTGTAGCAAACCCCCAAGCACAGGAAGGTTGTCAAGCTTAAGGTTAGAGCCCATTCAGCTGATGTACACAGGTGGATAACTTCATTTTCACCACTGTCACTTCTACATATGCAACTATAAAATCATTAGGATTCTATAGTACTGGCAGCAGAATGACAGTCTCATTCCAGTTGGCCACTGTTACAGTAGATAAAAATGAGACATAGAAAAGACCACAGAATACTTTTCCAATAGGCTATTTAACTCCCTCAAAAGCAGGGTGCCTTTAGACCCTGTGTTTTCGATATCATCTGCCAGATGGTCTCCAATGTTAACAAAATTAATGGACTGAACCAAACCAGAAGGGAGGGTGTATTTAGGAGAAAGGAGAGAAGGTGTCCTTTCTTTTGTGTTAATTGATCATGATCGAAAGAACAAATGAGAAATACATTTAGTTACCTTCGAGCTGACACCAAGATCCAAGGTGGCTGTTTTTCTTAAATTGCTAGACAAGCTTAACTTCTTCCAACAACAACTCTGCTAAGGAAAGTTAGGATACTTAAATTTTCTAACAAATTTCTTGAAAGTAGAAATAACATTTTGGGCAATTAAATTCTGTGTGTGCATGTGTGTGTGTGCACACGTGTGTGTGTGTGTGTGTGTGTGTGTGTGAATATGTATATGCTTCTGTGTGAATGTGCATGATTGTGAATATGTGGCTATAAATGCATGTGTGCATGTATGTATTTATAGGTACGTAGGCTGCAGTTCTAAATGACATATATAGATTCTTATAGTAACAGCATTCTCCTAATTATTTAGCATTGACCTAATTATGGGTCAATTCATATTGAGCAAGATTAGTTCCTAACAATCTCTTCGGATCATTTCACTTAAGGGTTATTTTAATTTCTAGATCAGAAACATCTAGAGGATACAGATGTCTGAAGTGTTTAGGCTCTATTTTTATCACAGGGTTATTCAGCTTGAATTTTAATTAAATTGTGAACATACCAAACTTTGTTCAGCATAGATACTAGCGTATGTAGTAGGAAACTTAAAATGTTTCAAAAAATAGGTTTCTTTGGTGGTCTCCTGCCACTGAGAAAAAATGCATTAGATATTTTAATGATGTGCTTTCATTGCACTTTTTAATTGCATAGCTATGTTTGGGGATCTCTCTACAAAATCTCTGTTTATTTTTTATCTACACAGATCTCAGTCTGGCTGTCATCAAACCTATCTGTTTGCTCTAGCACAACTTTTATTTAAGGGAGATGGAAGTAGAATTATGTAAAATGCTGGAATGGTTTATTGTCTCCTTCTCACCTTCACAAAGTAGAGACTTTTTGAATGAATTTTTAATAACATGGTTTTGGTGAAAAGGGGGAAAAGAAAATTTAAAAGCAGAAGTGTCACATAAATGGTGATTAGATTTACATGTCCAAATTCTTGAAACTCTTTTTTGAGGCCTTTTATGTAAAACTTGGCTTAAATGTTATAATCAATATGACTTTTTTCTATTACAGTTTGTTTTATATTCACTCTGTTAAAATTGCTACCTCACTCATAAGCATTAATCTTGTAATTAATCAAAATGTAAATTGATATGACCATTTAATATTATTTGTATAGAGAATTGATTAGTATGGGTTATTTTAAATTGATTCAGTATGAGTAGATA
>NW_011888819.1:8909065-8912783 GCF_000151845.1 Pteropus vampyrus
TAATCAAAATGTAAATTGATATGACCATTTAATATTATTTGTATAGAGAATTGATTAGTATGGGTTATTTTAAATTGATTCAGTATGAGTAGATAGGCTTTTTTTTTCAGAACTAATTTCTTATAACCTCATTAAAACAAAATAAAGATCACAGAAAATGTATTCACAATCGATAAGTGCATCTAAGGTCTTAGCAGGACATGACGTGTATATTCTCGAATGAATGAGTTTATCATGTCCAATAGCGAGAGATAAATTAAAAGCGATGTGGATCTTTTAAAGTCAAAAACAGACTAATTTTTTAAATGCTTAAAATATGCTGCATAGCTTGTAAATTTGTTGAAAGATTTCACATTTGGCTCAATATTAGAACTTGACATATTAAACAATATCATCTCCGCTTCATTAATGATATAGATAAATCACAGAAAGCCAATGCCTTTAAGAGATCATTGCAAACTGGGGAGATGGCTCATTGGGCTCGCCAAACAAATGCCTTATGTTGATAGTAAGGCCACATATTTCCACTGTCTAAAAAATATTTAATTTAGAATATTTCAGAAAATTAAAGGTTAAAATACGGTATAAATACCTTAAAATTATAAGAATTAGGAAAATTTTAAAAGAAACTAAGAAAAAAGCCAAATCTACATGATGTCTTAATTAACATTCTAGTGGCAGTCTATTTAAAGTTTAGAACTAATACAATCCTACTCTGGGATAATTACTTGTGGAAAAGAAAAATATCATTAAAATATTATAAAGAATTGCTACTTTCAAATAAGCAAATAAGCACTTTCTAAATAAATTATTTTAATTCTTTTAAAGTGCATCATGAATTAGATTTAAATTCCCTATCACAACTCATAGTTACAGTTATTCTGTGCAGTAGCCACCCCCCCATCCATAATGCACACATTCCAAGACCCCCAGTGGATGCCTGAAGCTGCACATAGCATTGAATCCTATATATACTATGCTTTTTTCATATATATATATACCTACGCTAAAGTTTAATTCATAAATTAGCTCATTAAAAGAGATTAATGACAACTAATAATAAAATAGAACAATTATAATGATACACTATAAGAAAAGTTATGTAAATGACTTTGAGACCATTATTAAGTAAAATAAGGGTTACTTGAACTGGTACCAGCACTGCTATCTGACAACCAAGATGGCTACTTGATGACTAACGGGTGGATATACAGCATGGATATTCTGAACAGAGAAATGATGTCCTGGGGAGGATGAAGCAGAAAAGTATGAAATTTCACCACACTACTCAAAACAGCAAGCAATTTAAAACTTATGAATTGTTTATTTCTGGCATTTTTCATTTCACTGCGGTGACCATGGGTAACTAAAGCCTCGGAAAGAGAAAACGTGGTTAAGGGGGAACTACTATAAAAGCGAGGTAGAGTAATAAGTTGAATAAATAAAACCGATGTTTGTTTTACTCTCACATTAGGGTGCAGATATGAAAAGCCAGGGCATGTGGCTTGGTTCTGCCACTGACAACAAATAGCTTCTAAGTAGTTTTCCTCCCCTTTTAAAGCCTTCAAAAGAAAGCAGAAAATTCCAGCAAGCTTCTTTACAGAGACGATCCAGAAGTTGCACATATCTTTTCCTCTCACATCGTGTCATCCCTGATCCTAATCATGTGGCCACATCTAAACTGAAGGAAGACTGAGAACCAGGAGCTGGAGCTGGTGGCTCACAGATAACTCGCAGAAAGTTCCATCACTATAAGGGGGAAAGGGAGAACAATCTCTACCACAATTTTGTTCTTGTAAACTTTTTCTTATTTTTACACAATCTCTCCTGGGATGTAATGTAAGGAATTTACCTTAACATGTTATTATTGTGGTTAATTCCTTATGTCTAACCAACTTTGCCAAGCTCATGCCTCTATCATTGGCTCTACAGTCCTAAATAATGACGGGAACAATAAAGCCACAGTGCTGATTACTGTGAGTTATTTTATTTTTAATGTTTATTTCCAGCTCTTAGCAGTAGCAGCAGCATTACTTGAAACATTCATTCAACACATAATTCTGGATACAGTAAAACATTATTTAACCAAAAGCACAACTATATACATGGCCACTTTCATGTAGGAACTGAGACTCTTAATAACCAAGGGGAAGTAAATAATATTCATATAAAAAAGCTATACATTTACCTAGTAAAGAATATTACACAATGGATTTATTTGACTGGTATCTACAGAGTCATAAAAATGAAGTGCAAAATTTTACTTGGGAATTTTGAGGCCCAAACCAGGCCAGGAAACTTTACTTTCCTTAACCAGATGATCTCTTAATTGAAAATTATATTTATTCTTTCAGTTAGGATAATCAGAGAGTGAAAACTTACAAACTGACATGGAAAACTTATTCTGCGGAAAAAGTAAAGCTTATATAATACTTTGGTGATGATAGCAGGGCATTTGACAAGTAGGCAGACTCTCTTTCGATATCAAAAAAATCTTTTGACCTCCAGGCACTAAGATGATTAAAGTTAAAAAGTAACATGGTGAGAAGATAAATCCTGCCTGAGCTACAGATGTGGCTGGCACAACAATATAAAATCATGGGGTTGTGAATTGGTAAGAATTCTGGATACATAGGGGGTTTCTTTGAAAATGACCTAAACTAGCAGCTGATCGGGAAGAACATGCTGATATTTTTTCAAAGCTCCCTACTAACCAACTAAGATGCTATAAAAAGTGTGGTAACCCCCACTAGGAAAAACCAATCTCTCCCAGCCTAGTTCATTTTCCTTTCCTGAAATACAAGTCTATTTTTGAATACTGCCATGAATAGAGTTCTCTTCGTCGAAACAGTTAAGTGCTATGTAGTTCAGCATGTTCTGGTATAATACTTTTTTATTCGAAACTTTCATAATCCACTTTATGGACAAAAGTAGATTAGGGTGATAGGTTTGGTGAGAGTGACTTTCATATGGCAAGGTAAGAAGCCACATGGGGAGCAGGAACAAAGGATGAAGAGCTAGGAAGCAGAATTTGCATTAGTAAAGGGAAAGTAAATATGGTTTCACTGTAGTCAGACAAAAGAAGGATAAAAAGAGGCTGCAACGAAAATGAAAGGTCGGTTGGAGACATGAAGGAAAAAGACCTTAAGAAAATGTTTTAAAAGACATTGTCTCACATAGGCGATTGTTTAGGTATCTGAAAGAAATCTGGGGAAGAAAGGCTTTTTAATGTGAAGAGACATAAATCATATACTTTTCTTTGGAAGAAACCATGAAAATCATAAAGTCATGAAATTTTAAAAATGAAAGTGATTTTTAGATCAATAACTTTGTTCTCCAGATGAGAAAACTGAAACTCAAAAAGAGTTTCAGTGAAATGCCCACAGTTTCATGGTAAGGGTCAATGAAAATATGTAAAGGCGGTCTACTGTCTACATGTCCGGTGCTTTTTTCCACCACAGCACACCACCTTCTTTGCATGGCAAATACATTTTTTATCAATTCAAGGCATGCAGTTTTGCAATTTTACACAGAGTATTCCAGTACGTGACATTCCACAGGGCTTTCTTCACTATGAACTGAAAAGTAGTAGAGGAATCCAGCTCCTGATTGATGGGACCGCTAGACGATGCAGGAGATTATTATTAATTGAAAGGAGTTTTGATCTATTTGCAGTTTTCATGAATTCTTCTATGAAATAGTATTCAGCTGTTAAAAT
>NW_011888819.1:8913638-8917427 GCF_000151845.1 Pteropus vampyrus
ATTGGCTCTACAGTCCTAAATAATGACGGGAACAATAAAGCCACAGTGCTGATTACTGTGAGTTATTTTATTTTTAATGTTTATTTCCAGCTCTTAGCAGTAGCAGCAGCATTACTTGAAACATTCATTCAACACATAATTCTGGATACAGTAAAACATTATTTAACCAAAAGCACAACTATATACATGGCCACTTTCATGTAGGAACTGAGACTCTTAATAACCAAGGGGAAGTAAATAATATTCAAATAAAAAAGCTATACATTTACCTAGTAAAGAATATTACACAATGGATTTATTTGACTGGTATCTACAGAGTCATAAAAATGAAGTGCAAAATTTTACTTGGGAATTTTGAGGCCCAAACCAGGCCAGGAAACTTTACTTTCCTTAACCAGATGATCTCTTAATTGAAAATTATATTTATTCTTTCAGTTAGGATAATCAGAGAGTGAAAACTTACAAACTGACATGGAAAACTTATTCTGCGGAAAAAGTAAAGCTTATATAATACTTTGGTGATGATAGCAGGGCATTTGACAAGTAGGCAGACTCTCTTTCGATATCAAAAAAATCTTTTGACCTCCAGGCACTAAGATGATTAAAGTTAAAAAGTAACATGGTGAGAAGATAAATCCTGCCTGAGCTACAGATGTGGCTGGCACAACAATATAAAATCATGGGGTTGTGAATTGGTAAGAATTCTGGATACATAGGGGGTTTCTTTGAAAATGACCTAAACTAGCAGCTGATCGGGAAGAACATGCTGATATTTTTTCAAAGCTCCCTACTAACCAACTAAGATGCTATAAAAAGTGTGGTAACCCCCACTAGGAAAAACCAATCTCTCCCAGCCTAGTTCATTTTCCTTTCCTGAAATACAAGTCTATTTTTGAATACTGCCATGAATAGAGTTCTCTTCGTCGAAACAGTTAAGTGCTATGTAGTTCAGCATGTTCTGGTATAATACTTTTTTATTCGAAACTTTCATAATCCACTTTATGGACAAAAGTAGATTAGGGTGATAGGTTTGGTGAGAGTGACTTTCATATGGCAAGGTAAGAAGCCACATGGGGAGCAGGAACAAAGGATGAAGAGCTAGGAAGCAGAATTTGCATTAGTAAAGGGAAAGTAAATATGGTTTCACTGTAGTCAGACAAAAGAAGGATAAAAAGAGGCTGCAACGAAAATGAAAGGTCGGTTGGAGACATGAAGGAAAAAGACCTTAAGAAAATGTTTTAAAAGACATTGTCTCACATAGGCGATTGTTTAGGTATCTGAAAGAAATCTGGGGAAGAAAGGCTTTTTAATGTGAAGAGACATAAATCATATACTTTTCTTTGGAAGAAACCATGAAAATCATAAAGTCATGAAATTTTAAAAATGAAAGTGATTTTTAGATCAATAACTTTGTTCTCCAGATGAGAAAACTGAAACTCAAAAAGAGTTTCAGTGAAATGCCCACAGTTTCATGGTAAGGGTCAATGAAAATATGTAAAGGCGGTCTACTGTCTACATGTCCGGTGCTTTTTTCCACCACAGCACACCACCTTCTTTGCATGGCAAATACATTTTTTATCAATTCAAGGCATGCAGTTTTGCAATTTTACACAGAGTATTCCAGTACGTGACATTCCACAGGGCTTTCTTCACTATGAACTGAAAAGTAGTAGAGGAATCCAGCTCCTGATTGATGGGACCGCTAGACGATGCAGGAGATTATTATTAATTGAAAGGAGTTTTGATCTATTTGCAGTTTTCATGAATTCTTCTATGAAATAGTATTCAGCTGTTAAAATCAAAAATAAACAGAGACCAGCCTTGAAAATTCCCTGAGCAGACAAAACCAGTTTAGCCATATAAAGCTTCGTCTAGCTGATTTTGCAAGACTAACCTGACCTGGGTCATCTCTTTTTTATGTCTCTGTGTCACTGTTGGGGCCAACTGAAGTTTGGTGTTACGCCAATGGCAGGGAGGAGGGAGAGAGATAACAATGGCACAGAATAGTTAGCATTTTCCCTCGGTTCTTCCTCAAATGATGCAGTAAAGAATTGCAGAATGACAGGTCATCGAGATTTAACAGTTTTATTAAAAATACATTTTAGAAAGACAAAGTATGTCTCAAGGAGGCACATGGTTCCAACACAATAACAAACAACAAAGGGGCCAAAATGGCCACAAAAGGTCAAAAAGGCCACAAAAGACCACCAAAGAGAGAGAACTCAGAAGTGGAAATGTCTGCCTTATATTTGGGCTGTGATGGGTGGTTCCAAAGGCATTCCTAGGTGATTGGCAAGTGAGGTCATTTTTACTGACACCTGCCTGCTATATAACTCTTTGCCTGATGCATATGTGCGTACCCAGAAATCTGCTACTATTGGAAATTTTTTTGGGCCGTCTCTAGGCTGGGTCCCTATTCCTTTGTTCCCCTTGTCGATCGTGTCTGACTAGATACCTAACATCTGGAAATTCTAAACAAAACTTGAACTCTTTCCCAAGGTTGATATGAGGTAACCACTGAAAATTCTATTATAATCAATTACTATGAAGAGTAAACAGTCACTGCTTTCTTAGTATATACACTAAAAATATACTCCTGAGCCTTATTTGTGTTTTGGTTTAAGTGCTCCAAGTTTGCAAACAGTTTTTCTGGTGTATGTACAATAAACTTTTACTAATTACTACCTCAGTGATGCATCAGTTTTACTTCAGCTGTTTCTGAACTTTTGATGCAGCTGAAAATATTTTACATAAATGAACTAACTATATTGCCTACTCAGTTGTTTTCAGAGCCAAGGAGCTTTAATACGACATCTAAATTCATTTTTAGGTAGGGTTTTAGCTGAATAAAATTTATGTAGTTTTTAGATTAGAAATTATATTGGGTGAACTTTTTGGTAAAGTCTAAATTGAAGCTGAAGCTTAAAACATCCTTTTCTAAAATCTAAATAAATGAGTAATAAATTAGTTATAAGGTAGTCAAAAATTCATCAGAAGAAAAAAAAAGCAAAAACAAACCAAACCAAAACAACAAAAATAAAGTACATGGCATACACTTTGACCAATAACAAGAATATTAAGAGACTCAACATTTCTATTTTTTCTACCATTCACTTACAAACCCTCTCGTCCCCATCAGCATTGCTGAAAAAAACTCCAGAAGGTTCTAATTTTCCATTAATACCTTGCAATTTGTAGAAAAGCAGGTCAGATTGGTGAGTAGGCAGCCTGAGAAAATTTCTCAGGTCTAGCTACTCCTAATGTCCAGCAACTGCAGGGATCTCAATGGAAATAGGAGGAAACCATAGGGGCTTGTGATTTCTCAATGCTACTCATCAACTTGTAGGGAACAGTATGCAGCACAGCGACATCGCACACATATTCACAAACAGAATAAACCTATGTCAATACAAGAGGACTTTGGTACAGGGTGCAAGGCAAAATTAAAGAAGAGAGAAAGGAATATGAGCCATCATACAAAGGCTGTATACTGTATACAACCTCACAGAAATTTATCCTGCTCCCTCAGTACCTCCCCCAACCCCTCAGTTTATAGAAAAGAAAAACAAAACAAAACAAAAAAAAACATTAGTATGCATTCCTCAGACTGAAGCTTACACAAATGCAAGGAGAACTCACCAGCTTTATGGGAAAATCAAGGGAAAGAGCCTAATTGGGACCAAGTGAAGCATAAACCAGATAAAAAGAAATAGTATCATAGCCATGTAAATATACCTCAAAAGGAAAGAAGGAAAACAGGGAGAGAGAAAGGAAGGAAGGGAGAAAGAA
>NW_011888819.1:8918347-8929323 GCF_000151845.1 Pteropus vampyrus
ACCAGATAAAAAGAAATAGTATCATAGCCATGTAAATATACCTCAAAAGGAAAGAAGGAAAACAGGGAGAGAGAAAGGAAGGAAGGGAGAAAGAAAGATAATAGTATATAAAAGGCTACCAAAAGACTAATTCCAGAAGCAAATTCAACCAAATAAAATTTTTCTACATTACTTTTTTATGAAATAAGTTAAATAAGAAAATAAGTTCAAGACAAGAACTCAATAAGATAATAAAAATATAGAATTAAAGGAGAAAGATAATAACTAAGCAAATCAATTGCAATCTGAATCAACAGCATTATTATACAAATAATAAGTTAGAAGCAGCAGAGAGTTACACACTGCATGTAATTAATATTTATGAGGTAGTTACCAATATTATAACAATTAGGAGAAATGTGTAGATATAAAGAAATGACTAAGAGAATCCAACCTAAGGAAAATTGGATCCCAACCCCAGTAAGACATCTATTAAATAGAGCAACAAAAAAAATCAAAACTTTAATAAAGGAAGTTACTTTTTAGTTGGGGAAAATGAAAAAGGTACACTATATGCCAAGAAAACTCATTTCAGAATAATCTATGTCAATTTACTCTCTATTGAACCTCGAGTATGAAACATATCATATACAAAATAAGACAGGGTTAGCTTTAGATATTTCCATAATTACGTTCTGTATAACAAAAACAATATTAAAAAATATCTTCAGAATTCTAAGAAAAAAAATAAACTTGTTATTTACCCATGCATATAATCCCCAGAAAAATATCATTCGAGTATAAAAGAAAGACTTCTCGCATATGAATGTGCTCAGGAAACATAGAATCCATCAGCCTTTCTAAAAATAATGCCCCCCCTCCCTCAAAAAAAAAGACCTGGTCGATGATGATACACATGCAATCAAAAGATAAATGGAATAGTCATAAAAAAAAGACTAAATACTCAGTGCCAGAGAATAGCAGAATATCTATCTATAAGATTCTTAGGGAAAGACGATTTGAGACCAAATGTTCATATGCAGCCAAATTTTTCCTCAAGTATCAAAACAATGAAAAATAATATTCAGTAAACAAATCTCTGGGTTATAGTACTTACGGGTCCTCATAGCAAAGGTATTTAATAACATTTAAAAGCCTACTCCCCCTTTTTTTCTCAATAAGATCTTTATCAAATAGTCCTCAGACTTTGTACAAAGGAAAATTACTGTCCTCTTGCGACACCTAAAATTTAAAGAAGCTTACCAATTAAATATTAGAAAAGTATGTAAAGTTATATGGGAAGTCAAAGAAAAGAAATATTCCAAGCTCGGAGACAAGCGAATATGTATTTCACAAAGGTTTGTCATCTTGGAACCATGAATCACAGGAGTAAGCTTAGTGTTAATTGACTTGATATGGGCATTTCAACACATTTTCAGAGAGAAAAATTATCTGTAGAATATCCAAAAGCACTCTTTATAAGCAGTGTAGATTTTCTTGTGTTTTTTTTTGTGTTGTTGTTGCTAATATGTTTAAAAGTAATGATATTTTATTTTTGTTTTAATTGGAATTCAGTAATTACTACAAAATTTGAACATCTGTTAAAGTTGAGCACCTGTAGACAACATTTGTGTGTCCATTTTTAATTTATTGTTTGTTTGGTTTTCTGTTTTTGTTCATTGCCTGCTATTTGTCTTTTATGTGTTAATTTAATAGAAATTCTTTACAAATTCTGGAAAATATTTTCAGTTGTAAACTGTTAAGGGTCCTTCCTACATGTGTTCTCATTCATCTCTGCACAGTGATGTGGGCTTTCCTGAATGTTCTACCTACACACAACGTAAGCAGAAAACACGAAAGTTATACCCCCAGGAGCTACTCTCGATCGGTGGATGTGGCTATTTGGTGAATATATATGCTTGTTTCCTTGCTCCTTGACTGGGATAATTCTGAGGATTTTTCTCATTGTCTCACACAGTTCCCTGCAGGACTGTGTGGGTTACTGGCTTGATTCCACGACTATATTGGCTCCTCATGCCCCTGTCCTCCCCAACCCCAACCCTTATCACTTCCCAGCTCTCTCTCGAGGAACTTTCCTTGGATTGCCTCTCAAATAAATTGAGAATCTCATACAAAACTCTTTGCCTCAGTTCTGTTCTGTTCTAGCCAAACTAAAACATACGCAGTAAAAAAAAATTTTTTAAAGAAAGAAAAAATTGAAAAAATCTTCTAGTCTGCATCTTTAGTTTTTACTTTCTTTATATCTTTTGTTTAAACAAAAAGTCAGTGTTAGCATTGCCTAAATTTATCAGTATTATTCCTGATTTGTCCTTTTTCAGTTCTTTTTTAAAAGTTCCTTCAGTACCCACCCTATTATCAGAAAGACATCTTTCTACATTTTCTTCAGATTCCTTTTTCTGTACACTTTATGTATTCTTATCTCAACCGGAATTTACTTTTCTTTATGGTGTGAGATCATGATCTAATTTAATTTATCCTGAAATGAATAAGCAATCAACCCAGCATCATTTGTTGAGAAGCCATCCATTCTCTACATGTTATCAGTAACGCCTTTTTCATATATCAAGTTTTCATATGTGAATCAAGTTGTCCGTGGGCTCTTAATTCTATTCTAAGATATTTTTCTATTCCTGGACCCAGATCACACACTGTTTATTATTATAACTCTGTAATGAATTTTGTTATCTAATAGGGCAAGTTCTATTTTATTTTAGTAACTTTTTAAAATTTCAAGACACAAGATTTGTTCTTTTTCACATTAATGTGTTTGTTTTATTTCAGTCTTTCTTTTATGAACTGTTGCATTTTTTAAAGCTATTCTTTCACTCATTTATTTGAACAAACTACAATTTCTTGAAACATATAATTTAAGTAGAATTTATAACATGAATCCTGATTTTACTTCTGAAGTTAACTATTATAATAGTTACATAATTAACTATTTTGGTTTTCATTCTTATATTTAATATATTATTACCTTGTTTTTGGAACAGAATGTATAAACTTATTTTGCTATCTTCTCCTTCCCTTGCATAAATTCAAAAGAAATATAATAAAGTTCTACTTGATTTTCCAAAAAGTAATTACACCTACATCAGCTATAATAAAGAAAACAGTAATTGTGCTTCCATCTTTTTGGGTCCCCAAATTCAAGAGTCACTTTCAAGCTCCAATTTTACCAAACGGTCTGGCCCATTACTAAAATCTACTGGATTACAAGTAAAATGAACCTCTCAACTCCATCTCAGTATCTCTCATTTCATGTATATTTCAAAATGCCTAATAATACAATTAGCATTAATTCGGTTAAATAAAAATATAAATGTATTCCATGACATACATTTTTTAATTTGTATTCTATTTTTGTATGAGTGAAGATTTCAGAGTACAGCACTCCATTTTCTTCTTTCAAGCCTAAAGAAGGGAAAAAAAGTAGCTACTGCTCATTTTAGCCACTTACAATGTGCCAACATTTTAGCATATTAAGGGCCTCTGGTCTAGGACTTCATTACCTCTGGCTAGTTTTACTTACCAGAACAAAAGGCAAATGAGTTTATTTCAGAATAGGTTTGATTTTATTTATTAATTTTTGAATTCTAGATTCATTGTTACTCAAGGCATGGAAGTTCCAATGATAAGCTGTACTTTACTTGTCAGAGAACAGTCTTAATTTTCCCAGAAAACATAGGTCTACAGTTATGAATGTGGTTATCATAACTATTCTCTTGCTATAATTGACATGTTTATAGAGATAAAGTCTAGGGCAAGTGAGCAATGTCCTCCCTACCCAGAACACTTTCTTAAAATAGAAACAAATACTTTATTCCTCTCACAGCAGCTACTCCCATTCATTGATAACTGCATGAGGCCATAAACAGTAGCCATATGATGCCTTGTTTAAGTAGACTTTCTTTTAAGTAAAATCAATGCTGTCTTCATTGCATAACTTCGCATGGGTGATATAATGAATATAACAAAACTTGTGATTGTTTCAATAAGAATACATAGATATATATATTTATAACGTCTACACCTATATAGAATAGGAGAAATGCCTTAATAATGATCTGAGTCAGAGCATAAAAAGTTGATCTGTTAGGAACTCTGGACAAATACCAAACGCATATGCCTAATGACTAATTTGTCTATCATGAATTTTAGATTTTTCCTAATGGTTTTCAAAATGATAAAGTGGCATTTTTTTTTTTTTTTTTTTTTTTACAGCATGCATTTAATTTCATTCATCTCGACAAATGGCCTGTTCAGCTAATTAACATTTACAACATTAGGTATCTTTTTACTCATTAACATTTTCTTAAAGATTAACTACCCTTTAAAATATACTTAACATATAGGACATAATGTTGCCAAAGGGACATACACAACTGGTTTACACTGACTAGTAAGACTAGTGTAGACTTATGTTGCTGCTATCTAAATCTTCTTTGAAAACTTGAAAGATTTTTCTCTCCAATTGGTGCAGGCTTTTATATTCTCTCACAGCGTTTAGATTAACATATATCTTCAAAAGGTGAAAATGATGACCAAAAAAAGTGTACCTTCAAGACACCATTCTCTCAGCATCTATGAAGTTGTGTTTGTGGCTCTCTTTGTTATTTTGGTGCTAGTCTGTGCTGGATTAATTGCACTGTCCTGGCTGGCAATCAGGGGATCAGAAAGAGGTAAGTCACATGAAGCTGGCTATTGAAGATGCCCTCAGGTAAATGTACCCACTTTAATCTCAGTTATCCTGCCAGTATGTTTTATTCATTGCTGCGCTTTCATGACAAGATATTTATGTTGCATTCAGATGTTTCTGCTGTATTTCACTTCATGGAATTTTAGAAAAATTAGTTGGTATATAATTTGAAACATTTCAGAATTCAAGCATGAGACTAAATTTTTAAATAAAAAAATGTTAAGTAAGTTTCTCAGTTTCGACATATAAAAAAGTAGGTTTCATAACCGGTGAGCTAATTCTGATAGAATTTACATCGTAAACATTAAAATATTTTGACTATACAAGTCAATAGAAAAAGTTAAAGGAAAAAAAATGATCTATTTCTAGAGAATGATATCTTCATTCTCTTATTAGGCCAACAAGTTGAATTGCAACAATATAAGGGAATGTAGATGTAAATGTAGACTTATAAAGAGCTCAATCTGCCTGAGTAGCAACTTGTAATAAACAGAAAAAAAAATAAGAAAATGTAACCATTGTTTAGAACTAAATTATTTGTACCAACAGCTTTTCAAGGATCTTCAAACATATTCTCTTGCTACGACAAACCTATGAACAAACCTATGAGTTAGCTGTCGTTGTTACCCTCATTTTATAGGTAATGAATCAGAGACAGAAAATTTAAGTAGCTTGTTTATGTTTGCATTATTACTATGTCACAGGAGATCCCAAACTAGGCAATCAAACTCTAGAACTTGTTCTCTTATTTACCATTTATTCATTTATAGGATAATTTGTTTTTTTTGTTTTTAAATTGCCAGCATAGCAATAACATGAATGTTGGGTTCATTTTTTCTGTGAAAATTTTTACATTTTTAAAATTAGGAATTATATATATATGGGCATATTAATTCTTTCTGAAAACTCACAAGGTAGAACCTTTTAATATGATTGATTTTGGCTTTACCAAAAAAATTCTCAGCCTTTGAGTTAGCTATTTTTCTCTAGTAAATGAATAAGTTTAAATTAGACTGCAATAAATATGCTTTATGGTTTTACAAAATATTTCCAATATAATCCCCAGTTTATTTAAATATTATAGCCATATACAAGGGATATATTTTAAAGAGAAGTAGTCTTGTGGGGATTTGACATGACTATATGAACAATTAAAGAAATTATAGAGGTTTGTTTAGACTTTTGGAAAAGTGGCTGCTTGGTCTTATTTAAATGTGATGAATAACTTTAACGATGCACGATCATTTGGAAGTCCACTGGAACTTCTAGTGTTCAATCGAGGTACAAAAATTACGCTCTTACTAGTAAAATGGAAAATAAATATTTGTAAATGTTAATATGATTTAATAGTGAACAACTGAATATAAAAAAAATCTAGTTAAATCTATAATTAAATACCAGAAAAAATAAGACATACTACTTTTAATACAAATTATTTTACTTTTTATCTGAGATCATTTCAGACTTACGAAATGGTTGCAAAAATTGTTTTTATATCATCATTGACTGTCCAGTTTCTCCTGTCAGTATCTTGTACATCCGTAGCACAGTTGGTACAGCCAAGAAATTAACGTTGGTACAATATTATTAACTGAACTGCATACTTTATTCAACTTCCACCAGTTTTTCCACCAATGCCCTTTTACCTGTTTAGGATCCAATGAAGACTTCTACATAAGATTCAGTTATCGTGCTTCCTTAGTCTCCTCCAATCCATGATAAGTTTTTCTTGTTTTTTCTTCTCAGATTTTCCTTGTCTTTCACATTTAAGTGTGCAAATCTAAATGTAATTTTGAGTTTTAAAAAAACAAAATAGTATAAATAATATATGTTACATCAATTATGCAATGATAACTATTTAGACTAAATGCATGTTTATTGTTCGAAATATTATTGTTAATATTCCTTCTGAACTAGGACATTTGTTGTTAATATATAATAGATCCTGGCTTCTAGAGTCAATCAATTCTATGCCCAAATTTTATATCTGTCACTTATGACCTCTATTACCTTGGGAAATTTTCTCCGTGAATCTAAGCTCCAATTCCCTATCTGGGAAAAGAATAAATAACATCTTCTCATGCTAGATCAATGTGAGAATTATGTATCATTATTATTACATTTACTTATGATTTCATCATTGTGTGAGTTTCTGTTGAAGCAATTCATTTTAAATATAAATATTTATCAAGGAAAATATTCTGACAAAGACATTATGCAGAACTTAATGGTACATTTTAGTACCCATGTTTATATTCAATTTGTTAGCCTTTTCCTTACATTTTTTCATATTGAGATAATATACTTTCTGCAGCATTCTCAATAATGTTCTTAATGATGACATTCCCATCTAGTGGCAAAAGGTCATACATGCCAATTTTATAATTATTAGAACGAAAGAAGTAGCTTCAAAGCTAGATTTCAAAGTAACAAACACACTGAAATCTTCACAGCAATCCACATATAGAAAACCAGCAGTGTTTCTGGATACTAGATGTTCAAGAAGTGTCTGAAAGCAACTACAAAACTTTTAATGGTCCATTTCTCACCATGTTTCTCTGAGTCAGCTCCCATAATTGGTGGAAGTTGATCATCCCTGTATCTTCCAACAGGAAACTCCAAAAAGCTTGGAAGCATGGAGGGTGGGTTAGACTTCAAAAAAAAAAAAAAAAGGAAAAAAATTAATAGGACAGAGAAGTTTAATTTTTAATCTTTTAAAATAACCTGATGGGGAGGGAAAGCAGCTGATTATGAAACATGAAGACTGCATAAAAAAAGCAAAAGAACTACTGTGCCAATACTTAAAGCAAAAACTTTGTCTTAACTGGAAGGTACCTATTCTATCTTATAATTCACATTTTTAGTGTTCTATTTCTTATTAATTCATTTAGATGCAGCATTTGGAAAAAGTCATGAAACCAGAGGGACTTTTAAAATAACATCGGGAGCTACGTATAATCCTAATTTGCAAGACAAACTCTCAGTAGATTTCAAAGTTCTTGCTTTTGACCTTCAAGAAATGGTAGGAGACTTTCTCTCTTCAGCTGGTTTAAAAGTTCATAACAGAGTTTCACTAACTACTTGCCAAAAGATACAGAAATCCTGTTTTATTGCCTTGAAAAAGTTAGTAAATATCATATGCTCTGGATGCTTAAATGTATGAATCTCATCTCACCACAGAGAAGGAAAACGCCCCTAATCCAATTCTAAGCAGAACATAAAGATTACTGTGTAAATTTTTAACAAAAGCTTAAATCTTAAATTTAATATGCTTTTTTTTTACTTTTTCTCTTTTTAGATAGATGAGATCTTTCAATCAAGTAACCTGAAAAATGAATATAAAAACTCAAGAGTTTTACGATTTGAGTGAGTACAGCTCAAAAATTTTATGTTGATAGCACAGAATCACAAAATAGTGATCTTTTAGTTAAGATTTGTAAAACGGTGTCACTACTTTTAGGAGAAAAAGGAATATTTAAAATTTTCAATATTTTTCTGAGGATTGAGAAATTGTCATATTAGTAGAAAATAAACAATAACTCCAGACAATTGATCTTATGTTAACATGTTTCTCTTTCCTGAAGATAAAATCTTTCAGAGACACCTGTGGAGGCTCAGGTTAAATGTATGCCGATACAGATAGAGTGTTTGATTTACTATGAACATGGAAAAAGCTTGCTCATTATACTTCATTTATATTTTAAGTCATAAGAGAGAAGGACTTATTCACTTGTACCCAGGGAGCATCAGACTGGACCTAGAGCAAAGTGAGTGAATAAATGAATGAATCTTATATTAATAGCATCATGATATAATTCTACTACAGATACTTGAATCAGGAGTTTTGTTTCCTGCAAACTGCCATAAGGCCTTTGAAACAAGGGTATAAATCAAAAGGAAATTGTGATGTCAGTTAGAATCTACAAAACAAAGTTAGAAGGTAAAAAGTCAAAGAGGGAATTCCATTTAAAAAAAAAAGTAGAAGAAACTTCTCTTTTCTACAGAAATAAAATGAGAGAT
This sequence comes from Pteropus vampyrus, assembly GCF_000151845.1. Taxonomy (NCBI): domain Eukaryota; kingdom Metazoa; phylum Chordata; class Mammalia; order Chiroptera; family Pteropodidae; genus Pteropus; species Pteropus vampyrus. The sequence goes on from NW_011888819.1 coordinate 8,927,067, forward strand.
AACAAGTATGGGTCAGGAGGAAGACTCAGCATGAAAGTCAAGATAAGCCTGGGGGAACTTGACTTACGGCACTTGAACACCTATGTAAGCTGGACTGATGGCAATATTCCTTAGTTACAAATGCCTATCTTCTCATATTCTTTTACTAGGGAGGTAAATAAGTTTTAGGTTTTAGGCTGCTGGTGCTCTGTGACTGAAGATAATTAACACAGTCAGAGAGGATGGACAATGAAAAACCTCCAAGCCAACAACTTCAAATGAAATCACAACATGTGAGCTTCAGAGCAGAAAGCAGTGGCCTCACTATATGTTTTCATGACAATGCAAAGTAACTACATACAAAATATCAATATTCATTCATTTTACTTTTATCTATTAATCACTTATTACATGTGCATCATTTATAATTTACTAACTGATGTTACCAGACAGTGTATAGCAAGTTACATACATAGTTTGTGTAACAGGAATGCAGGAGAGAAAAAGATTTTAAATGATGTGTTCTAACCTATGCTTGCCTGCTTTGGGCTGGAATGCCCACAGCTTCAGAAAGTTCATTCTCATTCAACGACAACAAAAAAAGAGACCCATGCTGCCTACGATGGATTCCTGCATATAAGGATATCTGATAAAAATTAGGACTCCATTTTCAATGTCACAATGAACATCATTGTTATTACTGCGTTTTATTTGTTTCTGTACAACTTCAGTTGCTAAACAATTATTTCTTACCTTCAACCAAGTCTTTATTTCCTTGGTGTTCACCCACTGATCCTGGTTGTAGTTATTATTTTTCTTATGGAATAAATATATCTCTATCTTCATATTTCAGCTTTCAATCTTTCAATTGTTCCTAGTGTTAATTACCCTAAATACAGATAATCTCTCAGGTTTTGTCTCAGAAACGCACTTTGACCTTCCATTTCTCCTCCCCACTCCCCACAGGCTGTAACACCAGCCTTACCATATTACCCGTAGGCCCTCAAAAGCATCCTGCTCTCTCTCTTTTGTATACTCTTTCGCTCCATTTCTTCCTCACTATATATAGTTCATCTATCCTTATAATCCACCTTTACATGCAATTAAGAACCTGTCCATGTCACCTCCTCAGCGGATGCTTACCTAACAATCAAGTCTGGGTTAGGTACATCTCCCACCTGCTCACTCACTTAGAACCTTGTACCTACATATAAAGTAACAATCTTCGTACTGTAATGTAATTGTCAATTTGCCTGTCTTCTTACTAGACCATGATGTCCCTCAGGGCAGAGATGATGCCTTTGACATCTGTATTTTCAGAATCTAGTTAATGTCTGGCTCAGAGTACGTGCTCTATAAAGTCCTAGCAAATTAACAAACCATTTATTTAACACCTGTTGTTGATATGTTGAGTACTGTATTAGGTATTACATGCTTTCTTTTAACCCATGTCCTATAGATATAAAAACAAGTATACTCTTACTTTGCTTTAACTGTCTGTTAGAATAGAATTTTAATGTTAAACATTCTAAACTAGCTCTCTGAAAGCAAAGGGTTGTTAATATACTAAAGAGCCGCTCAGGTTGGAAAGGTGGGTCATACACGGTTTTGTAAAAGATATGAGACACTGTCTGAGAAGCATGGGTGGAGACTACATAAGTAGAGAAGAAAAGGGAAGCCGTTTCTGGTAAAGAAAGAAAAATTAATGTAGCATGTTGAGGATATGATCTGGCTGGCACTGAGGGTCCATTAAAAATATATTGAGACATCTGAAGGGTGTCAAGTATAATCCTAGGAGTCTGACCATTAACTTTTTCAAATAGGAACTGTAGGGACTCTAGGTGTTGGAGAAACCCAGTGAGTCAGACTTTATAGAATGGCTAATCTCCTTTCTCGGGTCAGAAACAATTGAATCCGAGAGCCTGGAGACAAAGGTGTTTGGTACTTGGTCTTCACAGGGGTCCTGAGGTGACATTATTAAAAGAGTCTTTAGTTTTTAGTGACTTAGAGGTAGGAAGGTCAAGTCAATGGCAGAGATCGTGTTTAGAAAAACAATGATACAAGGTCAATTGAGGATTATTTAATGGGCAGAAGGAAACTCAAGGCGTTGCGATTTTCTTTTGGAACAAAACTAACTCTATCAGTGGAAAGCACAATGAAAAAAAGTCTAAATCTTCATCTTTTTAAACAAAAAATGAGTTTAAAAATATTTTTCTTCCTTCCTTCTTTCTTCTTTCCTTTCTTCTTTCCTTCCTTCCTTCCCTCCTTCCTTCCTTCC
>NW_011888819.1:8930801-8946279 GCF_000151845.1 Pteropus vampyrus
GTGTGTGTGTGTGTGTGTGTGTGTGTGGCCACTCTGCAGGTCAAGCAAATGGTTTGCTCTCTTCAGGGAACACTTTTTGTTATTCTGCTTTGTGGAAAGTGCTTTGACTTAGCATTTAGCAGTTGATTCTTTTTAATAGAGTGCTGTGTACCCTCTGTGGCAATATGCAGTTTATTCTGCCCTTTGAGCATAGATGAGTCACAAAGTTAGTAACGAAAAGACTTTTGTTTACTCAGCAACCCTAGAGGTTATCAATATCATTAAGAAAAATAAGAGATAAGAAACATATTGATTTATTGCACACAGGCTCTCTGTACAATGACAGGATTTATCTGCTTTAAAAAAATATTCCACTGGACCAAGTACTTTGAAATGAAAATGAACATTGTTTCTTTTTTGTTTTCCAAAAGGAAGAATTCTCATTTACCTTAATAAAAAAAATTGATCTCACAATAGTGATAAAAATCATTACTAAACTACTAAAATAACAGCTTTAGTGTCCTTATTATGTAAAACACAAATGTTTATTCTGATTTTCCTGATTTCTACTCTATATCTTTCGTATCTCGACATTTACACTGAATAAGAAAACAAATTTTAAAGGATATAATTGTATGTGGATGTAGGATCTGTAACTTCTGTCCTTGCAAAGCATAAATTATTAAATGCTATGTATAATTCACAACTAAGAAAACACATCTTTCATACAAAGATGTTTTATGCCTGAGGATGAACTAATCCAGTTACCTTCAACTCAATGAAGGAAAATTTTAGATTTGTACTTCCTCTACCAAAAATATCTTACCTCTTCTACTCACATAAATGAAATAAAAGCAAGTGTTCAGTCAAATTAAACATGTACAAATTACATAAAGAGAAAATTCAGATTTAGCCAGAATTAAAACTATTTACTGTGCAAGCAAAGATAAGGAGATGTAGAATCGTACACAGAAAAATTAAGGGATATTGTTCATGATCATTTTATTTTAATTGTATTTAATCCTGTTCATGTAAATATTGGGGGTGGCGAGGGTGGTTAAAAAGACATAATTAGAAGAAGAAGGGGGAGGAGGAGGAAGAGATGAGGAGGAAGAGCTAAAAGACAGGGAGAGGAAGACAAGAGGAAAGATTCTCTTGAAAGTATGAAGGGAATAAAATATCTATTCCTCCTCCCATCCCAAAAAATACAACTAGCTATTTTCCCCAACTATTTGGATATAAAGTTCTGGTAACAATGCAAGATCATTGTAAATGCACATCTGGGTAAATGTGTTTATTGTCTTTCCTTGACACATAGTTCATAAAGGTATTGACAGATGTGGTGTCAGGGGTGGGGAATGAGGACTATACAAAAACATCTGGAAGACAGATGTTCTGTCTCTAAATTTCATTGCTATTTCTAATACTAATAAGCTCACTAACTCTAGGCAAAGTTACCTACTTTACTCTCAGTTTCAATCTCCTTATGGCTAACATGACAATTTGGCCAATATCAGGTGCCAAGAATAGAGTAATGTCCCTTTTCTGGAGCTTGTATTTAAATAAATATGGGATGAGACCTGAGAGTTTTATGCCATTTAGGAATTTTTAAATTGTAATTAACAGAACACATAACTGAAAGTGCCTTAAAACACTTTTATCATCTGCCATCACAAGAAATCTGAGGTTTCACCAGAGGTTAGTTCGATTGTACAATAACAGTGACATAATCAATAATTTAGATGCTCTCCTTCCTTCATTATGCTATATTTAGCTTGTTAACCATAGCTTGTCTTATGGTACCAAGATGAATGTGACAGTTCCAGCAATCACATAAAGACATAATAATATTCAACAAACAAGAGTAGTAGTCCACTATGAGCTATTATTTTGTTAGATATAAAAATATTTTTCCAGGAGTTTGCCATCATTTTCTCCTCATGTTCCATGGACCAGGGCCTGGTCATGTATCCATGAATAAAACTGTCATTGACATGAGGAATGATTGCAGAAGCCATCACCTTTTGTGAGAAAAAGGAAAGTTGTTTTCAAATAAAATTAAAGATTGGCTGGCATGGAAAAATACCAAGTGTGGAATAGCCTATAAAAACAGTGTCTGTGACAAAACGTATCTTTATCGAAGACAGCATATGATTCCATGCACAGATAAGACTCAATAGTTACTAGGAAGCCTTGTCATTGACAAAATTTGGTTACTGTGATTTAATCAAATGATCGGAAAGTTAAACATTCTAACATTTTTAAATACTTTATTTAATAGAAGTGAAGTGTGCAATTATTGTATCAAAGTATATTATTTACTTCAAAAATTAAAAACCAACTACATAGAAAGGAATCACTTTTGTTAAACTATGAACCTGAGTAACAGCACAGACATTAAGAAGGAATATGCTATCGAAGGAACATACTGATCTACTATGATCTTTCAGGAACATTTTGATCCTGTATATTGTCACAGAGGAAAAAAAAACCCAACATTTATTCTAAGTTCTATCAAGATAGATATATGGACAGATACACAAAGAACTCTTTTGGAGTTGATGAAATCCTTCAGGAAGCTCAATAACTAGCAAACATACCATGCAAAATTTGGTTCTCCCTAGTCTGTGTCTTAAGTATCCAAGTATACTTTGAGTAACCCCAGTTTGCTGAGGGTTACAGAATGAAATCAGAGCTAGAGTTTGTCTCCCAAGTGGTTGTATCCTGAAAGCATAGCATGAGAGAAATAGAAACATAGGCAGGAGAACAAAAATCTCTCAAGTAGCATTATTAGGCCAAAAAATTATTCATTTTTTTTGTTTTTTAAACTATAAACGAATTACCAGAGACTAGAACTTTTTAAATGCATGCTGCAGAGCAAGGAATAAAAAAAGGAGATGGCTTGGGTCTTGTCCCTCAACTCTAATGTTATGCTCTAAAACAATATAGGCAAGATAAGCCTAACCCTAGACAATGAGAATGAATATTCTATAAATCCTCAATAATCCAGATATGCTTTTCTTCTTTCTATTCCCTTAAATTCAGAGCATATTTAGATATTTTATATGAAGGATAGAAGAGAAAAAGTAGATATAGATTAATTGCAAAAAGAGCTTGCTTGCTATTAGGCCTTCATAAACTATATAGAAAATTTTTCTTTGAAATCAGTAAAATTACCTTAGACTTTTCTCTACTTAGACATCATCTATGAAAAATGACAAATTTACACTCTATTTCTTCAAACAATAAAATAAGAATAAAGGTCATGATACCACGTGATTTCGTTTAATTTATTTGACACAAGTAACTCTGGAAAATAGCTTGGCCTGGAAATTTGCGTGCTAATGTGGAACTCAGGAAATTCAAATTCTAGTTCTGGATCTGTCTCTGTGTATTTGGTAAACAACATTCAGTCTTTTAATTCCTTTTTTTTCTACCTGTGAAATAAAGATAATATTTGACATATCCTGCCTTGCACAGGTATAATGGAGATTAACAAGGTGAGAACTGTAGAGAATTTCAAAGAAATCTTGTATAAATTGAGCACAAATCACTTGAAGTCTGATTCTTTCCTCTTATGTCATCTTTTGCTTTGCAGAAATGGCAGCATTATAGTCATATTTGACCTTTTCTTTGCCCAGTGGGTGTCAGATGAAAATGTAAAAGAAGAATTGATTCAAGGCATTGAAGCAAATAAATCCAGCCAACTGGTCACTTTCCATATTGATTTGAACAGCATTGATATCACAGGTACCTGTGAACATTATTTGATTTCTTTGAATCATTAAGCTATGAAATTAAAACTCTAGCTATATACCAGAGAAGCAATGAGATCACCTTTGCATTCAGGAACATGTCTTATTGCCTGAGGTAACACGTTTATCTGAGGAACATGAAATATGGGGAATCCATATTTGAAGAAATATATCAGTGAGGAAAACTTTATAAAATATCAAATATCAAAAATGTTCTGAAAATATAGGCATGCATAAATGTTTATTGGTCTTTTCACATTCTTGGCATTAGTCCAGCAAATCCTGACTTTCCAGGAAGTGACACTCATTACTTTCTGAGTCATAGACATTATTAAATTACAGTCAAGTGACAAGTCCAGTCTCTAATTTACAACTTCAAAGAAGGAAACAAAAGAAAAAGAGAGGTCGATGAGTTTGATTCACCCTAGTTACTTATTTATATATAAAAAAACCTTCATTTTTAAATGATAAATAATTTTAAAATAAGAATAAAGTTGAAAAGGTATAGGGCATCAAAAACAATAGCAGACTATATGTCTATCAATGTTTAGGTTATTCTAAGTTTTCCATTCTAGTTATCCCCCATTCAATTCAACGAACATTTACTCTATGTGCTTATTTTGGTTGAGAACAATAGTAACTGTCCGAGCCTATCCAAGTCCACAATCTCCTTATGCGTAAGCCTTGGAACCAATCATGTTTTGGAATTCAGAAATTTTAAGAGGTTAGAAAGCTAATCAACATACAAATATGATCCGCATCAAGTGGAATAAAGGCAAACTGCAAATAGCCTAATGTCAGTCCAAATAGTTTTGCTATAAAATGAGATCAATCAATACAGGTTTGCCTCTAAATCAAATATGTAAAAACATGCAGAAGTTTTTTGTTTTGTTTTGTTTCATATTTGTAATAGTAGACACAAAATTGTGGACTTCTATTGCTTTTCTTTACAACATTGTTCTTCAGTTTCCTCTTTCATTAAGTCTCCTGCTCTAGCTTGCAGTGCCTGTGGAGTGAGAAGACAGCTAACATTCCTAGTTCTTCCTCCACTGATAGTTTGGTAACCTCGGGCACAGCTGCTGGAGTGGAGACTGGATCTTTGTCTGATTCAGAGGCACCAAAAACTACTGCCAACTATTATTAGCTAGAACAGATGCTTTACCTATCAACATATTTACTTATGTATCAATCCTATTGCATGGTGTCTTTATTATCTCCATTTCATAAATGAGAAGACCAACACACAGATAATTTTGGTAAATGGCCTTAAATCACACCGCCATTGAGGGTTGGATTAAGGTTTCTGGCCCAGATGGTTTGACCTTAATGTCTGTGCTCTTAACCATTATACTAAAGTTTGTTTGTAATGGTTTTATCTTTGAACAATGGTGACTAATTTTTTTTCAGTAGTCAATTTTCTTCTAGAAAGTTGATTTCTTACTATCTTCATTTGAATGTGCATCAGTTTCTGGAGGTCTGTTATAGAAATGAATTGATAGGTGTGCTAAAACTTGTTTGAAGGAGGAAAGTTTGTGGTTTAAAAAAATATTTGTTTATTCAATAAAACAATATCTTATGAATTAACTTAAATACCTTGACTACAATAACTATATCACAATATCAAATCAAGAATATGCTCCACAAATTGAAGTTACATTGAATTTGTTGAACTATGTTTGTTTGAACATAGTTTAATAAAATTATCAAGTTTAATTTTAGGTAAGGTTTACTATTCATTTGGATCATGTGAATTTTCGAATTTATTATGTTTTAAAATTGGTTAAAAATTGTACAAATATCTTGAATTTGTATATAGTATACTGTATAATCAAACAATAAAAATTAAAACATCTTCTTTTTGGAAAAAATCCTTATCTTCATCAATAATCTACCATATATTATTTATGAAACTGCTATAGATCTTGTAGAAACAAGATAATGCAGAAATGAAAAAATACTATAACAAATCCCATAATCCACTTACAATAAATACAATAGTTATGACTAAAAACAAATTCACTAGATGAGGGTTTATCACACAAAAATACATATATCTTTAAAACTTAAACATGTAAAAGGATGAAGAAAATAGCTAGTTTTTTTATGTGAAAAGTACTTTATGCTTAGTACTTCGTTCCCAGCAGATATTATTATGCTCAAGATTATTCCTATGTCTTCCATTTGTTTCAATACAACATTGGTTCTAGGTCTGACAAGATCTGATGTGTAATGTTTTATTAGGTGTCTTAAAAATAAATTATTCCCTATAACTATGGTGAATAAATAGATATTTTTCTTAAATGAGTAAAATAAAGCAAATTTTTTGCATAGGTAAATTTTATAGAGAGACTATACAGATTCTGAAAATTCATTAACGGTATCTTGATCAAATAATAATAGGAACATTTAGAATGAGAAAAAAACAGGAACTGTAAAGGATCAAATGTTCTTTGAATTACTATTCAAACTTCACTCGATGTTTTGTAATATATGCATGTTATAAATCCAAGCTTCAAATCAACTTCACCTTATTACATCTTCAGGGAATTTCTCGACAGTAAGCACTTCAACAATTTCCAGTTAGAACCATGGTATTTAAAAAATTAACTTGGTGACTGTCAAACTCCATGACATTAGAAAAGGATTCATTTTTTTAGGAGCTCTTTTTGAGACATTTAGTGTTTATATTAAAATGTATGAATCATACATTTGGTTAGGAATAATGTAGTTGAGAATATTGCTGAGTTCATAATTCCTAGTTAAAACTGCCAAAGATATGCAATTTCCAATTTTATATTTTAACCTCTATATACATATGTATTCATGTATAGGTGTGAGTGAGTGAGTGAGTGTGTGTGTGTGTGTTTGTGTGTGTGTGTATGTGTGATCTAAAAGTAAGGTCCTGATCACATAGCCTTAAAGATGAAGCCATAACATTTATAAGATTACTAGGAATGAGGGAAGGAAAGTTTCAAAATCTATTGCACTCTCTGGAAAGGAGAATCTAAGTCTTAATTTTAACTTTGCTCTATTCCAATATTTTCTTCGCCTAATCTTTCTAACTACAACTACTGCCCTTTAAATTTCAAAACTCACTTTGTTTTATCAAAATCACACCACTATCAAAAGAGTTTGTTTTGGGAAGTTATCAATAATTTTAGAGTTAACTGCATTATCTTAAAACATAAAATTATTCTGCTGTAGAAAAATCACTTAAAGTGAAGTCAGAAGACATGAACATTAATCCTGGTTCTGCCAACTACCAGAATCACTGAGCATGTCTTATCTCTCTGAAAATCTGCTTCCATAAATAATGAATATTTTAGAATATTTTTCTGAATATTTCAGAAGTCATCTCAAATATCAAATTTTTATATAAATGATTTTTAAAGTAAAAAATTATTATAAAATCTTAAAGAAATGGTTTTCTTTATAATCACGGCCATTGTATAATATTTGAAATCTCTATTTTTTTTAAAGTATCTACTTGGGCCAGGTATTATATTTTTCAAATATTACTTCATTTAATTATTAGAATGATCATGTGGAGAGGTAATATTTTTTCCACTTAAAAAGAGTCACAGCATTATTAAATGTCAAATTCAGAAATTAAAAGAAATTCCTTTGGATGCCAAAGCTCAGAATCTAAGCATATCCTGAGCTTCTATTTCAAATAACATCGTATCAACCTAGAACATTCAAGTTTACAGCCATTATACAATTAACAAATGCTATGTTTAGTTATCGATAATTTAAAAACATCTTCTTTACATAAAAAATAAAAGGACTTAAAAACCTAAAAACCTCTGCTCTACAATTCTAAAGATTGATGAAAACAGATTTATTCTTTGATTTGGATACAAATAATATATTCTTAAGTTAATAGTTACTAATAATTCACAGTAATTTTAAAAACTGTCAAGTTAAATATTAAATAGAAAGAATAAATTCCTAATAATCAGTTTAAAATGTAATAGTTATTTTAGTGTCATTTATTTTTCCAAGCAGGCCAACAACCAGCAGTCATCTGGTAACCCCAAGTCAGTTTTAATAATGTTTCTCTTATTTTAAAAAAGTTTCCACTAATGTTTCATTTTAGACTTCTGAGAATTCTCTGATAACATGGCAGTTAATATTACCACTGTTTTATAGATTAAAAAAAAAAAAGATTGTAAAAGTCTGCAATTTTAGCCTAACAATTCCTCAAAAGTTAATATATTTGGGACTAATACCTGGATTATCTGACCTCACTCCAGCCTTCTATTAGAACCGTGGTTATTATCTATTGCTGAGAATGCCACCAATGGGATTAAAATGTCGGTTTCATCAGATGTGAGAGATTTTTTTCTTTATTTTCTCTGCATGCAAGTTAGATTCGCTTGCTCTCTTCCTTGTCATCTTTAAAAATAAAACAGCCAGTTATTTTATGCAAAATGGATTTACTCAGGAATTGCCAGAGAAACTGAAATTCAGGACATACAAGCTATGGCAAAACCAAGAGAATATTAATTTATAGTGAAAAAGGAGGATTTGGGAGGAGTTGTCAAAAACAAGACGTCCATTGGAAGAAACTGGGAGTTGGAACCATAGTGGCTTCCCATTGGCTGAGTAATGGTGGTTTATCATTGACTGGGCTTGTGGCTACACAAGGAGAAAATCTTTCTTCTTCCTGCTAGAGTCAGCAAAGTACAGTGAGTGGTTGTATGTGTGAGAGCTTCCCCTAAAAGGCTTTCTGACTCCAACTCCATTTTAAATGAGATTTTCTGTATTTTCATACCCCTTAATACCTGTACTGGTTGTCAAATCAGTATCAAAGTAGCCTTGGATTCATTCATTCATCAATTTTTCATTAAGTGCCTAGTTCGTGCCCACTCCTGGTATGTATCTTTGATATGACAATTTATCTGGATTTCTAGTAATTATCTACTGTGCTTTTATGTTAACTAAAATGCCTTCACTTGTCCTAACTTAATTTTCATATTGAATGACTTACATGTACCTTTAATCTCTTCAGGTAAACTCCGTAAGGCAATACTGGGTAGATCTTCAGCTCCTGAAATAATACCACCATTTTCATGTTATTAGAATTTATAGCAAATGTTATATACATACAAGGAGAGCACATTAGTGAAGCTATAAATATAGTTCTGAGTATAACTGAATAATTCTTGCATAAAATGGTTGGTGTGATGTTTGAAAACCAAAGTGATACATGAATCATTAAAATGCTTTATGAAACAAACCATCACATCCCCAAATCCATAGAGGTATCTTAAGACAGGATAAGCCTGTCATGTGTTGCTTTTAGGTGTTATCTATATATATAAAGAGCACAACATATTGAAAACAAAAAATGCTCTTCAGCCCACACATAGTCCCTTCTCCAACATAGAAGACCATGACATCTAAAATTACCTTTCAACACACTTTCAAAAATGCTTTTAGGATTGATAATGGCTAATTCTTTTAGTCTAAAAGTAAACTGAAAAATAATTTTAATACGTTTTGATTAATTTCTAAAAATTCGGAAGTCAGCCACAAATGTCCAAATTAGTGCCTTGTTTTCTATTTTTCTGTCTGTTTATTGATTTATTGAGTGACTCATATAAGCCATAGTTATTGAGGATCTCTTAAGTATATAAAATGTCCTAAGAGAAATATATAGAACAACTTAAGGAGAAAGAAAAATCATTGTTAAAACAAGAAATTCTTGGACTTAAAACAAGTTTTTCCAATTTGCTAGCCTGAAGCATATCCATAAAAAATGTAAGAAGTGACTGAACCATATGCCCAGTTTCTTCTTGCCAAAGGAGATGATAAATGGGATAGAGAGAACATTGGGTAACATTCCTCCCCTACTCTTCTGCCCTGAGGAATAGAGCAGAAATCTCTTTCCCTACATGCAAACTATAGGCATGGGATCAGTATGCAGTTAGTCTTGTCTTTTATGCTTTATTTAAGCATTTGATATTCAAAATGAAGACCAAAAAGTAACAATTTTCAATCAATGAAAATGCATGATGAATGCACCATTAACCAGTTTCGCCAGTTACTCTATATGTGGGATTTGGCAATCTACTTCGTCTTTTAAAACTTTGCATTTATCGTCTGAAAAATAAAGATTGAAATATATATCTTAGAGACTGGTCATGAGGATTGAGAGAGACAATACAGATAGTACTGTACTGTCTCGGTTCATGACTGGCACAAAAGAGAAAGATGACAAATGTTAGAGCCCTTATCCCTTCCCTCTCTGACTTAGGGGGAAAAAAAGCAGCTGGATACTTTTAGGGGGAAAAAAGCAGTTGGATTCTTTTTTTAAAAGACTTTTTGAAAACTAAACTTAGGTTAAAATAACATGTTTGTATTCTCTATAGCTCATTTTAGTCTGATCATTTATTTGACCAAATAAACTCCATTTCTGAAGTTTCCTGTTATTGGAAACTGTATTGAATTACCTTAATCAATCCTCCAAGAAATATAATAAGGTAAGTGGGTGGCAAAATATCACATTCTGGATCCATGAGTCCCAAATCATCCTTCCAATTTATTCCTCTCTTATGATAAGATACTACAGATTTATAGAGGGAAACAAGGCAATTAAACTTGACAACTGCACTTTCCAAGCCATAATTTATTATGAATATGCTTTTCAGGGATGGTAAGTTTATTCTCATTTTTTATATGCCTAGAAGACAGAGTTTGAGAAAAATCAACAAATGCATGCATCATATACTTGGCATTAATACTATTATAAATTCTGCCAAAATTTTTTTTTGTATGATAGCGGATACAAAGTCCATGAGAATTATGTTCTGTTGTTCAACTGCCTTTGTTAACAATTACCGTAAAGTTTTACTAACCCATTTGGAACACTAGAGGAGAGAGATGAGAACTAAGGTTGCATTACACTGATTGATTTCTTGGCTGCTAGAGAGCACCTAGAGGGGTTGTTTTGGGCAATTGTTCAAATGCTTGAAGGGTTTGTAGCATACAGCTTGTTCTAGCCTTTTGTTGCTTACTGTGTAGGCAGTGATTGCAGAAAAACAAAAGTTTCACTATCATGGGCTTTCTCAATCTCATACAAAATTCAATCTTGCTACAGTGGAGTGGTTTGGGGATTGAAGAAAAAGAATTGGCTGATTTAGTGAAGAACATGAAATTGGGTCAAGAGAAGCTAAGGTAGAATAATGTTCCTCAATTGAATTGCCCCAGGACTATAAAACAGAGACTTTATCTGACACCAAATGTGTTATGACTTTAAGTGTTTTTCTTTTTCTGCATCTGAGAGAACAATGCATGTATTGCTAAGCACTCTAAGCACTCTCTTCTAATTTAAGACATTCTTATGCACATGATATCAAAACTATTGAAGTATCTTTTCATTGTAATTTCATTTGGATTGACCAGCAATAGTTTGGCTAAAAAGATTAAATTTATTCTATCAAAGTTGAATTTCTGTAGGGTGATACCTATTTTTCCAATACAGTGTAGTGAAATGAACTTGATCTCTAAAGGCATGCATTCTTGGATTCAGATTCTATTTCCTCTACTAAGTAAGCTATAAAGATTTGGGGTTTACTTTGTCACAACAGCTTTGGCCACGAAACATTATTACCCTCATTTAAATAATAGGGAAAATAAAAATCTAAGATTTCCAAATATAATTTTAAAATTATTTTCTTGCATGTAACACTTCTTATAACTGGTTAGGAAGAAAAAAAAAAACAGATTTCAATCTTTATCCTCCACAATGCCTAGCACAAGACCTGCCCAAGTAGGCACATGAAACCCTGGAAACTGTTTGACTTTGGAACATGCTGAAGTAATCACATTGAGCTTATATTGACTCCTTCATGACACAAATGTAAATGGACAATTAAAACCTTCCCTTTTCAGAATTCCAAATAATACTAATTTACTGGTGAGTTTTTATAATATGCCAGAAAATTAATATCCTGAAGATAAAATACCATACATATAAAATATGTGCAGATCTTCTTCCTGTTTAAGATAGCAGTAACTAATATTCAGGTAATGTGATCAGCTTCTAATAAACAGAACCAATTATTATTCTCTTTAAATATTATTTAACTCCTTCCCTAAAAGTTCCCTATCGAGAAATACAGTACAGACTTAGAAAATGAGAAAGACTGGAGAAAAAAATAAGAAACGAAATGTCAAATAAAGTAGTCCACAAGTTGGAGAACTCTAGCTTTAAGAATGGAAGATCATTTAAAAAACTGGCATCTGGCTAATTTCTGTAATAGTTTATGTTTTAGTCAATGGTTTTATTGGAAATTGTCATCATATATGTGTATGTACAAAGAGGGAGACAGACTAGGTAAAAATATAATCTGATAAAACCCTAAAATGTACTAACTACCTTTATATAACAATTCTTTTTATATTTTCCATATTGGTTTCAATATGAGGACTTCTCTTTCTTCATTGACCAAGGCAGCTGAAAAATGCTTATGAAACAAAATCTGGAAAGAGAGAAAGTACAACATAAACTAGAGTACCTGATATTTCTACTTCCAAATCAAAATACTTCACACTAGAGTTATTTTCTAATCCCAGCAGCTCTTCCTCTTATATTCACTATTGTAACTAATGACCATTAGTAATTTTACTGGCCACTGCAAAAGTGCAAGTATCATTCTTAGCACCACCTTCTCCACCTGCTTTTTGTCAAGAGCACATCTGGCCACTAAAGCTCACCACTTTTACTTGTAAAATAGCAGTTGAGTCCATGCTCCATCTTCTCTGCTGAATTCTATCCCTTATCAACTTTCACCTTGACCATTGAAATAGCTTCTCAATTTGTCTCCTCTCTACACATGATTCTCCCCTTGGTACCAGCATTGTATTAATGAAACATGGAGTGGTCATGTCACACATATGTTTAAAAACTTCCAATGCCATTGCCATTAGAAAAAATATTTTTAACATTTTACAAAGATTAAAAAGTACCTAAAATTTAGCACCAAACTCCATTCTTTCCATGACTTTCACAAACATCTTACCATCAAGAAAAGTTAGATTCATCTGTTTTCCATGTATTGATGAGCTCCTGTCACATTATCATGCATACATTTTATATAACTCTCTTCCTGGTACATTTCTAGGCATTCAAAATCTAGCTTAGGTGAAAGAAACCCAATAGCTCAATCTTTGGTTGTCCTGTAGCACTTTTCTATATCTCTTTTTAAAAACTAATTAATTAATGATCCAGTCTCCCACTTAACTCCATGAGAATAGAGGCTCTGTCTTACTCATCCTTTTACCTCCAACCCTAAAAAAATGTGTGACACGAATAAATAAACAATAACTACTTGTGGAGTGAATGATCATTAATGAGATCAGTGCTGTCACTCGGCAATGTGGTTTGGAGATTGGATCTACAGAGTTTAATAGGCAACAGAAGAGATGTGAAACATCAGGAAGTGACAGTCCCATGGGAAGAGTTACGTCTTCCTAGCTATGTCCCAAAATCTATTCATCCAAATGCTGAATACTTAGACTTGTATTAACTACTACTAAAATGAGACATAGAGTTTCTAAAACAAAGTTTTTCTGTAGTTTATTTATTTAGCAAGCATTTATGGAATAGTATTGACACTGTGCCTTTCATGAATTAGAGACTCGATAATTAAAAACTCTCTGTGATTATCTCATAGATATGAACAGTTATAATATGCATTTGGGCTTATTCAATATCATTTTTCTCATTTTTAAAAATCTTTTAAATTGGTTTATTCTGTCATTTGGAAATGGCTCTGATCATTATCCTGTTCTATTTTAAATGTTAGGTGATCCATGAATTTCCTGCTGGTTTATACCCTTCTTAATTGGAGCTAATCGCAGAAGTCTAATTTAGTTGTATATATATACTCAGTAACCCTGTCTATAAATGTTCCTAATTAAGCATTTATTACCTTAGTAGATTCATCAACACAAGCACTTTTATTTTCTCAATTAATTTCATGGAGCATTTGGATAAATTTCAGAATAAAATGTTTTTAAAACCCAGCAGATGGCAGTGCAGTGCCGATTTTAAGATTAAGAACAAAAAAAAAAAATACTATTGAGCTTAAAGATTTTTCATAAACTTTAAACCATTATTGTTATTCTAATCAGACAAAAAAAATTCAAATCTCACATTGCTCTAAAAAATAAAAACACATGTCTTTATCTAGTGAACATATAACAATATGTCATTTTTAGAATTGCATTTAAAATTTACAAGTTAATTTCTAGAAGTAAAATATGTTTCCAGGTGCATCTCTATATGTAGGTATGTGGAAGAGGAACAGGTGGAAGACAGGACAAGTTGAGAGGTGCAAACTGATCAGATTAGTATCACATAAAACCCTTAGGGGAGGGTATTTGCATTTTTCCTGCTAAGAAACTGACCCAAGAAGCAAAAAAAAAAAATTGAACGGAAATAGCCATTGGGTTTTACAGCAATGTGCTGGGCATTTTAAGTGTTTTATTTTACTATAAAATGGCTTTTGTTGACAAATTTTGCTCTGCAGAATTCAAACCTTGACTTCAACCCACTATATTTCCACATAATATGTTTGTAAGTAAACGAAGTGATTACCAGGTACTACAGATGATGTAAAAAATGTTCCAGTAAATTGCCCCATATAACTTACATACCAGTCTTGGGAGATGTAAACATTAGGGGCCAAACGTCCAAACTTTAGTAGTGATTTATCAAGGTTAAAATCAACAAAGTAAACATTCATATTTAACGTCTATGAAAAAAATTTTTTTCAAAATATAAAATTCTAAATTTTTATGAATGATTCATTAAATGCAATAAATATTTATATTAGAAGTTGAAATGTATACTCGTAAATAAGAACCTAAATGACAAAAAAATACATAATAAATAGCTAAACACTGTATATATGGTAAGAAATTAAATCTACTATGCAGTAAAGTTACAAATTCAATCTTTTTTTCCTAAAGGAAATGTCTCAATCAAGTGCCAGCCTGGTTCAAGGCCTTGTGCTGATGCCACAAAATGCATAGCAACTGATTTATTTTGTGATGGAGAATTAAACTGTCCAGATGGTTCTGATGAGGACAGTAAAACTTGTGGTAAGTAAAGTCCTCTCTCTACTCTCTCTCTCCCTTACTTTACATAGACCTTGTATATGTACATATGCATAGACCATGTTATACATACACAGGCCATATATACATACTTAGATCATGTATATATACTGTCGATGTAAAAAAATGTCCAAACCTGTGGAGAATTTTTATAAGCATTTATCTGAGCTAAATTTATAACACATGCTGGGGAGCAAGATCTCAAATGTTCCAGAAAATAACAGATTCTCGGTTTCTTTTATGTATTTGAAATTAAGGAAAGAACGTAAGGACAATTACAGGAATATGGGAGAAAGCAAGCAGGCGGTTGGATTGCAGTTAGTTACAATTATGTGCTCTCACCCTTTAAATGGAGGGGTATGAAAGGGGGCATTTCAAAGGTATGTTAACCTGGATGCACAGAAACAATGGACAGGGATCGTGTAAAGCAAAGATAAGCTATTTACTAAAGAAGTTATCAGCTTGGAGTGTGACTACCCACCGAGACTTGACCAGTTAGGAATTTATGATCAGATCACCTTTTCTGATCATATTCCTAACTTTCCATAGAACCCTTTTTCACCCACAATACACAGACCATGTATATATACATAAGCCATACACACACACACACA
>NW_011888819.1:8946839-8957879 GCF_000151845.1 Pteropus vampyrus
TAAATAATACTTACTATACGCTAAGCATGACCGTGATTTAAACATATTTACTCTTAGACTTATTTCTTCATTTTATAGCTGAATAACATATATATGAAAGATTACCACATAAGTATAAATACAGATTGATAAGCAATATGAAGAACTATTTGAATAATTCGAACCTATATTTGTTCTTGAAAAATTAAATAGAAAGCATGCACTAAATAATTTTTTTGGTGTGGTTTATGATCAGTTTTAATGTTGACTCTGAGTACAATTAGTTCCAGAAATATGTAAAGGCTGTAGTTACTGTTTGCTACACTTAGCTCTTCTATTACTTGTTTCACTTTGCTCTTCTTGCTTGATATTAATTGAAGATGAACCTCCAATAACAACAAAAGTTTTAAAAATTACCTATCTACTTGATATATACTTTAAAAGACAGGCAGTTTGTCTGTTTCCCAGCACCAACTCAAAAAAAGGCAACTTGACTAAAAAAGCTTCCACTAAGAAATCCCAATTCAAATGTTCTTGGATAAAATTCAAACCTTCAAAGTTTAACTACCTACTTTGAAGTGCACTCAGAGCATATTGGAAGAAAGTGCTGGCTACAGAATGTTTTTTAATCTATTTTATATAACTAAGTTACTCAAAGAAGAAGAAAGAAACATTCTTTTTTGCTATAGTTTTCAGGCAGTTGCTAAAACCTTTTCAGGGAAAATATGATACAAGTGTGCCATCATGAGGAAATACGGGTGATAACTTATATTTCAAAAATAATAATGTATGTCAAGGTGAGACAGAGCTTTATGGCTAAGTAATGATTATCAAAACTTTAAACTGGTGGAGGGGGGCGGGGAATGTGTAAAATGAATTAAATAATCAGAAAATGAACCACACCTATAACTGGTCTCTACTTCCACGGAGTTAATAATTTTCATTATAAATTAACATCAGTGCATATCAAAAAATAACCATAGATGTATCTTGAAAGTGTGACAACTTGTCCTAAAATAAGTTATATCATCATGAATTATTTTTCTGAGCCGCTATAAACTCATGACATGAGTCTCAGTATTAGAATTGTATTAATTCTCTTAATTTGCATTAAAGATAATCAGAGTGCATTATTATTTTCCAGTATCTTGGAGTTTCTGTGTTAATTGAACTTTGGTAACAACTTGCCTTCCATGTCACTAATTTTCTTCATCTCCTATATCCCCATTTCCTATTTTTCTTGATTCTCTTCATTACGTATATTTTTATATTATCATGGTATCTATTTAGGAAAATAAATACAAAGAATTTGTGGATTAAGGAAGTGGAAAATTAATCAATTAATCTGTATTTATCCAGCTAGGATTCAGACATGTAAGTTGTTTTATTTATCATTTAATTGTTAATGATGATAAACTCAAAGCTAGTGACTTCACCTCAGCACCAACTTGAGTAGCATGATTTTTATGCGAAAGCCCTTGTCCATCAATCTATATTCACAGCAAAATTCATTTAAGAGAATTATTTTTATGTGAAAGTGACCTATGCTCTCTCTATATTTTTTTCCTCCAAATGTGAGCTCTAATTCTAGATCATGTTATTAATAGAGTCACATTAATGTTGACTTTTTCCTCGAGGCCATTATTTAGGTTTTCACAACTTATAGCTGACTATAGCTGAACTAAGATTTCTTTAAATTGTTTTTCTTCTCTTCTGATTAAAATTGCATCAGCAGGAAAGTTCACTTTTTAGCTAACCTGTTAAAAGGAGAGATGCTGACTCACAGCCTTTAGGCCAATGTTCAGGCCTATTTGGAAGCTGGCAAGTGTCTCCACAGGTTGTTTGTATGCCACTATGTATGTGCACAATAAACCTGGTGGATAGGCCGAGATCCCATCCACAGAAGTTTGATTTTTACGTCTTGGAGAATTCAATACCCTGAGCAAACGCACAGTAAATATTGAGCCAGCAGAGGGAGCTCTCAGTGGGTCATAAAATCACACTCATAAATCCCATCCTATTACAGGCAATATTTCGGAGAGTGCCATAGAATAGCTAATATTATTTGACAGACTCATTTATCACCCATTCAGAATTTTTTCTGGTACTGCGCTGGAAAGCACTTTGTAGTCTAAAAAGTTATAACTCTGCACACCCAGTAATCCTACTCAGACACGCATGGGTTATATCTGTTTTTCCGAAAGGTTATCCTGCTTCATCGCTTTATGTTAAATTAGGTTCTCCAGAAACATTTTGAAATTAACTGAAAGAATATATGAGAAAATCCTAAGCACAAACCTACATCTTGAAATAATAACATTTTGGCATTCCAAATGCAGCTATTATAAGTAGTTCAATCCTATTGTAGTTTTAATGTAAATATTTTCAGTAACAATAATTTTAATTTTTACTTGCATTCAGGAATTCACCAAAGGCCCTTTAGAGCTGAACTTGACCTGTAGATTATTATTCCCATTAAAACTCAATAACTTTATAGAAAGCTGGACAGTTGAATTGATCATATTCTTCAGGACGGGCTAAATACTATGATAAACAATCTTAAAATTTAAGACTATACCAGTTTATCATTTACATCCTAGCCCAAGAAAGATGGGAAAGGGCTGTGCTCTTGTGGAGGCATTCAAGATGCCAGCTCCTCCACCATCCCCTCCGTCCTGAGTCTTCCCCTAGATCCTTTGCAACTGGCTGACAAACAAGGGAAGAATGTTATAGAAGATGTTTTTAGAAATGACATCTAGAAATACACACAATCATTTCCACAGTAGTTTATTGACCAGGCTCAGTCACGTGAATCCATTGTGGGAGGTGCAGTTTAGTCACTTGCCTAGGAAGTATAGCAAACATATAACAATCTCTGCTATGAGGGACATAACAGCTCTTTGGAAAATTATGAACCCTTTTGTGAGGCACGATGATGCTGATCCCTTTCCCAAAATATATGTACTGAATGAATGTGAAGAATGACTAAAATAAACCAGCTTTGAGAACAGGTTTTACAAGTTCTTAAGTTGGTTTTGTTCTATCATGTTTTGCTTCCTCCTTGTTGTGGATTACTATTGGAAACGTGATCTCCATTCTAATTTTAAGAACACTGGAAATTATGAAAAAAATTTTTAATTTCCAGTTGCTTTCATTTACAATTCCCTCCTTGCTTTTAAGCTCAAAGAGTGAGTGATATCATAATAACTACACTGTAGTATTAAGCAGTATATCACAATGTGCTCTGGAGTAAGACTGCCTGACTGTGAATTGTCACTTACAAGCTGGGAGAATTTATGCTAGTTACTAAACTTTTCTGTGCCTCAGTTTCCCTACCTGTAACTTCATAAAGTTGTGAATACTAAATTAATACATATCTAATAACTTTAGAATAGTGGCTGGTACATAGTAAACACTTCATAAATTCTAGCAGTTATATTTTAGGGCTGGTAAGACTGATTGCTCTACCTCACTAAATACAAACTATGATAGCAGTGAACTGTCTTGCATTGCCTATAATCTTGGAATCCATATATTTCTTGACAAACTGCAATTATAAAACCCTATATGTCCCATTTTTAAATATAAGCAGATACTATTCTTAATTTTATAGTCACTAAAGCTAAGTGATTAATTATCTCAATTATTTGGCATTATTTGTGGTGGACAGAGTTGAGGGTAAAGGAGATTTTCTTTTCCGTCTAGAAAATTATTAAGCTCTGCATTAAAAAGTCATATTTTGCCATTTTTTTCAAATTATATATATTAGCCTTAATCATCTTTGTTTCCTGCAGTATTATACAAATGGAAATGTAGTTCTCTCAACAAGCCACAGTTTTCTTTGTTTCCTTTCCAGAGGTCTGTAAAAGATTGTTTAGAGTATAATTCCTGCATCTCAAGTGGTTATTTTCTCAGTTTTATTTGTTGTCATTTTTTGTTGTTGTCTCCTGCTGGCAATTAGAGTATCAAGTCATAATCAAATGCAATAGATTCTTAGGTCGTTCTTAAACAGTCTTTGAATCTTAAAATTTATTTATCAAAATAATTTTTTGTGCCTTTAAAAAAATACCAAAAATTTCAAAAAGTCAATCAAGAACATGAGATTTTAACAAGATTTTTATGTGTCATTCCATTCTTCAATTTTTATTTTTCATCTAAATAAAATATTTGATGTCTTATAATAACTTGTATTTTATAATTTAACAGAGTTGCTGTATAACATTACAAATGGGCTTTTCTATCCACAAATAGGATTGGCTTGCTTATTCAGCACTCAGATTCCAAGAGTAGTAATTTAATTTTGACAGATTTCTTTGATTTTCCTACTCTCCATCAACACTTCTTGCATATGAGGACTTAACAACCTACCAGGAGGAAAAGAGCACATTTTATAATGTGGTATCAACAGAACTAAGTAACTAAGCATATAAAAAATAACCTAAGAAAACTAAAGATTGTGAAAATCAAATGAGTTTTATTTTTTTACACATACGATACATAGCAAGTGTATACATAGCAAATGTAAAATAAAAAGCTTTAAGGTATGGCCGTTGGTTTCTGCTGTCAAGATGATTTTAATCTAGTTGGAAGTGTTTCAGATATAAATTAAAAATGCCTAATAATACATGACACTGAAAAGAGGTACATGAAATAAATGTGCCACAAGAAATTAAAAGAGGAAAATGAGGAATCATGGAAACAAGACATTTTCAAAAATATTAAATGAAAATTTTGAGCTAGATGACAAGTCCATATAAAAGGAGCAAGAGTAATCAAGTAAAACAGACTTCAGTGAATGGAATTCTCCACAGGCGACTTGTGTCATATGTGTCATTTTCCTGGCCATATTCTGATTATTTCAGGAGGATATAGCACTTTGTGTATATATTTCAAATTTATCCTACCTCCAATTTAATGGGGAAAAGGACAAAAAAATTAGTAGTTATTTGTCTAAATTGGAAGTTTATAATTCAGATATATTTGTTCTCTACATATATAAAAGAATAAGCTAAAGGTGCAACTAATAAGATTTCAGTGTTTAGAAATACAATGTTTTTCTAAAGGACTCTATGATGGGGTGTGTAAGAGTATTTGAAAATAACCAATGGATTTTAAGTATGAGATTTGATCTACTCCAATTTGATCTTTTCAGTTTTGTAAAATAGCTTCACAGGATTCAGCCATGAATGTCCTATAAAGTGTTCATTGACCAATCTGAATCCTATCTGACTTGAGAAACCCTTTCAAGACGGTTGTCATGTAACATCAACTGCCATTTTTTCACAGCCACAGCTTGTGATGGAAGGTTTTTGTTGACTGGATCTTCAGGGTCTTTCGATGCTACCTATTACCCAAAGCCTTCTAAATCAAGTGTTGTTTGCCAATGGATTATACGGTAATATGCCATGTTCTAGTCTCTGTTCTTAAGTCATAAAGTCTTTCTTTGATGCAATAAGTCTTTCCACTTTTAGTAGTGTATTTACTTTTTTGACAATTGTTTTCATTAGCTATGAAGCAAAGCCTTTCCAACCTGTCCAAGAAGTTTCTCTCTTGTTCTTAACCTTTTAAAAAGGTATTTTGTCCTATAAACAATACTATCTAATAAGTAGGGCCATCTCACTGGGCACTGTAGCATGTTTTTTTTTTCTGTGATTGCATAAATTGAGCACCGCCAAATGAAACAGCACATATGTATGTCTGTGTATCACAAGAAATGGCACTTCACATCACCTACATCCTGGCTCCAAAATAGTTCCTTTCTCATTTTGTCAGTATCCCTGTGAAAATCTCCTATGGTGTGACTTAGTCATGGCAGATTAAGAGGTAGAACACACTCTATATACATTCTTTTTACTGTATCTTCAGTAACACCTGGATCAGTGGCTATGTATTTAACCTCCAAGCTCTTAATCAGTTGATAAATTCAATCATTATGATCATCAAAATAATCAAACTGCTGATGGCCGATCTGCCTTACTGTTTGCTTCAGCATTTTTCACAGTGAAGTATTACCTCATGTTCCTCCCAGATATTCCAAGGAAAAAAAATAATTTTTACTCAAATATAAGAAACACTGAAATAAACTTATTACGATTTTTTAAAAAAGGTACAGAACTTCTCATGACCTTAAGTAAGTTAGCATGCAATACAAATCTCTAAAAAATATATATTTCCTATTAAGCCAATGAACATTTTTTCCCCATAGAGCATTCAATATAAGTGTTCTGTGGAATTTACTTTGAGAAATGACAGTCTGTTTAGTTCATTTCTCTTAACAGCTGGATGGGATTATGGTTTCCCAATCTGACCTACTGTAAAATAGTTTTAATCATGATGATGACTCACTCGAAAACTAAGAGAATCAATATAAGAGCTGATTAAAGAAGATTAAAGGCAAAGCTTCAAGTTCTTGCCAAACAAATGTTAGGAAATGGCCCCAGAGTTGTTTTTCTGTGTAGACACATCCCAGAGATGAGATGGGGTATGAAGGGAAGATTATCCTAAACACATTTACTCGACATTGTTCAGGGAACGAAGAACATCCTGTTTCTTTAGATATTTTCTATTTTGGAGCTAAGCTCCATGAAATTCATGTAATATAACTAGGAGCATAATTTCCTCTGTTTTTATGTCTAGACAACATGTTACTTCTGTGCCAAAGATATGATTTTGTATTAAAAATGGCACTCCTAAGTAATTCTTGCCAAGTAAAAAATTAACCAATTTGGAGGACATTGTTTCCAATATAATCACATGAAATTCATAAAGCACCATTTATAAATGACTATTAGCACTGTTCATAAGTAAAATAAAAGATATTCTATTCCTTACTCTAAATGTTAGCAGAAAGCCATAGAAAATTTTTAAATTATTTTCTCTGAAAATGGAAAAACATGAATCCTAAGTGACTTCTTCATGCAATCTTTCAAATTTTATTAATACCAAATAAAAATTATTTAGTTGTTATATTCACTTAATAAAGCTAGGTCAAATTTACAGGGCTTATATGCAGAATGCAATAAACTTTTGCATAACAGTGATATCACATATAATAATGACACTGTTAATTAAGGATGTATACAGTTTTATTCTTTTCACTTTGTTTTCTATTAATTAATTTTAAAAACTATTTTAAGAAATCCACCAGTAGAGTAAGAATGATTTTTAAAATCCAAGGAATCTAAAATATTACCCTAAACAAATACTGTACTTCATGCTGAAATTAGGATTTAATTAATTATATAAGTAATATAATTACTTTTTTCCTCAAAACTGATTACTACATTAGAGATGGTTTGTACCAAGTAATTTGTTTTTCCTAATGGTGATCAAAGTGGAAGTAAAACAGTGATGTTTCCTATAAACTTAGAAGACCTATTAAAAAGTGGAGAAATGTTCAAGATGCCATTAAACTATATTTTGGGCTAGATCGGCCCAACCTTAGAATTATACTAAAACCACATTTAGCAGAGTGTTGACCATTAAGAATGTGAGCACTGGAAATAGTCTGTGTGGGTTCAAATCTGCCTCCTTCAGATGCAAGATGTGTGATTGCCAGCAAATAACTAAACTTTTTTGACCCAAATTTCTACATCCGTATAGTTCAACATCTCTAACTACAGGGGCCAAAGACATTATTAAATGTAATAATGAATGGAGAGTGCTTAGACACATATTAAGTGCTCAGTAAGCCACTTCCCATCTGAGGCGTTCAGGCCTATAAAAAGATTAACTATCGATACAAAAATGCAAAATATATAAACTAATTTAGGAAAGTACCCATTCCCTTAAAAAAAAAAAAAAAAAACAGGTTACCATAATATCTAACATTATAGAAACATCAGATATTACATTCTTTTATCTTACTTTTATAAATTCTTATATTTTCATTGCAAATGAGTTGGCTTTTCTGAATCAGAAGAAAGTAAAAAATTGGATGCTCTTGTTTCTCTTCTACCTTCAATTATGTATTTTGTAAAAGCAAAAGACTCCTGAACACAAAGGTTCCTAGGGAGTATCTCTTGCAACCCTTAGATTCATACCTTGAAAACAATATCACATGACGAAAACTTCACTATAAACCTGGCTGGAGACACCAAAACTTTAATTAAAAGAACAGAAATCATCCCTGAAGACTGCTTCATTTCTTCTTCCTCTGTCTTCAGCTTTGATGCTGTGTCCCCAAAGTTCTCACCAGGCTCACTCCCCCACCCCAATGCCTGCACTGACCTTACAGAGGTGGACCTTAATCTAAATGGCTGCACCACCATCTGTCTTGCTCGCCTTTTCTCGGTCTGGGCTGTGAAGATCTGCCCTCCTCCTTGATCCCCTTTTACTCCTGCGAACCTCCCGTGCTTCCCAAATAATCTGAGAGTAGCCTGTGAGTATGACATCTTTTCCATTTACTGGTCTCCCTCCAGCGGCCCTCAAACCTGAGAGCACTTCACAATTACTCCTGGAGTATTTAAAATTATACATCCCTGAATCCACTCTAGACCTGTTGAACCTTACATCTTGGTGGATCCAAAAACCTGGGTTTCTGCTTAGATGTCTTTCAATTCTGTTCCGATAGTCACTTATTTCAGTGTCATCAACCCCACTCCTTGAAGATTAAACTCCATCCCTAAACACCAGCCCCTGACCTGGATTCTAATACTGCGTTTGCCAAAACTGAGGTCTTGACACAAACGGACATTTCCCAAGAATGAGCTTTAGAGTTTCAAATTAACTACATTTATGATGAATGTCCCATAGTCCCAATTAGCCAAAGTATAACTGATACTTTGGCTAATTGGGACTATGGGACATTCATCATAAATGATAACTTACCCAAAAACTAAGTTTGCCATGCCCTTGACCAGTAGGCCTTGTTCACCTGGCATCCTTCATGGCAAGCCTCTGAGGCCAGGTCGCTTCTCAATCTCCTGCTTGACTTTGAGGATAGATATTTCCCTATTATTAGCCCTCTCAATCCTTAGCCAATTTAGACAATATTACCCGTGCTCTGGTTTGTGTTTCAGCCACTTCCCTTCTGAGGCGTTCAGGGGAACATTGCACCTCCGAAACACTCAAATTATTCACATTTCTGATCTTACTACTTCAGTGGGACAGTGTAGTTGTAAATAGAAGTTGCCTTAGACACTTTTAAATATTAAATTAAAACTTTGTAAGGAACCTGTCACATTTTTCTTCCTATTCTCTTATACTGGCAGCTACGTAGGCTAATTTTTTTTTATTTCTGTTGAACATCATGTACTAGTTTCCGCAAAGTACTGGAGAATGTAAGAATGAATAAAGTAATCTCATATTCAAGTCATACAAATTCTGGTACACAAAACAATTAGGTCCATAACTAACAACTGCTATGGAGTAACCAGGGGTATCCCCTCTGAGTATTCAGTAGTAACTGATCGAAATCCATGTACTTTTTAAAGGTTTCTTACTTAATCTTGCTTGTTTTAAAAGTAAGTATTTATTGAGTTTTTTTCAAAGTAAGTACTGAAATACAGTAAATGAATATAATATAAATTATAAATAATTTGTTTCAAAACTGTTTCAAATGAGGAAACATTCATATATCACTACATTGGGCTGTTTCCTAAGTGATTTTTGGTCTTCTAAAAAAATTGAATGAAGTTATCCATATTAAAAAATTGATTTTTGATAGTATAATGTATGTATTCCTTCCATTATGTTATGTTGTAAATATATTGCTCTCACAGTATAATTTAAGCATAATAATTGAGCCTAAATTCGTCTGAAAACTAGTTTGAAATATCTGTAAAAAATATATTCAAGAGCAATGTGAAGGAATAGGTAGCCCTAGCTTCTGTTTCCCTACAGAAACACCAATTTAGCAATGATAATACATTCGTGAGAAATCCAGAATTCAATTAAGTTGCAGTTACCCCCAAGTGAGTACAAAGCCAAGAATAACCACATTGAAATGAACAAAAAGATCAAGTTCGTTTTATTTGTGTTAGCTCTTTCCCCAAGCCAACATAGCTCAGCACCAGGAGAGCATCTGGTCTTGCCTCACTACTTCTCACTTGGAGGGAAAAAGGAGAATGGAGTATGTCCAAAACTGTAGCTTTTCCAGAGGCTGCCCAAGGGACTAGTTTTTGTCTTACCTCATTTGGAGCACTGATGGAACCAGCATAGTTTGGACACCTGAGAGGTGCTGAGAACAAAGAGAAACAGGGGTGACTTGCTGTGGCCAGGATGGCTTGACATAATTTCACACAATTCAAAGCCTCTCTCTCAGGATGGAGGGAGAGTGCAGCATTCTTCTAACATTGCGATTGTTCCGGGGTCCTTCCCACATGACTTTTATTTGTCCCACATGACTCAGGGAGGTGAGAGCCTGCACACTTTGAATGCCTGGTAGCTGCAGAAAACAAGGGAATATGGGGTGGCTTGATGCTATAAAACCAGAGAATTTGCAGTTCCACATATAAACACCAGAGAGAGCAGGAAATTAGGACCTTCTGAAAAAGAAACCAGCAAGCCTCTAATTGCTCTTGAATAACCAATGGGTCTTAGACAAATATTTTTTAAAAATTAGAAAATATCTGTAGACAAATGAAAATGAAAACACAACATGCTAAAAATAGGATGGATAAAAAGTAATACTAAAAGGAAAGTTTATAACAATAAATACCTACGTTAAAAAGAACAAAGATCTCAAATCAACAACCTAACTTTGTACCTCAAAGAACTAGAAAAAGAACAAACTGAACTCAAAGCTAGCAGAAAGAAGAAATAATTAATATTAGAGCAGAAATAAATGAAAAGGAGAGTAAGAAAACGATTTTAAATATTAATAAAACTAAGTTGTTTTTCAAAAATGTTGACAAAATTGACAACTATTTAGCTAGATTAATAAACAAAAGAATAGTCAACTAAAATCAGAAATGAAAGAGGAGACGTTATAACTGATGCTACAGAAAATTAAAGAATTATAAGTGACTAGTATGAATAATTATACACCAACAAATTGGATAACCTAGAAGAAATGGATAAATTCCTAGAAACATAAAACCTATCAATATTGAATCATGA
>NW_011888819.1:8958447-8959804 GCF_000151845.1 Pteropus vampyrus
AAAAAAAAAGTATGAAAATGTATTTAAATTATAACAAATAGGTAGTTTTTTAAGGTCTTTTAAAATATAAATCTATTTTAACGTTTTGAAAGTTAAAAAATTTAATAACTTGAAAAAATTTGAGAAATGGCATTGACTGCTAAAATTACATTTTAAAATAAAAAATTATATATTTTTTAAGAAAGCCAATAATATCTTAGCCCAATATCTAGCACAATAACTGATATATTGTAAAAAGTCTACATTCGTTGATTTAAATTTAAACTAACAGGTTTATATATCATGGTATTAAAGTATGTAATTAATCATTATCATTTCTTATAACTCTAAAGTTATTTTGGTTTAGAATAATGCCAAAATTTTCATTCTTGAGTCAGAATCCCAAATTTTTCTAAATATTTTAGTAAGTTTCTTTACATGAGAGACACATCCAAGATTCAATTTCATTAAATTCAAGTTCAGAATATATATCTCAAATATTATTGTCTTTTTCACAATGAAAATGTATAGATGTTTTAATTAAATCATGAAAAATAAGATTATCCAGAGAAATTACAAGAAAATAAAAGTATCCAGTGCCATAAAATAGTTCTTATATACTTAAATAGATGTAAGTCAGCATAAATAAATTTTAAAGATATTATTCAATCTTTTTTATATACGGTCATGATGTGAAAGTTTTCTAACTGGTAAAAGTGTTAGAGGAAGGTGGGTATCACATAAAGAAAGAGCAGTGGTCCCCAACCTTTTCATCACCAGGGACTGGTACGCCTATGAGAATATAATGCCTGATGATCTGAGGAGAAGCTGAGGCGATGATGCTAGTGCTAGGGAGCGGCTGCAAATACAGATGAAGCTTTGCTCTCTTGCCAGTCACTCATGTCCTGCTGTACGGCCTGGTTCCTAACAGGCCATGGATCGGTACTGGTCCACAGCCTGTGGGTTGGGGATCTCTGATTTAGAGTGCAACTGGGTCTTTTCCAAGGAATTACGGGAACTGAAGTAAATCAGAATAGGTTGACAAGAGGGTTAGTTCAAAAATGTTTTCTTTAAGCTGCAGTGATGAAAATACAATATTCATTTCTGTGATGGTAATAATTATTAATACTGGGTATGGAAGTGGTAAAAGATGGTAAGTGTGTTTATTTTTTTGTTCAGGAAAATACACAGATATTTTTATGCATCCTTAAAGAAAGACAACAAAAATAGTCTGAGTGAGCACACTGAAACTGATTTCAAATTGCCAAGTCCAGAAAAAGTGCTTCTGAGTGCATAGTTGCTATGCCATTCTTTATATCCCAAGTGCTTGGTTATTACTCTTTTATCAAGTGACTGATAATAACATATCCCTAATATT
>NW_011888819.1:8959854-8961704 GCF_000151845.1 Pteropus vampyrus
CATAGGTTATAAACTCATAGAATCTGTTTTTCTATTTTCAATACACATCTGTTCCTCAGTCTCTTGCAGGGCTGAATAAAGTGGGTAAAATAGTAACTAACTCCTGATATAGGCTTAGTAAATGGTAGATGTGGGTAGTATTGTTATTACATAACCATTTGTCATTATATGGACACTGATGGAAGCTAAGAAGAGGTCAGAGAATGCACTAATTATGTACCTACGCCCGCACCTACTTTATTCTATCTGACTTCAAAATCCAGAGACCTATTCGTGGTAGCCAACAAAAGTAAGAACAAAATTCCAGAAGAAAATAAAATAAGAATGAAGAAGTGAACATGGAAGACAAGTCAAGGGAATAACTATAATTTTCCTGACACTTTATAAGAATAGTCAAGTGTAGGGCTAAAGTGAGATTGCAAATGACACCTGTTATTAAAGTTTATATAATAATGATATATATTTTAATAATTTTGGCTTTCAAATTGTACTTGTGAGCAAGGAAAAGTGGATTCTATCTAATAAATGTTTTTGATTTATTTATTAATTTGAGAAATATATACACGTATAATAATATATACTTTTTATTGAGTACTATTAATGTGATACTCAATCCTGAGTGCTTTATGTGGATATTCTTATTTAACATTTTCAATAAATGTGCAAAGTATGCATCACAGGAGATGAAAATGAGGTGAAAGGGATTAAATAACCACAAGCCCATGGAGCTAGTTAGTCGTGGAGACAGTTATCAGACCCCAAATTTCTGACTTCGAACAAAATGCACTTCTTCATTGTACTTTAAAAGACCTGAGTACAAATATAATAATGAGGGTACCTAAAACGCATGAACTCATGGTAAGTCACATTTGCTTTAAAATAAATCACCAAGCCATTTTATAATCTACTTATTTCTGTAGCTGATAAATCCAGTTCTTAAAATTGTCAACTTAAATATTTACACAGACAAGCCAGTTCATATGAATTTCTTCAAGGGCTAATGTAATAATAATAATAAATTTTAGCATACATCAATCACTGGCAATGTGCAAAGTAGTGTTCTCAGCACTTTAACTCAATAAATGTTCTCCAAAACCACATTAGTTAGATACTATTATAATCTCTACTTTACAGATGATGAAAACTAAATTTGTAGAGATTAACTGCCCAAAAATGATAGGTGTAAGTTACCTTCATGTTCCTTTACTCTTCAAATATCTTGATTTGCCTAAATGCTATTTTCATTTATCTAATATGCTCAGATTATCATTAATTCATAAATAAATATTAGAATCATTAGGCAAAGCGATGTGAATAATGCACAAATAATTATGATAAAAATGTAATAAAGAAACTAAAGATCCGAATAGAAAAAAAAAGTATGAAAATGTATTTAAATTATAACAAATAGGTAGTTTTTTAAGGTCTTTTAAAATATAAATCTATTTTAACGTTTTGAAAGTTAAAAAATTTAATAACTTGAAAAAATTTGAGAAATGGCATTGACTGCTAAAATTACATTTTAAAATAAAAAATTATATATTTTTTAAGAAAGCCAATAATATCTTAGCCCAATATCTAGCACAATAACTGATATATTGTAAAAAGTCTACATTCGTTGATTTAAATTTAAACTAACAGGTTTATATATCATGGTATTAAAGTATGTAATTAATCATTATCATTTCTTATAACTCTAAAGTTATTTTGGTTTAGAATAATGCCAAAATTTTCATTATTGAGTCAGAATCCCAAATTTTTCTAAATATTTTAGTAAGTTTCTTTACATGAGAGACACATCCAAGATTCAATTTCATTAAATTCAAGTTCAGAATATATATCTCAAATAT
>NW_011888819.1:8963824-8967236 GCF_000151845.1 Pteropus vampyrus
GTGTGCAAATATCTTTTCAGATATGGGTTTTCAAGTCTTTGGAGTAAATACCCAGTAGAGGGATTGCTGGATTATATGGTAGATCACAATGGATTTTCTTAAGGAGTTATTGTCTAAAAAAATTATTATATCTGCTATAGAAAAATCCAACTTTAAAAATTATTAAGAAATCTTTTTTTCTTTCAACTCCAGCACTGACTCTTTTAAGTAGGAAAACTCTATTACTTTAGTTATTTACATCGTAATTCACGCACTCAAATAGTCACTAAAAGTTTCCCATGCTCTGACAAAATGGCAGAAGCACAGAAAACATTAAATGTAATGTAAAAATGGCAGAAGCACAGAAAACATTAAATGTAATGTTCAGGGCTTACAACCCAGTTGGGGAGATAAAGAAACAATAGATAGCTTCCATTGAACATTTACTATACACCAGTCACTGTAACACATGGAAATTACTTATATACACCTTATCACAAATCTTTGTAGAAAGTATTATCATAGCATAACAGAGGAAACTGAGGTAAGACATGGAGGCAGGACAAAATATTATGCTGACTCTGGAAACTCTCCTCTTAACCATACCCGCTACTACCTTCCTGGATGCATAAGATCCATGCCTTCCACTGGATCTCTGGTTCTGAGATTCTTTCTAGTCAAGGAGACTTTAAGAATCTGATGAAAGTTGACACAGTCTCTACGGACACAAACATTCTTTGCTATTTCCAGAAGTTTGTGTGTATCTCTGAAACATGGTAATGAGCCTCAGAACATAAACCCTTTGACTAATTAGATTAGTGGAGATCCAAACAGTTCAACCATCAAGGGGGCCACTGAACCAGTAGCCACATTCAGATCCAACCAGAAGCCATTGTCCAAAAGAAATTTCATTGTTATGGAAAAGAAAGGAAGAACAAGAGGTAGATATGTTTGAAGCAAAGTTTCTACAATATTTACATCCATTAAGCAACTAGACACTTATGGACTGCAAAGATTTGCAATATGAGAATTATTCTGATTATACAATGAAATATGCTGGTGGGAGGAATCTAAATAACCAATGTAGTGCTTTGTGAGAAAATACTGAGAGAATGATACGCAATGTCTTTGAAAAAAAGAGAAAGATGGGACTCAATGCTTGTTCATGATGTTCTTTCTTTTAGATCTTATTGTAATTATCATTAATGTATCACTTTTTTCATTAACTTTATAAAATAAGCACAAAATTTTCAATAGTTCATAAAAGAGTATTTCTTTAGAACTCCGTAAATAGCAATGGTGCCTTGCCTCTAACCTGCAAGCATGGTAGTATTCATAAAAATCATCTGATGCCCCGTTAAGATTATCAAATTAAAATGCTAAACCATTGTTTCTTATCCTTTTTTTCATTATCACTTCCACTAAAGAAACTTTTTAGACCTTTTTTTAAAACTAATTGCTCCCCTATAAAATTTTACTATTTTAGATATTCTGCACATCTGTGTTTAAACTATGTGGGTATCTATGCTTTATATCTTTAAAAATTAAGATTATTTTATCCTTGAGAACCAAATTTTACCCCTTTAAAAATATCACCCCCTTTGAAAATGTATATGCTAAACTATAAATTTTTATGAGCAAATTTTATATAACAATAACTTTTGTAAATTGTCATGTGAGTACTTCCTATATGCCAAGCACTATATTAACCCTTCAGAATCAAAATTCTGGAAAGATATTGCTATGTAGCTTACAATCAAGACAGAAAAATGTTAAAATCAATATAAAACAGAGTAATATAATTAAAATAAATCAATATTAAAAATTAATATATAGTAGAAAAATCCTTGTTATTAAATATTATTTTAAGGACCTATAGTTATATGGATAGAGAACCAAAGAAATATTCTTGTTTCTGTTATTGCGACTGAGTTTAGCCCCTGTTAGTATTGCATAGGAAATATCTGATAGAGCCAAACTATCTTTGAACTTTATAACTGCCTAATTTGCTTGTTTCTTAGAGGAACTATTTCAGTAAAGGAATGCATATTTTGTAATATGTATATATGATGTATGTAGCTAATAATTAAAAATAAAAATAGAGATTTTTTAAGCCATAAATATGTATAATAATTTGATTTTCTAATGCTTAGGAGAAGAGTCATTTCAATTAAAATAAATAAATCATAAGACTAATGCTTTTATTTAAGTGAATGGTATCAGATAGACAGATTGTTAGATCAATCAATAGATCAATGGATGGATGGATAAATGAATTGGTGGATGGATGGATGGATGGATGGATCAATCGATAAATAAATAAATAGATAAATATGTACATATAACAGTAATTAATTTTCTTTTGTAGCTTCTCTCTGGGAAACTAATCCTGGTATAATTAGGATTTTTTCCAACGAAGTTACTGCTACCTTTCTTATAGAATCTAATGAAGATGATTATACTGGCTTTCATGCAACATATACTACATTTAATAGCACAGAACTTAGTAGTAAGTATTGTTTATTCTTTAACTTTTGAATCTTCAGATGTTTTAATATTGTAATGGAACTTTTAAAATAACAGAACCTAAAATTTTAGAACAAGATTGTAATCTGTTTTATTACACAAGTTCTTTAATGACTATCTCTTATGAATACCTCTCCCTACCTAATACTTGGAAATAAATGGAGAATTAAAAAGGTTCATGTTATTCAAAAATATCAAATAACTAAGTTGAATAACAATATAAATTTATATAATAATTAAATTTTATGTACTGCAAGTATTCAAAGTAAATTTTTAAAATTAGCATTGAACTAATTCTGTGACTGTTCTGCATTA
This sequence comes from Pteropus vampyrus, assembly GCF_000151845.1. Classification (NCBI taxonomy): domain Eukaryota; kingdom Metazoa; phylum Chordata; class Mammalia; order Chiroptera; family Pteropodidae; genus Pteropus; species Pteropus vampyrus. Next base: position 8,966,645 of record NW_011888819.1, read on the forward strand.
AGTTAATTTTGACCAGGGTATTAAAGTTAGCAATAGAGAAAAAACAAAATATGGGACAGAGTTTATGTTGGTAAACCACTGGAGGTAAGATGCAAAAATAAAAAGCCAAGAAGCTTGTCTTTGTTCAAGTTTTAATTACGTATAAGAAAGATATGACTTTAACACAGTTGGCAACAAAAAGCTATTTTTTTCACTAAATGAAATAAAACTGAGTTAAGAGAAATTAAGAAAGATTTTGTGCATGCCACTTAATTATAAACTCTATAAGGTTAGATTATTTTCAATACAGTCTATTACAACTAGTCACATGTGGACTAAATTTGAAGTGTTTTTTTCTTTTTTTTTTAATTCACAGATTATGAGAAAATTAACTGTAATTTTGAAGATGGTTTTTGCTTCTGGATCCAGGATCTAAATGATGATGGTGAATGGGAAAGAGTTCAGGGAAATACCTTTCCTCCTCTTACTGGACCAGATTTTGACCACACTTTTGGCAATATTTCAGGTATAATTTATATTAAATTTGTAAATAACGAGGAAGGTGATGTGAATTGTTCATCAGTTTAAAGTGAGCAGTATTAAATACAAGACA
>NW_011888819.1:8970552-8972803 GCF_000151845.1 Pteropus vampyrus
GTAGGGTCCAGATCATAATGGGTCTTCTGTGGCTTTGGCTTTTTTTCTCAGTGAAATGAGGAGTTATGAAAGGTGCTTGAGCATAGGTGTGATAGGATTCACACTGACTGGTAGAATAGTTTGTGGAAGGGCAAGGGTGTTGTCACAGAGACCAGCGGAAGGCTTTTCCCTAACTCAGAAAAGAGATCATCAAACTGTCAGGTCAGTGGGAGCAAATGTGGTGAGAAGAAGGTCAGAGTCTGTGTATAATGTTAAAGTTAACAGGATCCTGCTAAATTAGTTAACAGTGTAACCCTACAAACGAAAAAATATATTCTGTGTAGATGGTTGATCCCATTAAACCAAACATGTTTAGTACTGAAAATTATGACATCCATAGTCTCATACATAATTAATTTTCTTTGAATAAATTATTTCTCAGGGCCGATCCTCTATGGATAAATTTGTTATCTATACAGCTGAAGACTAACCCCAAAGTGAAAATCACCCTGACCCTCTAAAGAAGCCTGGCCTAAAACAGTCACATAATTTGACCACTTTTTTACTATTAAAAAAAATCTACCACACTTGGACAAGAGTAGTTAGAGGAAAGTGCAAAAAGCATTTATAGCTCCTCACAATGACAGACACCTTTTCTGTAGTTGAAATCTTTGATGTTCAAATTATCATTTTTCTACTTTTATGTCATCAGATTAATGGATAAAATAATTTCACTGATATTTGAAAGACATAAGTACATTACAGGAGAGAAATGGTTTCAGCTTGCCATCAGATTAAATAACTAACGAGATAAGATAAAACTGACCAAAGTGAAACAGGTTGAATGTCAGGTAAAGGTTTGAAATAGCTGAGTCAGAAATGGAGTCTCAGGAGAAAGTGTGTATGTAGCAAGACTTATTTAAAGTGAGGCAAGTCAGAGCAGATCAGAGCCCACCAAAGGCAGCAGTGTAATGAGAATGGATGATGGGGTTTAATAGGTCTTCTCCAATTCTCATATCGGCAATTTCATAATCTACCAGTCATTCCCCACCCCAGGGCATTTTTCTTCCAACCTGCTTTTTTATGTCAGAACATCCTACCTCTGAATTGGAAGAGGATTAAATCTCTCCTGCTGTTCCTTTTATCCATGCAGAGTTGTTTTGGTTTTTTTGTTTTTGTTTTTGTTTTTGTTTTTGTTCTTTGCCTTCACTTTAAATGACAGGAAAGTCTAACTCAAACAGATAAACTTTGAATTAACATTGCTTTTAGAAAGAATATCTAAGGCCCTTCCTTTCTGAGTTCTGAAGAACTTTGTCCTAGTGAAGCACTCGCTCCTAAATCTGTCAATGCTCAGACTTTCTCTGTACCTCTTAGAAGCAAAGGGAGTTAGTTGGTGGAAATGGTCGCACTGATTTCGGGCAGCATCTTGGTGTGCTCAGAAGTGGCCCATTTGTTCACAATGGTCAGGGAAAATGAGGTTAGTAATCTGTGAAAACTTCAGAAGTGCAGAGGTCGCAAAAGGGCTATACAGACCAAAGAAAGCACTTCTTTATCGGCCTTTCTCAATGAAATCATAGTTGTTTCTAATGCTTAGAGGTTAGCATGGTATAATCGTAAAGATCATTAAAATAGATACCCTGAAGTCTTAGCTAGCTTTAAATCTTAGCTCTGCCATTTAAACAAGTTACCTTTCCTCTCCCTGTGCCTCAGCTTCCTCATCTGAAAAGTGGGGTTGATGATAATAGGACCTGACTTTACAGGCATGTTATGAACATTAAGTTGATTATTATGTTTTTGAAAAATAGAAAAATACCTGGCACATGAAAAGTACTATATAAATTTTAGTATTATAATGATTTTCTTTTCATGGCACAAGTAGTCCACAGACACAAATTGGCTGTAGTACTGTTCTAAGTAGTATGCTGGGGAGGAAAATAGTTATATTGCTCAATTTTAAAAATATATATTAAGTCTTTAGATATCTGCATTTCATTTAATGTGCAAACTCTTTATAAAATAACCACCTCTAGTGTTTTCTAAATAGTTGTCTTTATTTCCTTATGTTTCTTGTGATATCGAATTTTAGAAAATAATCTTACTTTTCAATATTGACAGAATCTGAATTTGGTTGATTCTCCAATCTAAAACTTTCAATATTTATCTACTTACAAAGTGATTTATCTCAGCCTATTTTCTTCTTGAGAAGGGATCTCCAAGTTTCCAGAGAGTTCTACTGTCTCTCCAGTTGCTCTGTCTCTGCATCAGCATCAGC
>NW_011888819.1:8972853-8981695 GCF_000151845.1 Pteropus vampyrus
GTCTTCATTATCTTTGAATTCTTAGTGCATTTTCACTGCCTAAATCTAATTAATACATATGTAAAACTATTCTTGAATATATGAATGAATATCCACAACCTTGACTCAATAAGTCTTTTATGAATGAGTGATTGACTGAATGAAATTGCTTATAACATAAAAATAATTTGAGCACATGTCATGTATTATTAATGGTTACTTCTTTTACAAAGGTCAATATTCTCATTTTTATAACCTGAAAAGTAAATGGCTGACTTATGTCAACTGTGAATTACATCTAGTAAAAGGATATTAAAGAATTATTTTTTTCATGGTAGAAATGTATCTAATCCATATTCTTTAAACAATGACACTCCTAGAATAACAAAATATGATTCATCACACTACTTTATCTTGATCAAAATATTTCTTAATAAAAAGTGACTACTTTTAATCTATTTCCACACGCATCACTAAGATGATACTTCCATTCAAGAAGTATTTTTTGAGCCCCATACCCTATTCAAGGCATTCAAAATATATCTGTGAACAAAAGAAACCAGACTTTCAGCTCTCATGAAACACACATTCTAGCAAAGAAAAAAAAGAACAATAATGCATGACAAGTAATTACATTTTGGGAGTAGGTTAAATGTCAATGAGTACTCTGGGAAAATATAGAGCTTGGTAAAGGCAATGGAGAAGGCAGGTGTGTGGTGCCATTGCAAATTAAAATAAGGTGATCAGGTCAGGGCTCACTGAAAAAGTAACATTTGAATCAAAACTTGAAAAGATTGAAGGAATTAGAAAGATATTATTCCAGACAGAGGGAATAAGCAGGGCAAAGACTCTGAAGGGAGCATACCTGACCTATTTGAAGAAAAGCCAGGAGGCCAGCATGGCTACAGTAGTGTAAATAGAGCCAGTAGGGTCCAGATCATAATGGGTCTTCTGTGGCTTTGGCTTTTTTTCTCAGTGAAATGAGGAGTTATGAAAGGTGCTTGAGCATAGGTGTGATAGGATTCACACTGACTGGTAGAATAGTTTGTGGAAGGGCAAGGGTGTTGTCACAGAGACCAGCGGAAGGCTTTTCCCTAACTCAGAAAAGAGATCATCAAACTGTCAGGTCAGTGGGAGCAAATGTGGTGAGAAGAAGGTCAGAGTCTGTGTATAATGTTAAAGTTAACAGGATCCTGCTAAATTAGTTAACAGTGTAACCCTACAAACGAAAAAATATATTCTGTGTAGATGGTTGATCCCATTAAACCAAACATGTTTAGTACTGAAAATTATGACATCCATAGTCTCATACATAATTAATTTTCTTTGAATAAATTATTTCTCAGGGCCGATCCTCTATGGATAAATTTGTTATCTATACAGCTGAAGACTAACCCCAAAGTGAAAATCACCCTGACCCTCTAAAGAAGCCTGGCCTAAAACAGTCACATAATTTGACCACTTTTTTACTATTAAAAAAAATCTACCACACTTGGACAAGAGTAGTTAGAGGAAAGTGCAAAAAGCATTTATAGCTCCTCACAATGACAGACACCTTTTCTGTAGTTGAAATCTTTGATGTTCAAATTATCATTTTTCTACTTTTATGTCATCAGATTAATGGATAAAATAATTTCACTGATATTTGAAAGACATAAGTACATTACAGGAGAGAAATGGTTTCAGCTTGCCATCAGATTAAATAACTAACGAGATAAGATAAAACTGACCAAAGTGAAACAGGTTGAATGTCAGGTAAAGGTTTGAAATAGCTGAGTCAGAAATGGAGTCTCAGGAGAAAGTGTGTATGTAGCAAGACTTATTTAAAGTGAGGCAAGTCAGAGCAGATCAGAGCCCACCAAAGGCAGCAGTGTAATGAGAATGGATGATGGGGTTTAATAGGTCTTCTCCAATTCTCATATCGGCAATTTCATAATCTACCAGTCATTCCCCACCCCAGGGCATTTTTCTTCCAACCTGCTTTTTTATGTCAGAACATCCTACCTCTGAATTGGAAGAGGATTAAATCTCTCCTGCTGTTCCTTTTATCCATGCAGAGTTGTTTTGGTTTTTTTGTTTTTGTTTTTGTTTTTGTTTTTGTTCTTTGCCTTCACTTTAAATGACAGGAAAGTCTAACTCAAACAGATAAACTTTGAATTAACATTGCTTTTAGAAAGAATATCTAAGGCCCTTCCTTTCTGAGTTCTGAAGAACTTTGTCCTAGTGAAGCACTCGCTCCTAAATCTGTCAATGCTCAGACTTTCTCTGTACCTCTTAGAAGCAAAGGGAGTTAGTTGGTGGAAATGGTCGCACTGATTTCGGGCAGCATCTTGGTGTGCTCAGAAGTGGCCCATTTGTTCACAATGGTCAGGGAAAATGAGGTTAGTAATCTGTGAAAACTTCAGAAGTGCAGAGGTCGCAAAAGGGCTATACAGACCAAAGAAAGCACTTCTTTATCGGCCTTTCTCAATGAAATCATAGTTGTTTCTAATGCTTAGAGGTTAGCATGGTATAATCGTAAAGATCATTAAAATAGATACCCTGAAGTCTTAGCTAGCTTTAAATCTTAGCTCTGCCATTTAAACAAATTACCTTTCCTCTCCCTGTGCCTCAGCTTCCTCATCTGAAAAGTGGGGTTGATGATAATAGGACCTGACTTTACAGGCATGTTATGAACATTAAGTTGATTATTATGTTTTTGAAAAATAGAAAAATACCTGGCACATGAAAAGTACTATATAAATTTTAGTATTATAATGATTTTCTTTTCATGGCACAAGTAGTCCACAGACACAAATTGGCTGTAGTACTGTTCTAAGTAGTATGCTGGGGAGGAAAATAGTTATATTGCTCAATTTTAAAAATATATATTAAGTCTTTAGATATCTGCATTTCATTTAATGTGCAAACTCTTTATAAAATAACCACCTCTAGTGTTTTCTAAATAGTTGTCTTTATTTCCTTATGTTTCTTGTGATATCGAATTTTAGAAAATAATCTTACTTTTCAATATTGACAGAATCTGAATTTGGTTGATTCTCCAATCTAAAACTTTCAATATTTATCTACTTACAAAGTGATTTATCTCAGCCTATTTTCTTCTTGAGAAGGGATCTCCAAGTTTCCAGAGAGTTCTACTGTCTCTCCAGTTGCTCTGTCTCTGCATCAGCATCAGCGCATACCCAGCACTTTTACTCCTTAATTGGGATCCTGGATGTAGGGAGGTTAGGTTCAGCTCATGGAGAAATACGCAGAAAGAAGGAAGTTGTAAGAAAACCTAATGGCTCAAGAAAGAGGTTTATTCAGTGTGCTTAAATTAATTAAATGTATTCAATTTTCTGGGTTTTAAGCTGACCCTGAGGTTAATTATGAGAGCTCTCGAAGACATTTAAAGATAGTTGAAGGATTTTAAAAGAAATTATCATTTGACTGTATAAATTTCCATATGGTTTTGGAAAATATCTATGTAATGATTCCTTTTGTATAGTACTTTAATAAATTTAAAAATGAGAAAGCAAGCCAAATTAGTGTAACATGAATATATATAGTATAACATGAAACAAAATTCAGCTAATCCATATAGAGAATTCAAAAGAGAACTAAGTATCTTTTTCCTAAAGTTCTAGCAAGTTTAAAAAGTCACATATGGACATAAATATTATGCACAACAAAATTTATAAGTAACATCAGAGAAGTACACTTGCGACTGAGAATTCTAATTGGGAAGACCAAGAGAGGTTTTTCCAAAGGAGACGGCAATTTGATTTAAATGACCTCAAAAAATTAGTAAGATTTGACAGGTACAATTGGAAGAGAAAGTGGAAGGACAGGAAAACAGAAAAAAAACAGTTATAAAATTTCTGGGTGTTAAAAAATTAAAACAATCTACTTTATAGAAATGCTGCATATAAATAAAGAAATTATAAGAACTATGACTAAAATATGATATTTGAGTCATAGTACAGAAAACTCAAATATCAGAGTGAATTTGTACTTGGTTAATAGGAAATAAATAGACGGTAAAAGATATTGAATAAGGGACCAATTAGATTGCACAGAAAGCAGCATTATTAAGCAGTGATGTAGGTAATGAAATATTCTCATGGAGAGTTAGAGAACTAAGACAAAAACACACTTGGAAATGCATAGTAAGCATGATGGTCTGACTTAAATCATTGTCCCAAGTGTTATGATGTTCTTACCCTCCTCCACCTGGTGAGAAATTTCCATAAAAATACTGTGTGAACTTCTGGTTTCCATACTCTGAGTTGAACCAACTGCAGTGGGCCCAGGAGGCAAAATTAGAAACAATAGGTGCACGATAACTTACTCTTAAAAAATAAAAGTTTTTGAATTATGTTAATTAAAATGGAATGGGCTGCCTCAAAATGCAGTGATTCCTGCCGCATCTGACCTGTGTTAGAAAGAGGTTGAGTGCCCCCTATAGGCAAAGCATTACAGATGAAATTGAATGACAATTGGATAGCTAAGTAAATTTTTTTTTGTAAACTAGAATTCTCTACTATTAAAATTCATAATTTTGTAAAGAATTTCTTTTATTTACTAACTTGTTAAAAAGAATTTAGCTGGTATCATAGAAATATTAATATAATATTTTATTTTACTAAATTTCAAAATATGCAATTCTATATATTTACTATATTGTATTTTTTAATTTATTATGCAAATTCATAAGGTACTATAGTTCACATAATTATGTTTTATCTGGACAATGATACAAAACTCATAACATCATGATACCCTCCTTAACAAACTAAAAACTCCTAATTAATATGTTACTGCTTAATGAGTAAAGAATAGATTAAAAATATTTCACATTATAACAAATTGACTATGAACATGGCCAAACATTAAAAAGGGCATGATGTGTGTTTATGTTATATAATTGCAGCTAACTAGAACTATTTCTAAATAGGCTAGTCATTTCAGTACTTACTTGTGGCATTCAGTGGAATTTTAATTATTTCCTCCTCAACTACATTCTAAGTGACTAAAAGGTCAACTCAAAAGGAATTTGGAGTTGGGCATTTAGAGTGAATTGTTGAATACTTCCTCTGTATCCATGCTATTTTTTTCAGTAAGTTGAATAATTAAGCATTAACTATATAGCTAAAATAAATACTCATGAAACATTACAGCATTATATAAAATATAACTAATGTGTTAATAATATAAATGTTAAACATGTATTCTTTTCTATTTTATGTTTTGTAATCTAGATCCAAAGAATGTGCATATATTATATTTATTAAGATATTTAACCATGATTTCACCTTGATAAAAATACTCATTTATTCTGAATAATTTTTGCCTCACTGATCTAAATGTGCTTTAATACATCTATTGGCAGTTCTACTAGCACTTTTCTTCATGTCTTTGTCTATTATAAATAAGTTTCAATTTTATGTGCAGCATTGCCTATAAAAATTCTGTCAGAAAGCACAAGAAATAAGATGCTTGATTTCAAATAAATTCTAAATTTTAGCATTTCATAAAGAATTACATTTCAGTAAAATTAGATTTATCTAATATTTCATTTGCTTTTTATCATATTTTGTTATATGATTCTTATTTCTTGTCATAATGTATGAGCTGCAAACTAAGAATAAAAAACTTCAATTCTCTTAAGGAAATGTTCAAAATGTTCTCCCCAATAACTCTTCCCACACTTTAAATGACTCAACTCATTGGTTGCAATAATGAATTACAGACCAGAGCGCACTTTATTCAGTAGCTTCAGCTATTTAGAAAGATTTTTTTGTGGATTAACATGCTAATTGCTCCTCTGTAATCTAATTAGTTATCATTCAAAGGAATATGGAAAATGAAACAATTATAAAATTAGATAACTTCCCATTTAGAGAAATCCAGTATCATCAATCGGATAAAAAAAAAAAAAGGATGGTCTTTGAAACTTTCAAACCTATATTTAAATTGCCTGTATCATGAGTTATCCCACCAGTATATCTAAATACCTTCAGGGACTGACTGTCTCTAAAGAGCAAATTAATCAAAACATCTAATAAATGAGAATTAAAGTGGTATTTGGACATGATAATATGATGCAATAATCATGAGGACTCAATAATAAGTCAGATTTTGATATATTCCTAGTTGTGCTCCAGTTCAAGATTCTTGTTTTATAAACTGGGAGGTCTAGAGTCGAAAAGTGATTTTTCCTAAATAACAATTTGTTCTCCCAAATACAGTGCCTTCTGGGTTTCAGTCTAGTGTCCTTTTCACTCTACCTAAATACAATTTCTCATATTTCCATCTTACAGTTCCTGCTAATGAATATGTTACATAATGAAAGTGCTGATATTTAAGTGAAGTGAAAACCTTTTTGTTGTTTTTACAGGATTTTACATTTCCACCCCAACTGGACCAGGAGGGAGACAAGAAAGAGTACAGCTTTTAAGTCTCCCTCTGGACCCCACTTTGGAACCAGTCTGCCTTAGTTTCTGGTATGTTGTACACACACGTTAAATACCATATTATTTAATGAGCAACATTGCCTTTCTCATGTTGCAAGGCTCAGATTTCATTAAGATGTTATCTCAGCTTTTAAGGAATTCGACATTACTTTTCTAATTGATAAAGAAATAAAATGCCAGGTGATTCTCACCCCTTCTCTAGCAACTCCCTCACCAAAGGGAAAAGGGGTTATTTCAAAAACAGTAAAGAATTTGGAAGAACTCCAAAATGCATTTATTCTAACGTGGTAGGAATTTATTTATTTTTTCTTGTTTCCAAACTAGGTACTACATGTATGGTGAAAATGTCTATAAATTAAGCATTAACATCAGCAGTGACCAAAACATGGAGAAGATAATTTTTCAAAAAGAAGGAAATTATGGAAAAAATTGGAATTATGGACAAGTAACAATAAATGAAACAGTAGAATTTAAGGTTGGCAAATACTTTGTGTGTCATAATCATATATTTTTATTCTAAAAATGGTTATACAATTACAGTTAATGATGATATAATGAAAAAAAATTATTTATTTTCTGAATATAGCCCAGTCATTTTCTCTACTTTTTTAATCTACCTTTTTCTCTTTTTAAAATCTTTTAGTACCTCTATTTTTATTTATTTAATAACTTATTAAAAAACTACTAATGAGGAATGATTTACTTCAGGAAAGTATTGTTTATAATGAGCCATAGAATCCATGAAAACCTTGTAGAATATTTCAACTTTCTTCAGCAATTTTCTAGCACAAGTTAATCTTGTCTTCCTGTGCCCCTGCCACAGGACTTCCAACTTCTTACAAATACCACCTAGATCAGCTCTGCAATTTTCTAAGAAATATCCTTGCCTCTTAGAAGATCGGCGCCTACCAGTATCCAACCAATCTGCCCCACTCTGACTTAATCTCCATATATTTCCTAAAAAAATTTTATCAGCTGTGTCATTGGAAGTCTCTGATCATTTATTTCACATTAGGGTGAATTAATTTTTCAGATAATGGTTTAATGTGTACTCTTCCTAAGGGTGTTTACAATTAAAATATAGGATAAAATAGGTGAATAGTTTAACCAAATTAACAATGTCTTCATTGGATAATTTCAGACAAGAAGGTATAATTTTCAGAAGATGTATTATTTGGACAAACATTGTTATCAGTGAAGGCTTCAGTTCTTTCCCGGTACTTGTTATAAGGCAGGCAATAATCAACGACCCTCATCTGTATTTCTCACATCTTTCTTTCATTTTTCCTTTTTTTCTTTTTTCTGGGTCTGTCCTTAAGTTCTGTGAAGTTTTTTTCTCCACCTTTATTTGTTTTCTGTTAATACAAAGAAGAGTAAAGGAAAATAGAACATTCAGGGAACAAAGAGATAGCAGAAACAGGGACATAAGTATTGCAGTGACTAAATCTGGCTCAAGTCACTGAACAGGTTTTGTTTTGTTTTGTTTTGTTTTGTTTTGTTTTGTTTTGTCATAAAATCAGCACAACTTTTCTTCAAAGTTAGCTCATCAGAGTGAAAGCGTCAAGTTCTAAAAATATTTTCACTTTGGTTTTGCCACTTTGTTCTAAAATCTTGAACAAATCACATTAGTTCCTTTGAAATTCAGCTTGTGTATTCATGAAAGAGAAAAAGTAATGCATATTTGGAATAGTCCCTGGTGTGAAGCACGTGGAATGATGGTACAAATGAGTGAATCAATGACTACACAATAATGTTGCAAAAATTAAATGAGACAATGTATAACATGTGCATAGCATAGCAATTAATGTATAGCAGATATTCAGTTTCTGTCTTTTCTCTCATACATAGGCGAGAATTCAAGAAAGTCCCGCTAAAAATACCCACTGTCCAGAAGAACCTAATATAATTTGTATGACCACTGAGCCTTTCTCTCAAGTCTGGGTCTGTGTTCTCTGGGCATCACCCTCACACAGTATCCTATACCAGCTTCCTGGGTGAATTACAGCTGGAACTAGCTGGCCCTGAATGATCACATTGTACTCAAGTTTTCTCTAGTCCCCTTCTTCTCCAATTCAAATAATTTAATCAGTGTATCTTCTCTTCGGGACATATGCTCTAAGAAGGCAGATACCTACTTGGATTTCGAATATCGTTGGAGAAGAATCTGGGAGAAGTTTGTTCTTCCCTGCCAGACAATATATCTGTATGACAGAGTACAGTAGAATAAAACAGAGAGAAACTGTGACAATATTACCTGACTAAGAAGGAAGATACTACTGAAAATTTAGACTAATATGAACACAGAATAAGAGAGTTGGGCTCAGCAGAAGGACCTTGAATAACATAATCCATCAGCGTTTCCCTATGCAGTAATTTGTCCTTGGGTATTTGGAGATGTCAGGGTTGAC
>NW_011888819.1:8981745-8984099 GCF_000151845.1 Pteropus vampyrus
GAGTGAAAGCGTCAAGTTCTAAAAATATTTTCACTTTGGTTTTGCCACTTTGTTCTAAAATCTTGAACAAATCACATTAGTTCCTTTGAAATTCAGCTTGTGTATTCATGAAAGAGAAAAAGTAATGCATATTTGGAATAGTCCCTGGTGTGAAGCACGTGGAATGATCGTACAAATGAGTGAATCAATGACTACACAATAATGTTGCAAAAATTAAATGAGACAATGTATAACATCTGCATAGCATAGCAATTAATGTATAGCAGATATTCAGTTTCTGTCTTTTCTCTCATACATAGGAGAGAATTCAAGAAAGTCCCGCTAAAAATACCCACTGTCCAGAAGAACCTAATATAATTTGTATGACCACTGAGCCTTTCTCTCAAGTCTGGGTCTGTGTTCTCTGGGCATCACCCTCACACAGTATCCTATACCAGCTTCCTGGGTGAATTACAGCTGGAACTAGCTGGCCCTGAATGATCACATTGTACTCAAGTTTTCTCTAGTCCCCTTCTTCTCCAATTCAAATAATTTAATCAGTGTATCTTCTCTTCGGGACATATGCTCTAAGAAGGCAGATACCTACTTGGATTTCGAATATCGTTGGAGAAGAATCTGGGAGAAGTTTGTTCTTCCCTGCCAGACAATATATCTGTATGACAGAGTACAGTAGAATAAAACAGAGAGAAACTGTGACAATATTACCTGACTAAGAAGGAAGATACTACTGAAAATTTAGACTAATATGAACCCAGAATAAGAGAGTTGGGCTCAGCAGAAGGACCTTGAATAACATAATCCATCAGCGTTTCCCTATGCAGTAATTTGTCCTTGGGTATTTGGAGATGTCAGGGTTGACCCTCCAGAGAACACTGGATCATAAAGAGATTCAAGTTAGGAACATTAGAGTGGAATCATTTCATATGCCTTTCTGAATTGCAGGTTGCTTTTAATGCTTTTAAAAATCGGCTCCTGAGTGATATAGCATTGGATGACATTAGCTTAACAGATGGGATTTGCAATGTGAGTCTTTATCCAGAACCAACTTTGGTCCCAACTCCTCCACCAGAAAGTCCTAGTAAGTAACCTTAACAGGAATTTTCCCTAATTAAGCCATTAATATTTTCAGGTAGATCTTTCTTTTGCTTATATTTTTCCATCTCAGCCTAATATTATTTTTTATTGGAAATCAAAGATGTTAAAATAGAAGTAAAATGAAAGCTAACAGAATATTACATGTTATACATAAACCTATAATAAAAAAATCACTCAGTATTTTGTTATGCATCTTATTTGTGATAACTAGTACCTTTTCATTTTTTGAAAATAACAAAGGTACTGATTTCTATTTTGTTTTCACTAGAATACAAACTAATTCTGTATGGGCCATCGAGCATAGCCTATAGTTTTTTGGGAAGAAGCCTTAAGATTCTCATAGCCTTCTGAAAGAGTGATGATAAGATCTCAAGGGGAGTTAGGTTAAGCCTGGCATCCATCAAGCCCATTTCAAAAATAATTTAATAATAATGATTGACCTGGACTTTGAAGATACAGACCTAGATCACACAAAAGATTTCTTTCCTAAAATGGTACTTCTGTAAGACCTCATAATGTGCTTCCTTAACAGAGGCACTAATATTTTGCAGTTGAGCAGCAACTAGGCTTTCTGGTGTCCTATGGTATTTTTAACTCAAAAGAGTAAAATGGAGCCTGTGTCTACCTGTGTTAAGTCAAATTGGAAACACAACATTTCAAGAGGCAAAGAGACATTACCATTCATTTCATCCATGTCTACGGAAACGATCACTTCATATCACTTTCAGACTACAGCATTTGGCAGAAAGAAAAGGCATGTAATGATAAATGATATCAAACACCTATTATTTTTTTTATTGGGATACTTTCACAGCATTACATTTTAAAGCAAAAACAACTTTTTTTTGTCTTTGGTGGCTGGAAGCTGATCTAGCTCTACAGCTTTGCTGTGTCAAACCTCATGGATGTTTTGTTCTGTCATGGGTGTGAACTTACAAACAGAGCACTTTTTCCAGTTCTCATTTTCTTCCAAGCACACTTGAGACTCTTCTCTTATTCACGTCAGCAAATCAGATTGATAAACCTATCTAAATTTGATTTAACTTCAAAAACCATGTGTCTTACTACTTTCCAATCTTTGGTTAAAAAGAATACAGGCTTTCAGATGAGTGGTTTAACAACTCAAAAGCTCTAAAGATGACTGATATTTGAGAACATATAACAAACAAGTTGCTTTTAAGATAAAGATAGTAATTACATTCTCATGTTGGTCCCATGATATATTGAAAGTGTACTTACATCCTGGCAAAAGACTATGC
>NW_011888819.1:8985249-8997772 GCF_000151845.1 Pteropus vampyrus
AGTGCATTTGTTCTGCTTTCAAAATGGTTCACTTCAGGGAAATATTTAGCCCAGAAGAAAATGTTAATTATCATCAAATACATTCTGAACAATTTCATTCTAATACCATTTGCAATTGGTTCAGTGAAATTCTTATTTGTGCAGAGCTTTCCTGGTTCCAGATCGCTGATTTGTTTAAGAGGAAATGAAAGGAAACCATGGTTGACTGGCTAATAAATTGCCTTTCTTTAGCTCTGAGAGAACATCTATATAAGAAAATAATCCCAGACAAGTAACTGACTAGCAAATATCAGTTTCCTTCCCTTTTTTTAGGGATCCACATTGTGCCCAATTTGTGGAAATGAAAAGTTCACTTTTCATAACTGCAGAAATTCTTCTACTTTTTGGCTTCAGTTGCTGCTGCATCAGCTCTAAGATTGTAGCCCTGTGACACTGGCACAAATTATTTAAATGTGGAGATTGTATTGAGAATGTTTTTTTAAAAAGTAAACATTTCATTACACAATTATCATGCCAATTTGCAACACAGTTGAGATAATTCATGACAAGATATCTATGAAATAGAATAGTTATATAAAAAAAGAAATCCACATTTAGGCCCCTGACTTGTTTCTGTGACTGTTAAAGATAATTAAGAAAAAAAAAATAGGACAAACTATAGTTTCAGCTATTTTACTAGTCAATTTTTATTTCTACAGTTTGCCCTTTTGGGCCATTATTAGGCCATTTTCCATTTCCAGAGACAAAATAAAAGTTAATTTGGAAAGTTTAATAAGCATGACACTATACTTAGAGCAAAATAATCTTTAACTTTAGTTCTTCTTATAGAAATAAATCAATAGCTATCCACCTCTCTTATAATTGATAGCCATATTTCAGCAGAGCTGATTGCTTTTTATATTATTAGTGTGACTTGACATTCAAACCCCTAGCAAATGACATATTAAGTGCACTCCTATAGTTCTGTATCAATGTGTTTTGGGCAATTTTATTTTTCCATCTTTTTACCTTTAAAAGTAAAAGCCTACTTATTAGGGCTAACATTAGGTAAATTGCTATTAATGGCAAATAAAATTTAAACCACGAGAAATGAAAATTTAAACTCTATTGTCATAAATTTAATTTAAATTAAATTTATTTAATTTATATTACCATTATATCTGGGCACTATAACCTTTTAACAGAAATATAAATTTTCATAAATTGAGGACAAAATTTAATGGAAAATTTGATATTACAATCTGAACTTTTCTATAATATTATAAAACTATGTATTACTATGATAATGAAAAATAATTATTGATTTTAAAATTAGTAACTTTTAACATATTCAGATATCAATGTGATATATTACTTCTCAAGCTACATCTATTATTTCCTTCACATGAGTACCAATCAAAAACCTTTTACCATATTTTTATTTCTTGTCTTACCAAACAGATCTTTAATTTGAAACCAGCTATTTTAAATGAAAGCTAGTCTCTCCTTTTCACCTCAGAGTAAACATTTCCACATTGACACATACCTCATGGACGTCAGAGGCTTAAGCATGTATTAAAAATGACATGCTTCAAGGAAACTATCTATCCCTGACAACTACTTTGCAAAATACTGCATATTATTTATATAGTGTATGTAGTGAAAATCCCTATTGGCATAGTAAGAAATTAATCAGAATACAAATCTTTGAAATAACAGCTCCAAGAAAAAGAAAAATGAGAGTTTAACAACTGTAAATAAATAGAGTTCCCCATACAAGACAGGCTATTTAATTCTCGTTCTCTGGATAAGGATGGTTTATCTAATAACACAGCATGACTGTGATATCCAGAATTACATTTCATGAGTCTTTGGCTCCTCTATTAAGAAGCACATGTTACATTTCCATTACATTAAAATAGATGTGTCCTCAGATTTAGGATGGTTGAAAGTGCCTTTGTCAATTCCTCAGTCATTTATATACAGAGAGTAACTGATATTTTTATCAGACTAGAGATATCATACTGGTCAGTTATTCGATATAAAAATATATATGAAATGCATTTCAAAAAGTGTTTCTTAAGTATTTTAAAGGAATGAATTTCCAAGACTTCTGTTTAGTGGAGAAATGCTAAGTAAACTGTCTACCATTAACAGGCTTAACAGTTACACTTGACAACATTTTAGTTCTGGTTGTGATTTTATTAAAGTCCTCCCTACTTATCTACATATAATATAATGTACTGTTAAGTATTCAGCTATGTACTGTTAAGTATTCAGCTATGTACTATTAAGTATTCAGCTATGAAAATTCAATACATTTTCCAAAATGTTGACTATTTACTATATTAGGAGTATCTACTTTTGAAATTTTCCTATTCCTTGAAGAGAAAATGAACATGATGGTTAAAAATCAACAACAAAAACAAAAACAAAAATAAAAAAAAGTACTGGCCACACTGGCCATGGCTAAACTTATGAAATAGAAAAAGCTGGTTTCCCCAGTCTTCAATCTACAGCGTTGTTTTTGTTTCTGCATTATACTTTTCCTTCCCCATTAGTTTCATCGAAGATTGAAGCAAGCATTTCATGACACTTAGAATTATTAAAATTAAATGAGTTGTGTGTATGTGAGAGTTGGGGGAGTTGTAGTAGGTTTTTCTACAGAAATCTTTGCAAGATAATCTGTCACAAGATCAAGGAGATATTAGCTTCGGAGGAACAGCTTCTTTGGGAGCAGACAATTCCCTCAGCCTTTCACGCTTTCCAGTAGAGAAGCTGCCCTCACTCCCCATTATAACTCTTTCTTTGATTCAAGTATCTTCTTCAGCACCCTATGGACAGTGCTTTCTTTCTTCTAGATCTATCATTGACCTTACTTGTTAGTACTTTCATTTATAGTCTCTTCTGCCCTCCTTCTCTTTGTCTATACCCATCACGAATATGTCATACACCCACCAAGTGCCACTTATTGTGACTCAGTCTAAATCCTGCTTGTGGCTTGGACCACATGGTAGAAATAATTCAGAGTTTAATCAACCTAATAAGAGACAACAACATGCTATGGGATGAGTCTGAGACTGAGTTGAAGTTTTGTCTTTGACATTAAATGAATGTGCACAGTATTAGCAAGTAACTGAATACCTCCAGTGCTTAAATAGAAATACTAATAGTAATTATCTAATCCAGAGAAATGCACTGAAAGCCAGTACTGAGAATGCCAGGCAATATGTAGGCACTTTCCATAAATTATGTCTGAATTTTACAACAACCTGAAAATCTCTAATACATATCTGTTTTATACAAGAGAAAATCAAATCTTGAAAAGACACAACTCGGAGCAACAATTTTAATCTACCAGTTTTATTAAGATATCTTCCTTTTACACACAATGTTCTTTTCCCAGATGAGACAATATGTGTAGAAGCACTGTGCAAAAGACAAGGTTTTGTAAGAGGTTTTTTATTCATGCTAAGCTCCTCTGGGTCCAGACAAGCTTGACCAAGGAGGGTATATAAGGTAGACCAGGCCCTAGTACCCCGTAGAATAGGATAAATTGACAATGATACTATGATCAAGCCACGACAATTGCTTCTCTGTGTTAGCAAATACGTCCTGAACCCAAATCTAAGAGGCTTATTACATACAAATTTGGAAGATGCACATGGCCTTCAAAAAATCTGCATAAATAAAACATATGATTTGTAGAAGAGGGATCAATAAAGAGGGATGACTACAGGCATTGTCATAGGAGTAGAGACATTTAATTATCCCTACTATAATCTGATTACTATCTTATTGGGTTTCCAGTATCATATGTCTTTAATAATAGGAAATATACATATACTTATTTCAGTTTTCTATATACTTCAGATTAGGTTACTTTTATTCTTTTGATCATATATATGAAATGATAATAAAAATAAGATAAACTAGGAATACTAAAAGTAGTTTGAGTTTTTATGTTACTTTAGAATTTTCTTCTAATAAGAAGATAAATATAAAGTATGTTAAGAATTTCGTAAATTTAATCTACCTTCTTAAAGCATCATACTTTTAACTGTAAGATTTGTGCTCTTTCTAATAAATTGTGTTAAGCTCAGTCCCAACTTGATTCCTGGACACTATTGGGTATCAGATCACTCTGTGGCAATAATTAAACAAATGGATTTTCATTCGTCTCCCTTTCCTGACAGTCAAGTGCCTCAGTACACAAGATGTGAAGCTTCCTCTCTACCAAAAAAAAAAAAAAAGTAGAAAAAAAGGAAAAAAAGCAAGAAATGACAAGATTAGTGATTTATTAGCTTTTCTCATAAAAGACTGACAGATACAAGATTTTTTCTATTATAAAGAATCATTTTCTTTTTTACTGCAGAGGGTTGATAACTTACTCATGCAGACTATAAAAGATGTTGAGCAAAAATGTTTCCTTGCCCAAATATTTTGGAAAACGATGTACTCTATTATGTGTTTTTGGAGATTCACAAAGAACAGGAGTATTTGAGGTTTTGAGACCTTCCTGGGTAAAGAGACCTGTTTACCTGTATTTTTCCCTTATTTAAGTTGCAAGGTTTCTTCATACACAAAATCTAAAATTTATCTGTCAAAACTAATATTTAAAGAAATGGAATTGGAAACTTTTTAGTAAATAGTACTATCTCTGAAATAAACAGTATTGCTAATGATTTTACATTGCTTTTCTTTTCAGCGGACTGTGGAGGACCTTTTGAACTGTGGGAGCCAAATACAACTTTCACTTCTATGAATTTTCCAAACAACTATCCTAATCAGGCTTTCTGTGAGTCATTTCTTTTCTATAACATGAGAAACAATTGTATATATCAAGGTTTCCCTTCAACACCCAGCAAAGTGGGCTATACATTTCTCATATCTGGATACGCTTGTCACATTTATGAGATTATGAGATAACAATAATATATCACTAACTTTTTTAGCAATTATTTCAGGCCAGGTTCTGTGTTAGTGCTTAATATACATTTTTTCAGTCAATTCTTACAATAATTCTTTGAAGCAGGTATTATTATTAGAATTCTCAAATTTAAAAGTTGAATAAAACCAGTAACTGAAAGAGCTAGCCTTACTCCAGATACCACTTTCTTAATCACACTCCTTGGTTATACGTATAATGTCTGTAGTGTATATAACAAGTTTGCAATTCCATAGAATAAAGTTAATGAAAAGTATAAGCAGCAAAGAGCCAATTGTGACATCCACACCTTTTGTAAATATAGAGTTAATAAAGCAGCTAGAGTAATGTGATTAGATTCTCAGTATAAAAGATGAAATAATAAGGAAGATCACTAAAACACACACACACACAAACCTAAGTCTAGTAAGACTAGTTAGCTAAAACTAGTTAGCATGAAGCATAAGTCTAGATCATTATTCCTAATAGAGAAGTTCATTATCGTTGTGGAGAAATTATGTTAAAGATGCGGATTCTCCAGCCCATCCTACAAAAATTCCATTCTGGTAAGTCTGGAAAACAGACCTATTCTATCTACAGCTGCACCTCGTTAGCACCATGGGTCGAAATGGAGAATTCTACCAGTGAATGATATGCCCTAATGACAGTGACAAATGTGTTGTTAGAAAATGTCAACTTTTCTTGCTTCAAATGATCCAGAGATAAGTTTATAGAATAATCACTTTTATAGAATAATAGAGTCACTATTATAGAGAGATATCTGATTAAAAAAATAAACAACCATTAATCTAATTTGACTTGTTTGGGGAACCAGAGATTATCATCTCTACTTCGCACTGAAGACATCTTTTAAACATATCACTTGTGCAAAGTAATGATCTAAAATTCTGAAAACCAGTGGAACACTGAAAGATTTGGATAAATTTATTGATTTGTTCAAAGAAACTACTTCAAATTTTATTGAAACTTTACTGTAAATATTTATTATTAGACCAAGGTGTTTCCTCACACACAGATAAAACATTTTGGAATACTGCTTTTCATAAAATGAAAAAAATTTTTCAAAAGCAATATGAAATTCTCAAGAGAGTGAAGATTTAAAAGAAATGAAAAAAAGTGTGTTCTAAACTAAGTGTTATTATTTATTACTTTTAAGGTGTTTGGAATTTAAATGCACAAAAGGGAAAGAACATACAACTTCATTTTCAAGAATTTGACTTAGAAAATATTGCAGATGTAGTTGAAATCCGAGATGGTCAAGGAGATGATTCCTTGCTCTTAGGTAAGTCTGCAATTTAAATATTATGAAAGTTGTATGGCTCAAGGTATTGGACTGATGAAGAGAGCATTTCTCAATAAATGTAATCACTCTTACGACTAACAAAATGAAAATCCAACAGTAGCATAAAATGTGGTATTTTATATGGAGCTTTTAATATGAGGGTGTTTGCAATGATGATAGAATAATATTCCTCTTGAGGATTCTTGGCAAACCAGGATTAATATTTTTGAGTCAGCAGTTCTTACTACTTGGTATTAATTCACTACAATAAGCCTTATACCTTGGAGACTAATAGCTAATAATACCCGTTATGCAGTTTTCTATGCATCATGTGCACATCAGATGTCCAAACATAGCTATTGAATCAAGTTTTATTTCATTTCAAACTAACAAAACAAATTGTGTTTGTTATGCAAAATTTTTAAATAATTTTTATTTTATGTTTTATTATTATTTTGATTATCTATATCTCTAGTACTAGCTACTTTTAATAAATATCTAAGATTGGTTCGAAAACTGACTGAAGTTGATTTTTTCCTACAATCTATTTTGTATTGATCATTAACTTTTTAATAAACATGAGAGAAATGTACTATTCTTGAGAAAATTATTGTACCTAGATCATAAAATACATGTTAACATAATAAAAATCTATCAGTCAAATATAATAGCTAATTTCTTATTTAACTACTACCGGTTTTTAAGAAAGATGTGTCCCTTGCTACTTCACACATTAAATCATAAAAATGATAAAGGGTAAATTAGAATGCATGAAACAATATCCTTTATAAGTAAAGTGTTTTATCTAACTGTGCTTTGAACTCATGTTAATAATTTTCTATCAACTGGCCTGATGCAATCAGGATGCAACCACATGAACATTGCAACCAGTGGATGAGGACTGCAGAGGGCACTTTCTATCACAATGAAAGGGTAGAGTGATGGAGAGGGTTCCACAGCCATAGTAGTACATCATCCATTATGTAGGTTTCTTCAGCAAAATTCCACAAAATACTAGAACACAAGGAGAGGATTTTGAGAGCCACACGAGGACAAATAAGCAATGAAAGAATCAGTGGAGCCAGGAGGTTGGTGCTAGAAAGAACTGAGGAACTTTAAATTTGATTTTCTAATATACAGTTATAAAGATATTTTGGATAGTTTTCTCATTTTTAGGTTATGTTGTCCTTCTAATGAAAACTTCAGTGTTCTCATGATCTAAGGAAAGTTAGTTTTTCATCATTTCACCTCTTACAATTTATATCAATCATTGAAAAGTAAATAAGAATTCCAAAAGGATCTCAGAACCATAGTTTTCAAATTTGTGGGCAAGAAGTTCTTTTGAAACGGAATTGCTTTCAGGGACTCCAAAATAGAAATTATTTACTAATATGAATGTATTTTTTAATTAGCTTAAGGCTTTATTGTTTAGTAAAGAGATTTTCATTGTTTATGAAATCCCCAAAGCCCAGGGATTAGTTCAAAACATTTTGAAAACCACCATTTAGGTTTATTTTATCTGTCTCTAATTAATCCATCCTTCAGATTAGGCTAATGATTCAATCCACAAAAAGTATCAAACAAATTAAATGGAATTACTAAGGGAGGCTATAATTTCCATTGTTTTATAAAGGTCTTTAAAAGGAGGCAAATAATCATTTTTCTGAGATAACACTAACTTAGAATAGTAGTGGTGCTAAGCCAGAAAATGTTATGAGTAATTCATCATTAAATTATAGAGCTACAGAAACCTCAAGTAATATTGGGAAAGGTCAGGAGAGAAGTTAGCTTTTCAAGAAAATGTGTCCAAAATGTAAAAGAAGATATACATTTACTTACATGTAGCTGCTCCATGAACAAGCCATGTCATATATTGTGTACCTCTAGAAGGTGGAAATGAGAAAAAGGGTATATTTCCTTTTAGAGTTAAAGGATCATCTTAGTGATTATCTTGTTTTCCTTTGGAGCAGCTGTGTATACAGGGCCTGGTCCTGTAAAGGACGTATTCTCAACCTCCAACAGAATGACTGTGCTTTTCATCACCAACAAGGAATTGACAAAAGGAGGATTTAAAGCCAACTTTACTACTGGCTATCACTTAGGAATTCCAGGTAAGTGCACTTGAGATGACATGTTGCATCATAATTTTTAGAGCAACACAATGAAAGTATATTCGGACTTCAAGGCCTAAATGTGATTTCAATGTTTGCATTCGAAAACATTCATTTTATTTTCATCTTAATGAAGATTTTCTTCTTTTCTTTACATTTGCTTAACCACTACCTGAATTTATTCAAAGCAGGATCTATACTATTTCTCAGCAGATTTATTTGCATCTCTTGGGTATATAAAGAGTTGTGAATTTTATTCACCGAAGAGAGCCATTCTATACATTAAAAATGGGGTTATTGCGCCATGAGCAAAGAGGACTGTCTGCCAAGAGCATTTTTGGAGAACAGCAGGGAGACAGGCAAGTGAGCTATTTGAATGCCAACAACATCCAATTAAAATATTAACATCATTAACTTCGTAGAGACAAGCAGTGTAAAGCCACTGCCATCAAGGATGAAGGAATTCGATGCTGGTTTTTGCTGGTATGCACAATCTTCTTACCCTTTGTTTTTTGTATTATACCCATAATATAATCATAAGGGGGGAGAATTATTGCCTGCCTGCTCATCATGGATGTCTTTATCTATAGCATTATATTCATGTATGATACAACTATTTGCATTCAACAATCTACAGAGAATGTTTTATTGCCTGCTGCTCCTCTTGGATTATGATTTTCCTTAGGCTATTGCCCACACTCTGTGGTTCTCTCTAAGTAAATATGTCAAGAAGACAGAATACAGGTTTCTTCCTCCATTTATCTTTCCTTTCCATAGGAGACTGTGGTCAGTTTGTCTTTAACTAGAATGTCTAGTAAACAGGTAAGATTGGAGCTTTGATTCTCATCTGGCCTATTATCTTATCCCAGATCTATCTGTGCAAATATCTGTTCCTCCACTCAACACTGGCCTAGATCTTTGAATCCACAGAAAGTTGTATGTTTTCAGCTTCACAGCAAATATGGAAGTTGACTTGTATCTTGTCTACCCTCTGGCTTTCAGTAGAAGCCACAACAATTGTGAGAATCTGCAATGTGCATGCAGGAAAAACACAAAACCACATTTTGAAAATAATAGGCATTTCCAAAGGAAAAGAACCAATCAAAACTAACAATGAATGGTGTAATGGGGGAAAAATTATATAATTATTGGATGTGATAAAAGTGACTTAAAAATCATCAAGTCTTATTGCTTGCCATAAAAAATTAATAATTGGAAATTAGTGTTATGTACTGTATAAAATTTTAAATTTTGTAAGGAAAAATTTTTGTCAAATTCCTAAGCAGAATAAACATCACTTTTTAAAGGTGTTAAAAATCAGATCAGCTTTATAGTTTACGCATTTTATTTTCAATACTTAAAGACAGGTATTTCTAAGTTTTTGAGGAGAAATTCCTGCAATAAAAAATATATAGGCATCAATATTATTCATATTTGAATGGAATAGAATATGTGCAGAGTTCTGCAAAGTATCTTAAAATAGAGCAAGCAAATACCTAATACTTATTTTACTGAAGAGGAAGGCCTTCCAAACTTTTTTCAACAAAGATGTCATGGAAAGTACTTTTGAAAGAAGTATTATATTTTTTAAAGAAATGGTGATAAATAGTAAAACCAACTGAATTAATGAGATTAAAAAAACTAATAACGTTAACCAATATGGGAGCAAATTTTCATAAATCCAAACAATTGAAATAATTATTGGGTATTCCACCATCTGCAAAAAAGAAAGCATCTTAAAACAAAATTTTAGAGAAATTAGTAGGTCATTAAACCCATATTTTAAATTGTAAATGAAGAGGGAAGAAAGAAGTATAAAGATAAGAATAGATTGTGAAAAGGCAGACAGCAATAAATCTCTTTCATCAAAAATATAGTTAATGGTTTTTATCAGATTCTTATAATGAGATAGATACAACATCAAAGATTATGAAAAAATATTACAGATAATTTCTATTCAAGATGAAAGCCGAAAGAGCATAATCTATGGCTTATAACACAAAATAGATACCAGATTTATGGTGTAGGAATTGTATATAATTGTTTCTCTTTCACTAGATTTCAACTACTATGATGATGTTACTTAGGAAATAAATCATTTAGAGAAAATTCCCTTGGTTGAAGTTAGAATGGAGTCTTCCATGACCATCACTGCTTGGTGAAAATGCTGGGAATGTGGTTTCACATTCCTCCTGGATATGGTACAGATGCTACTGGGGAGTAAGAAAATTGAGTGATTGAGTCATCGTCAGCACAATCTTCTCCTGGGGAGATGTTTACACCAAAAAACCGAAAAGCAATTACAGAAACAGGGATTTGGCAGTGGAAGATAATTAAGCTGGTAATGGAAAGAGAGTTTGGGCACACATATCTGTTTATAGTGATGTTCTGCTTTGCTGGTCATTTAGGAAAAAATATAAAAGGGGTATCGTAAATGTTCAATGTTTATGTGCTTCATTTATTTCCTGAGATATTTTGGGGACACCTTCCAAAGCCTTCAATTGAGACGTAAAACAATTACATAACATATTTTTTTTATCTCCTTTCTTTATCCTGTTTTGAACATTTCCAGTTACATTAAACTAGAATATATAAAGTACAGATTTATTGAGATCTGTCTCCTATAAATGTCCCTTCGTTGCTCTTTTGTGATACTGAGAGTCTTCATTTAGAATTCAATAGTGCTTATCAGGCAACTGTGGAAGTGGCAGCTGATTACATTCAGGGGTTTAGAGCCCTCCTCAGATTGTGTGGCGTATGCCTTAGAGATCAATTCATTTCCATTTAAAACCAAGCATATGTTGACTAAATGAAGCAGGGCTACTAGAGACTTCATAAAAAGAAGATGGGGAAATTCAATTCTTAGCAATATTTCTTTTTCCCTCTCTCACTATGAACATAAAACAATCAGAAATAAGATTTCAGAGGCCACAGAGAGTTAAACTTTTGGGTTAAAGACTTCTTAATGAAGCTAAACTACTATATATCGCAAACAATCAGAATCCAGTTCATGCATGTAGGGGAAATTTTTAAAGAATTTATTTTACCTCTCCTCAGAATTTATAATTTCTATTCAGTTCAGCAACAATAGATCATTTTGCCCCATTCAGCATTTTTTCATTCAGTGCATTCCTCTTACAGAAACAAGTTAATTTTTCTAGATTCATAGGGTATAACCTTAATATCTTTCACTGGAGTACAAAAATGAATTACAATTTTCAGATTTTTATATCTGAAACTAATTCATATTTTAATTTGGATATTTAAATTTCTATTCAACAAATATGTTTTTCCAACTAAATATGGCTTGATTACACTGGTAAAAAAGTAAAATTATCAATAAATTTATCTATAATTACAAAGTAATGAGATAATTTAAAAATAACTAGTGATTAACATTCTATAAGTATATTAAGATTTTTGATCATAGATATTTAATTAGGCTGTCAACTTTTTAAATAAATATAGCACATATTAAAGTATAGATTTTAAATAGAATATATAAATACTAACACATGTATATCTAGCTTTAAGTCTTCCTATTTAAATAAAAATGAATTCTAGGAAGATATATAAAGTCAGTTAAAATAGTAATGTTTGTCTTTGCCCATTTATCATCTTACTAATCCAGTTAAAAAATATGTGTTTGTGAAACAAACTGGTAATTACATTTACTAGAACTTTCTTAATAGTATTATATTTGATATATGTATCCTACTTCTCTCATGGGGCAAAGATTTATACAAATGATCAGCCCAGCTATGTCTCCTTTAACATATTTTTTTATTAAGGTAACTTAGATTTGGATTGAAAAAATATAGAATTTTTCAAAGTTTAAAATAAAGTATACAAATACTTCCAATTATTATTGTAAGATACCGAAGGGAATGGATTACACGTGATTTCTCGTTGTTTATACGGTTATCTAGAAGGGAAAGGAGCACAACTGGCACCTGGAAGTAAGAATGTTAACTGAAAATTATCAGTGAAAAGGACGATTTTTATTATTTTAATTTTTTAAAAGGATGATTTTAAAATGTTACTACTTTTGCTGTCGAGAATATTATTTATTGAGCATTCAATGTGTTTATGTTGCTATACTAAATCCATTTTAATTTTCTAACTTACTTTCATGATATACCTAAGACATAAATAATAGTTGTTCTCATTTGAGAGTCAAGGAAACTGATTCTCAGAAAAACT
>NW_011888819.1:8997822-9009675 GCF_000151845.1 Pteropus vampyrus
ATTAAGGTAACTTAGATTTGGATTGAAAAAATATAGAATTTTTCAAAGTTTAAAATAAAGTATACAAATACTTCCAATTATTATTGTAAGATACCAAAGGGAATGGATTACACGTGATTTCTCGTTGTTTATACGGTTATCTAGAAGGGAAAGGAGCACAACTGGCACCTGGAAGTAAGAATGTTAACTTAAAATTATCAGTGAAAAGGATGATTTTTATTATTTTAATTTTTTAAAAGGATGATTTTAAAATGTTACTACTTTTGCTGTCAAGAATATTATTTATTGAGCATTCAATGTGTTTATGTTGCTATACTAAATCTATTTTAATTTTCTAACTTACTTTCATGATATACCTAAGACATAAATAATAGTTGTTCTCATTTGAGAGTCAAGGAAACTGATTCTCAGAAAAACTAATTTATTTGTCCAAGGTCAAAAATAAATTAAAAGAAAATGGCTAAATTGAGTATTAAACCAAGTCTATATGCTTACCAAGCCCATACTTTAACCACCATTCAAATTCAAATAAGTAAATTTTACTGTCATAATTCATAGAACTGACTTTTATTTTTCAAATCAATAATGTTACCATCAACCAATCAATTGCCTAATTAAAACATATTTTTTTAAATCATACTTTAAAGATTGCTTTATATGGTGTCAACTCTACTACTGAGGCTTATGCCAATTTGGGGGGTATATCACTAATTTAACATAAATTAATTCAGTTAATGTTCAACAAATATATGGATTTCTTATTTTGTATCTGGCATTTTGTCACACTCTGGGCATATAAAGATAGAGAAACCAGGCATTATGAGTATTGCAGTTAGTATATTGCATATTCAACATAAAGAATGGACTCAATGAGAATATAAACCAGAAAAGCTTATTTTTCTCTATTTACTTTATTTCAAATCTCCCTTTTGCCCTTGAACATTTCAAGCAGATCTCTTCAGTTTGCCAGTTATTTCGGGTATCAAGTTTTCTTAACTGGGTAGTTAAGACTCACTTTTAGATATTAAAGTGTACTTTCAAATATAGCATCAAAACTTTAATATCATCTAATGCAAAAGCTGTTTGTTTGTTTGTTTGTTTGTTTTAATCTCAACACGAGCACAAAACTTAGCCCAATAACTTAAGGTAGAGGAGGATAGAAATACTGTCTTTGACTCATTCTTCACTTTCTTTCCCTTCCATCTTCCCATACATAGCTACAGTGTCAGGGAAGAGGCAGACTGGAAAAAATTCTATCATCACTATAGTTTTCTTTTGGCTAACAATGGCTCTGGGCCAAATGCTAGCTCCTTTGTAGAATGGAGTCCTGGATTTTTTTGGAGGATTCCTCTCTCCTACTTGCTCAGTACAGTGTAGGCATGAGTAACATTCTTCTAGATGATTCCTTATAACCTGGCTCAGCTTCTAATATTCACCCTCAGTCTCCATCCCTTCAGTTCTTTGTACTGGAGCCTGCTTTTCCTGTCAGGCAGCTGTCATTCAATTATAATTCTCAGGGTCTAATGGGCAAATGGAAACTCACACACTGCCCTACACATAGACAAAATGCACAATGTTTCCACTGCCATCCTCTCTCCTAGTCTGAACTACTATCAAGGGGAATTCAGCTATCTGCCCACAAACCCTAGAAACTAGAATTACTATCTTCCATAAAATTTTTCACTATACTGAAGTTTAGCTTGATATTTCTCAAGCGGTGGGCCATGAAATTAATTTATTTAGTTTTGACCAGCATTCCTTGTCATGGAATGAATGGGATGGGGTGAGATGGGATGGGATGGGATGGGACAGGATGGGATGGGATGGGATGGGATGGGATGGGATGGGATGGGATGAGATGGGATAGGACGGGACGAGATGGGATGGGACGGGACGGGACGGGATGGGATGGGATGGGATGGGATGGGATAGAACAAAACAAAATAGAACAGAATAGGACAAAATTAAGGGTATTTAGTCATACACACATATATTGGTGCGTCTTCAGCTATAGTTTGATATCTATTTCTTATTCTAGTCACAGTTGAAAAAAAAAATTGAAAGCCCCTGCACTAGTGCCATGGAAACACCAGTCCTTGTGATTCTGCACTGTAATAAACTTTCGGCTAGGGAGTGAGGTGTTGGTCTCACTCCTTTAAAGCAACCAGTATGAATTGGTTGTCTTGGGGCACCACTCATTTTTGTGGAGTGGCACCATTTTCCCCTTACCCACCCGAAAGCACAGCTCCTCAAGAACTTTATGCAGTCTAATTTTTAGAAAAACAACTCTAATTCTTTTTTTCTTTTTTTAATAACTGGAAATAGGTGATGGGTATTGATAGTTAATGGACCAGTTTTTTGTTGTTGTTTTTTTTTTTAAGTAAGTATAATATGGCTATAGTAACTCTCTTTAAAGTGTAATGGTATTATCAGTGATCTCAGATTTGGAGTGACCACCTAGATTCTAAAACAGGAATGATTTCTTCCAAGTGCCATTACATTTGGTCATCATAAACTGAGAAAGTCTGTATGGAGATTAGTACAATTTGATTTTGAAATCATTTAATATGAATTTTAAACCTATATTTTGAAAGCTATTAAAAATTAATCATGCATCGTTTTCAATATAATAGTTTATGATTAATTTTCATTATTTTTATCAAGTGCTTTTGCTTCCCTATTATGACTATTCATGTGCCATGTAGGGAAAGAGACATTAGGCCTCTCCATACCAACCACCATTTTTCTCCTCCGGGGACCCAAATTCCACGTGATCCTCAACAGAGATCTCGTCGGCACGTAGCTATCCCTCTTAAGCCATAATTAGAAAAGAAATCTCGAGGGAAGCAAACCCCTCTTTCTGTGAGATGGCATCTCTCTCAGGACAAAATCCTTTAAGATCAATGAGTTCCAGGAAACAACACCACCCACTCCCTTCAAACAGTCAATATTTCTAGTAGGCCTCCTTTCACACAGCTCAGACTCTGAAAACCACCAACTGCCCCCAGTACTCGATTCCTTTATTGTCCAGCCTCTTCATTTATTTTCCTTTAGTTTCATTACGTTTTAAGCATGTTCTCAGGACATTAATCCCGCTTTACTTGTGGGGCGTTCAATCTCCAGCTTCCTTTCAAATAACTGTTATTGCAGAGTGTCTATTTCTCTGTGACTACTTTTTCCCACCTGACCATACTTTAATTGAGCTCACTGTTTCTAGCCTAGGCCAACTTTGTTCCCAGCAAAAGGAAACTTCCACATTTCTGTATAATAAAGGTTTGGAGGTATCGTTTGGATGATAAAACCAAGAGATTTCTCTACACTAGTGTAACATTCCAACGATTGCTGCTCGTACATTTGGAATAAAGGAGTTCATTTGGAATAAAGGAGTTCACTAAAGAGAGACTAACAAAGATTGTGAGGGAAGGGTGTGTGCTAAAGCCTTCAGCCATCTCTTGGCACTACAGTGTGCAAAGGATATGCTTAAGGTTTTATCCACACTCTTCTCAAGCCATATCTCTGGTTTTGACACTACTATTTCTGAGCATTCTGAGCAACCAACTGTATAGTCTTATTGATAGCAAACCCAGCTCAACCATGTGCAGTGCCAAAGGGCAGTTGTTTAAAAGGGACAGAATGGGATAGGTCGTCCAGAATTATCTATTGGTCACTTCTTTATTTTATACAATGAATATTCTTTCCCCATAGAACCCTGCGAAGAAGATTATTTTCAGTGTAAGAATGGAGAGTGTGTTCCGCTAATCAACCTCTGTGACAGTCTTCCACACTGTAAGGATGGCTCGGATGAAGCACATTGTGGTATGTAGTATTTTTAGGAAAATATTTTTGTCACTTTACATTTGGATTCTACAAATATGAAAGGAAGATTATGGATGTATGTATTGCCACATGTTTTGATGCTTTGGGGTCTGGACATCTCTCACTGATTTCAGCACCTCTATCCCCATTCTGGTTAGAAATCAAAAAGTTAACATGGCTCCTGTATTAGTTTTTTTGTTGTTTAAATTTACTACACTTAATAACTTTAAATCTAGGACAATCCATATTTACATAGAAAGCATAAAATATCACAGAGAGGCAGTAGCCTACACAAGGCACTTGAGCACCATTTTTATTGGCAATTATACTCTGTGCATCACCTACAAATAGAGGCACCTCAGGTTTATTTATAACTGACTTTCTACTTTGCCCTTTGCATGCTTGATTCTTCACTATTTACTACTACTCCTGCCCTGAGTCTTCAAGTCCAACCCCACTCCAGATCTCTATGACACGAGTAATGGCTACTCTTACTATGCCTTACTTTCATTTCTAAGCAAATATTTAATGCTACTTATTATGTACCATGCAATGTAACTAAGTGCTGTAAAACAATCTTAACATAACAAGAATTAGTTCTATTTCAACCATGAGAAAACTGAGACTTGGAGAAGTGACTGCCAAACATGCCACACCTAGTAGGGGGTCAAGCTGTGTTTTCAATCTAAGTCTGTCCAATTCTGAAGTCAATGCTCGTATTCCTCTCATAATAGGAAAAAAAAAAATGAAAACAATAGCATTTACTTACATAATTACAATATGGTGTTTATAGGTAAAACTTCCATTGGAGATTTTTCTCTTGTTTGATAAACTAACTTAGCTTGATTCAATCCCTAATGGCTTTAAAACTCTATTCAAAATGGTTGTAAGATGGTGATAAAGATGATAGAAACCAAACAGCAAAAGAAAAAGTGCAAGGAGAGTGGTTTCTGGAGAAAGATGTAGGGGACGATGCCTACAGTTGTTCCTGAATTTGAGTTTCTCTTCTTTCAGAGACTAAATGTGCAAGATATCCTCTTCATGAATAACTTTACCATCTGTTCACTTGCCGTATTGATGTGCAAAGAATTTGCATATTTCTACTTTTTTTATAGTTATACGAAGAGAAAAATTAAGACTACCAAATTTATATTTTCAACTTAAGACTTCCAATATACTATCTATTTATTTATTTGTTTGTTTATTTATTTATGTATTTATTTTTATTCACTTGATATAATTAACATAACTTCCAGTTTTACATTTTTGACCCCCTTTACCCCATCTACCTTCCCCCTTCCCCCTCCCTCCTACCCTCTGGTAACCACTAGTCTATTGTCCATTCTATGAGTCTCTGTTTATCCTGTCCATTTGTTGTTTTTAGGTTTATATCCCACATATAAGTGATATCATGTGGTTTTCAATGTTTTCTGTCTGGCTTATTTCACTTAGCATGATTGTCTCAAGGTCCATACACATTGTCACAAATGGCAATATTTCATCTTCTCTTATGGATGAGTAATATTCCATCGTATATATGTACCACAGCTTCTTTAGCCAATCATCTATCATAGGACACTTCGGTTGCTACCACGTCCTGGCCACTGTGAATAATGCTGCTATGAACACTGGTGTGCAAATATATTTTGAACATGAGTTTTCAAGTCTTTGGGGTAAATACCCAGTAGAGGGATTGCTGGTTCTCAATAGAGGGATTGCTGGATCATATGGTAAATCAATTCTTAGTTTTTTGAGGAACCTCCATACTGTTTTCCATAGTGGCTGTACCAATTTGCAGTCCCACTAGCAGTGTATGAGGGTTCCTTTTTCTCTATATCCTCTCTAACACTTGTTATACCATCCAAATATACTCTTAAGAAAAATTATAATCAATCTTTAAACTCTAAATGTTAAGAATATTGCACATTTAGTTTAGAGTCCATCATTTATCATTATCAGCTTAGGTCAAAATGACCCTGTGTCTAATCTCTTTAGTGCGTCTTTCCAATGGCACCACGAACACTGGTTTGGTACAGTTCAGAATTCAGAGCATATGGCATGTAGCGTGTGCTGAGAACTGGACAACCCAGATTTCAAATGATGTTTGTCAGCTGCTGGGACTGGGGTAAGTAATTCTACTCAGTTCTCTTTTAAGACTTTTATTGTTATCAAACTGGGTTTATTAAGATATTTCAAATTTATGGAAGTTATGAATTTAGAAAATATACATGAGCAAAAGAAAGAAAATAAAAATCTTGATTAACCCTTTTCTTAAAAAATAACCGTTAATAACTTTTTAATAAATATTATGTAAATATAAGTATATAGAAATATTATATTTTAAAATTATATAAAATAGTACATTATACTGTTTTATAACCTACTGACACATGAGCATTTATCATGTCATTAAATATTTTCTATAGATTATTTTTAAGAAAATTAAATATTCCATTTTATGCTATATCATAATATACGTAACTATCACAAGCATGAAGAGAATATGCTTTTGCTATACCTTTGCAACATGTTTACATAGTTTTTTTTTTTTTGGAAAATTTGTAACAGTATGATTGTTGTGAGAAAAGATATGCAGTATTTCAAGATATACTCAAGAAGGGTAATGCAAGTGATAAATCCATATTAATAACTCATCAAAAATTTTTATACCTCCAGTCTAATGTCGTAATATATTACATCAAATATAGAAGTTCACCATATTCAATTTTTATCTTCCCATCAATCTCGAAAGTAATGAGTTGGAAAATGGAAGGTAATAACAGTAGTAATAATTTCCTTTTTTTTAAAATTGTACAGTCAGTCAACTCTAATTCACCATTCTGATTATTTGCTATTCACGATTTGGGAGATTTAACCATAGTGGGTCACATATGGTTATTTTATCATGTATAGCACTGTATTACTTATCGGTAATAAAATGTGACCTTATTGGTCACATTTATAAACTTTATAAATGTGACCATGTTTACTTGATTTATTATTGCATTTTAACACCTAGACTTATCATTGTCTCAAAATATAGGTGCTAAATAAACATTTGTTGAAGAAATAAATAATACATTATATATAAATATATATACGTATAAATGTAGATATATCTATCTATCTAAAAGTATGTCAAAGGTTGTCCAATATGTCATCACCATTTATTTTTTCTGTCCTGAAATGGAGAAAGATTTTCTAATTTGTTCTAAAAGATTGCATAAAGTTATGAAGGAAAATAATTTAAGACCACATCCACATATACCCTCAGCATTTGGTAATTATTTCAACTGTTCCTAGTTCATCAAAATCAAATGTAATTAACTGATTGCTATTTTGTAATATGGGGCCCTCTTTCTAACTAATTAATAATTCATATGTCAGTCTTCATGCTATATACAAATTTTTCAAAATTTATTTCAAAACGTTTATTTTTTTAACCAAAAACATGTCTTCCACTAAAAATAATAGTGTAATGGTTAGGTCTTAGCGTAGCCCATAATAGCTATTTAATTTCTAGTAGACTGAGAGAGTTATATTGTATATTAATGTCAGGATAGTACTAACCACCACATATAGATATTTTACCAAAGGAAAATGTGTTGAGGTTCCAGTCAGAGAATCGGAAATGTTCCATAGCTTCTTGCAATTGGATCAAAAGCTTTCAACTCCCTTACTTCCTAAAATGCTGTTCATTCAGAATGGGAACTCCCTGGCTCCAAGTCTCATTCAAGTGATGTCAGCCTCACCAGAAAGTCAATTTCTATCAAGAGCAGAGAGAGAAAGTGAGTTTTATCATCTATTATGTAAATAATCATCAATTTCACTTATGCGAATCATTTGGAAACTTTCTGCACTTTATATATATAATCCTTCCTACTATACATTATTGCTTTTATTCTAACAAAAACCCTTTCGACATGGGGGGTTTTGAGACATAAAGAGTCTTGGAGGTGGATGAATTGCAGGAGGAATAATGTATTTTGAGGACGAGTCAACAAAACACTGAAACTGACACTCGTTTACTTATTCTCACTTCAAGTAAAGCACTGGGTAAGTGGCATTGATTCTAGGTTCCCACTTTAATGTTGATTTCAGTGCAATGGCAAGTTCACACAGGTGAAGCCCTAAGAAGTCATTTTCTTCCACTATTAAACTTGACAGTTCTGAGGAGCTGTTTTATAGACTCAGAAGCTTAGTAAAGAGTAGGCTAAGGAGATTGGTAAGTTGAGCTTTTTTCCACAATTAATGAATCCAAATGCCCTGGATCACATGTGTGTATATTGGGCTTTCACTGCACTGGGGCTTATATTCCAATTTACCACCTTTCTAAGCATGACTTTATAACTATACACACTGGAGTTTTTTCCTAGTGTGGTTTGTGCATCTTAACTAAATTGTTTCCTGAAGGATATATGGAGATAAGGCGAAACATTTACAAAGGTGAAAAAGGTCAACATATTCTT
This sequence comes from Pteropus vampyrus, assembly GCF_000151845.1. Taxonomy (NCBI): domain Eukaryota; kingdom Metazoa; phylum Chordata; class Mammalia; order Chiroptera; family Pteropodidae; genus Pteropus; species Pteropus vampyrus. Next base: position 9,006,108 of record NW_011888819.1, read on the forward strand.
CGACAGAAGTCTCTTTTAATGAGTTTGAATGAAATATGTTGCATGATAGCAAAATGCTGATTACTATAATTGCATGAGAGAGTGTATTGGAAAGGAAACATATATCTTTATTACTTTATAACTGTTTCTAATATAAATATATTATTTAGATTACTCCGATTACTCCTGTATCAGAAGTCTAATCATTTATTTTTTTCTATCCTGAACTAGAGATTTTTCTAATTTGTTCTAAAAGATTAGCAGTGAAATTGTGTCTGTTCCATGGATGAATAAGTCATAGGTCTTGTTCTCAGTGTGGTGGGCATAGACACATAAATAGATAATTACAATATAATGTGATAAATTCAATATGCTGTAGGAGACCTTACTCAATCTATGCATGTCAGAAAAGGCCTTCTAGAAAATGGCCTGAGCTGAGTGGATCACAGCCAATTCCACACAACTGTGTACTATTTACATGTTTTCCCCCAGCCAGATTTTACTCTTTAGTTCACTGACCTCATTTCCTAGGAATCACAATCCTTCCATCTGGAGACATGGACAAAGAACTAGATTTTTTTTAAGGTGCATAAAACAAGCAGTACATCCCACTGCCTTAACTGCAATATTTTTGATGAAGGTCAGGCACAGGCATTTCCTCAGAAATGAAGTAATCTCTGCAAAAACTTTAATCTTCGGGCCTGCACTTATTAAATAGTCTCCATAGTGCCATGATAATTGAAAGAAAGTTATAGCCTTAATGAGAATTTGTCTGGACTGGTACATGGTAACCCAAAAGAAACTTAGCAAGTTTAAAATGATGTGTTTGGTATAGTGGAGAGTAATTTAGGAGTCAATCTATTTAAAAAGTGCTGTAGTCTCTCAAGATTATTTATGCAGATAAAGTACAAAATGCAATTCCCCAAACATTCTAGTACATCATATGAGGCAGATTTCATCAACCTTCCCTTTTTTAAATGAAACATTTTCATTCCCCGCCATTTATAGCGTGCATAAGTAAAAAGTACTTTGAACAACATGTTCATGTCTCTGATCAAAGCATGAAAGAAAATATTTTATACTGATGTGAGAATAAATGCTAAAGAAATTTAGAGTAGTTATTTTTTAAATAATATTTCCTAGGAAAGCACACTACCCTGTTATTAACCCAGTGAATGAACTATGCAGTAGATTTGCTTTGCTAAGCCATTAAAAACCAGAAGTCATCAGGTTTGTTATGGCTTTACAGAATTTAGGAAATACTAATGTATTAAAAATAGATTAGTTACAAGTATCCTTATTAGGCAGCCTATGAAGAATAGATGTTAATTTTTCAATCCCATTATAGTTCTGTGCTAGATACCTTCAGCTCAAATATCAGAAATATCGCTTGAGCCTCTCATTCTCAAACCCAATATGAGAACTGGAATTACTTCAATATTCTTCCATTTTGGAAGTGTTTAAAAATGTAGAGGGTGAGGAGTAAAAAAAATTTTTTAATAAGACATCCTAATAATTAGAGCATAATGATTTAATATCCTATATATTCATGCAGCAAATTTGTATCTACAATTTAGCACTGGGTCCCGGAAACTGAAAATAGAACTGGTTTCATATTAGTTTGAGAAACTGTAGAGAAGTAAGCATTCTTGTTCTTATCATTGACTCCAGTTTTTCAAATATGTGAGAAAAACCTTAACACAAAATTACGACAAAGATAAGATAGGAGGATTAGTAGAAAAAATATAACTACTATCTTCGACTTTAAATGATTTCTTATTTGCTAGCTTTACACAGAAATAATTAAATAATGTTTTCAGTTATTTTTAATTTACAAATTTAGCACTTAAGAAAAAAATTAAATTCTTAGCTATGTTCCTAGTGTGAGAATGGGGAAGATGGGGTACTGAAGGCGAGATAGTGGGGAAAAATACTATTTTACTTGGTTTAATTGACTAAACTAAAAGCTCATCATTTGCCTGAAGTACAAATTATAACTTAGATGTCTTTTCTGTTTTAAAATTAGAAATGAATTAACTAAAAATAAGAAAGAAGAAAATGCTTAATAGCAAAGTACAGTAATTTTATAACTTTCTAAGATTAATATCTTATAGGTTTATTTTCTGACAGGATTGGAAAAAGCACAATGGGTTAGGTAATTATGTCTACTGTGGGCAAGCGAGTGAAAGCACTAGCTTGTAATCCAGGAACTGGATCGGCTGCTCCCTAACCTGGTTATATAGTAGAGTCATCTAGTCTTGGTCCCAGATGTTTGGATTCAGGGTAGTCTAGGTCAGTGCTGCTCCGCCTCTGAGTTTAGAACAAGCATCTGCAACACCTAGGATGCATGTATAGAAATGCAAATTTTGAAACGCCACCTCAGACCTCATCAGAGAGCCTAGAGTAGGCCCAGCAATCTGTGTTTGAATAAACCCTTCAAGTGACTCCATTGCACCCTGAAGTTTGAGAATGATAATCTAGGGTAGGAGTCCTTGTCCTTAACCTTCTTTTGTGTGTCATACACACTTTTGGCAGTCTGGTGAAACTTACCAACTTCTTCTTAGGTTCAAATTATTAAGTGTATAAAATGCACATAATTACAAAGGAAATTAATTACATTAAAAAATAATTATCAAACTATTATAAATATGATATGCTAATATATTTTTTAATCAAGGTATTAAGTCAGATATTCTGGTGGTTGTAATGATTACTGTCAGATCAAAGGTGAGGAAAAATGATATTCTTAGATGTATGCAGCAACTGCAATACGATATGAAGATATCTCTAGTTAGTGAAAAAATTATAAGTGCTGTTAATAATATTGTGGTTACTTGTATCAGAAAGAAAGACTAAATTTCAATTAGAGGTTAATAAAAATAAAGACGTAGTTATTTTTCATCCAACTGCAAACCCCTCCAAATTATCGCAGACGACTAGGCGTTCCATAGACCTCAGCCCGGGACCGTGGCGGTGTGAGGTCCAGAGGTCTTGGGTCTTACAGAGCCCCAGGTGATCTTGATAAAGTAGAGAAACCCATGAAACTCTGTGTATTTGTTTCAGTAGAAAATATAGAATTTGTCTAAAACATCTCTAAAACTGGGCAGTTTGCTTTCACCTAGCATTAAAAACAAAACAAACTGAAAGAAAACAAAACATCAAACATTTTATTTTTCTACTGTAGCCAGGTTGTGGACCATCTCTGACTTAATCCAGGGGATTCTTTAGCTTGTCATTGTGACACCAGCCTATTTTAATTCTCTGGAAATTTTTTTTTCCTCCAATAAACCAAAACAAGAGTAGGAAGTTTTAAAAGGCCACTATAAGAAGTATATCATTTAAAAAGTAAAAAAAAGAACAAAAACAAAAACAAAAACAAAATCTACTAGATTTCTGTTACCCACAGGCTGGTAAAATGGCTTGCTTGGAAAAAATCATTTCTGACTTCTCCCACTAAGTATTTGAAAACATATTATTGGGAACTCTTATGTGAATTGTCACTTATTTGTATTAATACAATTTAGGGGGAATTTTCATTGTCTTTACCTCTTATTTTGACTTACACTCTAATTGGTATTTTGTAACCCCC
>NW_011888819.1:9009725-9014882 GCF_000151845.1 Pteropus vampyrus
AACACCACCTCAGACCTACTCATCAGAGAGCCTAGAGTAGGCCCAGCAATCTGTGTTTGAATAAACCCTTCAAGTGACTCCATTGCACCCTGAAGTTTGAGAATGATAATCTAGGGTAGGAGTCCTTGTCCTTAACCTTCTTTTGTGTGTCATACACACTTTTGGCAGTCTGGTGAAACTTACCAACTTCTTCTTAGGTTCAAATTATTAAGTGTATAAAATGCACATAATTACAAAGGAAATTAATTACATTAAAAAATAATTATCAAACTATTATAAATATGATATGCTAATATATTTTTTAATCAAGGTATTAAGTCAGATATTCTGGTGGTTGTAATGATTACTGTCAGATCAAAGGTGAGGAAAAATGATATTCTTAGATGTATGCAGCAACTGCAATACGATATGAAGATATCTCTAGTTAGTGAAAAAATTATAAGTGCTGTTAATAATATTGTGGTTACTTGTATCAGAAAGAAAGACTAAATTTCAATTAGAGGTTAATAAAAATAAAGACGTAGTTATTTTTCATCCAACTGCAAACCCCTCCAAATTATCGCAGACGACTAGGCGTTCCATAGACCTCAGCCCGGGACCGTGGCGGTGTGAGGTCCAGAGGTCTTGGGTCTTACAGAGCCCCAGGTGATCTTGATAAAGTAGAGAAACCCATGAAACTCTGTGTATTTGTTTCAGTAGAAAATATAGAATTTGTCTAAAACATCTCTAAAACTGGGCAGTTTGCTTTCACCTAGCATTAAAAACAAAACAAACTGAAAGAAAACAAAACATCAAACATTTTATTTTTCTACTGTAGCCAGGTTGTGGACCATCTCTGACTTAATCCAGGGGATTCTTTAGCTTGTCATTGTGACACCAGCCTATTTTAATTCTCTGGAAATTTTTTTTTCCTCCAATAAACCAAAACAAGAGTAGGAAGTTTTAAAAGGCCACTATAAGAAGTATATCATTTAAAAAGTAAAAAAAAGAACAAAAACAAAAACAAAAACAAAATCTACTAGATTTCTGTTAACCACAGGCTGGTAAAATGGCTTGCTTGGAAAAAATCATTTCTGACTTCTCCCACTAAGTATTTGAAAACATATTATTGGGAACTCTTATGTGAATTGTCACTTATTTGTATTAATACAATTTAGGGGGAATTTTCATTGTCTTTACCTCTTATTTTGACTTACACTCTAATTGGTATTTTGTAACCCCCCAGAGAGGTTTGTGTGGCAAGCAAATTACTGAGAATTATACATTTAAAGGGTTAAGAATTTTTATATATATTTTGGTATCATTATGGATCATCTTCTAATAACATATTTCTGCAACATATAGCTAATTAATCTACGAAGTATATTACAGCCTTTTTTTTCCTCAAAAACTTTTTTTACTCAAAGTTTATTTGACAAAAACAACAAGAAATTATGATTATCCCAAGCCAATATCTTTACCATTCCCTTAGATTCTGTCACATGAGGAAGGGGAAACTTCTATGTTCTAAAATAGAAAGAGGTAAGGATAGGAGAAAACTTTCACCCCATAAAGTAAATAACAAAAGTTTTCTTGTTCATTCTAGTTCCCTTCTAAAAATTATTTCCAGCTGTTCAACCTGTAAATAATGTTGCATATTCTATAAGACTAAGGACAATTTTGAATAAAATTGATAAAAATCTAATAGAATAATATACCTTCTTCCTTCCTTCCTTCCTTCAATTTTTCCTTCTCTTTTCCTTATCTTCTGTCTTCTTTATTTTTTGTTTCCTTCCTCACTTCCTTATTTTCTCCCTTCTTTTTTCTCTTATTTTTTTCCATTTTCTTCTTTTCTTTATGCCCTTATCCCTTTCAAGAGAAAGGGAGGTGATTTATAACAAAGAATATGTGCAGTAAGATTAAGAGAGTAGTAGATGAAAATAAGGTCCAAAGAAATAAGGAAGCAAATCTATAAGAGATACAAGGTCAGCATAAATACTAATGTTTGTATCTGAGATTTCCGGAAACCCATGCAAAAAGGAAACATTAAAAATTGCATAACTTTAATTATGAGATAAGGTACATGCTACCACTTCCATAGGGAAAACAGATTTCTCTTGACACTAAATTCTAAAGGAAATGTATGTATGTCCTTATACAGTAATAATGCATTAAAAAATATATGCATTTAAAAACTATAGTAAATGTGGTGGTATATATTATACACCTCTTATTCAACAATAAACTTCAATGGAAGCTGAGAAAATAATGTAACAAACGAATATGGATACACTACAAGAGATTAAGACCAAGTTGCCCAAGATGTTGCTCACAGAGATCCCGTCTCTGACAATTTCTGCTAAGTATCACTTCTTTCAGCCATATTTTTGGTAAGAGATGCCAGGAGTTTGTTACCATCCTAATACCATTACATCTTTAAGACAAAAGAGAGCAGCCACCGGACTAATCCATCAGTTTCTCTCTTGTTCTTAATACAGTAGCTTGCATAAAGAAGGAAATTGATTAAGTGAAGATAATTTTTCCTATTGGCATTTCTTCTGTGTGTCACAGAATTTTAAGAGTTGAGGTCAGAAAATCTAAAATTAAGCTTACCTGTGTGCTAAGCAATCATAGCGCTGGGTGAGTGCTAGGTGCATTGCTATAAATATGGTAAATAAATAAGCAAATGTAGTTGCAATGTGTCCAGTTCAGTCATAGTGTTTAATGAACAGCACACATGTCCTGACTCTCCCAGTGGGAATCTTTGCCATCCTTTGCCTTAAATCCCTTTCATTCACCGATCCCCAGCCTATTAAAATGCTCTCCCCTACTTTCTGTCCTGCCAAATCAATCTTCTTCTTTCCCTCCAATCTGAAAAGGATGGTCCATTCTTCTACAGAAAAAAATATATATATGTATATATAAAACCTTTTCAGACTAATTCCACTGGGCTCAGTTCATTACTTAAACCTTTTGGGAGTGTAAAATGAGCTATAGTGCCTGGATACAACATTTGCAGCATTTGTTATTATTCTTTTTAGCTTTAGTGTGTTCAAAAGCTTAAGATATCCCTACCTAAGCTCCTGCTTTAGGGAGGAATTCTTATCACAGCAAACAGTCTGAAGAGCGAGACAAAAGAGGGAAACCTAAGCAGGGCCTGAGAAAAGAGGCAGAAGATTGAATACTGTGCAATATGCCTTGGGATAGCCTTCTTTCTTTCCCCAGAATTCATCTCTGAGTATATTTTTTATACTCTGCATATGACCGCAAAAATATTAGTGGTGGGTTGCATCTACGTGCATTTTTTCTCACATAGATTAAGGTTTCCCTGAAGTCAAGGGAGCCCTTTGAGGGCATATAACCTATAAAAATGGTAATAAAGGTTTAGAAATAAGTAGTCAGAAGGCATTAGCATGTCGAAAAGGTAATGAATGGTATATGGGCTTTTTTATGTGTTACCAAAACTTTTGATTTCCAACAGCTATGACAGTGTGTGATAGGGTTGTCTAAATCTGCAGATCTGGAACCCTTTCAGGATTTAAAAACTGCAAATTTTAGTTGTAATCTGGACAGACTGCCTCTCTAAAAACTGATTTCCTTGCAAGAAAAAGAAACCGAGGCAAAGAGAGACTAAGTTACATGCCTTACTTGTAGAACTTAAAGTAACATATTCTCTCTTAAGAATTCAATTGTTCAGTTGTTTTGAGGTTTCGTTTTTCAAAAATAAATGGTGACAGCATAGAGTTACTAACCTTTTATTTTGCTAGGAACATTTTTAATATATTTCTATTGTCTCCATCATTTTTTAAAATAAGAAATAGTTTGTTGTAAACTTTTTCTGCCACTCATATTCTGCTTACTGTGAATACAAACTAGAATAAATTGTGTTCAGTCTGAAAAAGGATGAATTCTACTTGGCAGAATTTCAAATGCAGGTAATCTGTCTCAAATTAAATTCCAAATTCTAACATCCAGCACTGACATCTGGAAATGTTCGTATGAACTCATAGTCACTTAACACCACTCGTAGGTTGCTGATAGCCGTATTTCTTACAAAAAAAAAAAAAATTAATTATGTGATTAATTTAGTTTTTTTCCAAAGGAAGGTTTTATTTAATTACTCTAAATAGCCCAAAACAACATAGTTGTACCATTAACTGTAGTCTGTTTTCTCATGTAAAATTGAGACTAAAAATGTGAAGAAGATAATCTCAGAATATAAGATGTGTTTTTTTCACGTATGCATACATAATCTCTATTTTTCTCATCCAGATAGTGAAAACATCACTATGAAACAGTATTTGAGAATATCAAGGTAGAAAAATTAGCATTTACTAAATTCTTTATTCTTTAAATACATTCTTTATTTGTTATATTCTTTATTATTAAAGCTTTGCCTCTAGTCTTCCTTTATAATAAACTTATGTTAAAAATATAACTGCCAATTCCAACATAGGCCAATGCCAATGGTAAATGTGTAATAAATAGATACTAGATTTTAAAAACTGATTTATAAATAATTTTTAAATATTGAAAAATATTTAATTTTGTTTAGATTTTTTTTTAATTTCTATAAAAATTAATGCATCTCCCTCACAGTCTATCTTCAAAGAGATAGCTAAGGGATGGAATAAAAACAGCTAGAAATGAAGTCTTAAATCCACCTTTCTGAGATATATTTTCATGAATTACCCTTCAAGATGATCCTACACGGACAACAAGTCTTCATTTAACATCGTCTGTAGATTTGCAACTTTGAGTGAAACAACGTATAGCAAAACCAATTTTACCACGAGGCAATTGATATGAACAAGAATTAAGTTCCTGGCATCTCATCAAGGTTCTAATGCAATGACATTGAATGAAATGATGTTGAATGAAACTACAGCAGAGGAACTGCTGTAGTTATGAGTTTTGTCAAAAGACAAAACTAGAACAATTTAGTAATGAGTTTGACGTTCTTTATTCAAAGGAAAATAATCTATGGTTGAGTGCCTCACAAACAATAGAGCACGCTTCTCAAAGGATTTTGGGCAAGAGGGAGTTTTATAGAGTGTTAGAGGAGGCAATTTGGAACTGGTGCATGATTGGCTAAGAGGTTGAGAATTTTCTTACAAGGCTAGCAGATCTTATTTTCTAAGATAAGGTAAGCTGGTTAAAGCTACGTTGGAGGATTGT
>NW_011888819.1:9014932-9028020 GCF_000151845.1 Pteropus vampyrus
AATGGTGACAGCATAGAGTTACTAACCTTTTATTTTGCTAGGAACATTTTTAATATATTTCTATTGTCTCCATCATTTTTTAAAATAAGAAATAGTTTGTTGTAAACTTTTTCTGCCACTCATATTCTGCTTACTGTGAATACAAACTAGAATAAATTGTGTTCAATCTGAGAAAGGATGAATTCTACTTGGCAGAATTTCAAATGCAGGTAATCTGTCTCAAATTAAATTCCAAATTCTAACATCCAGCACTGACATATGGAAATGTTCGTATGAACTCATAGTCACTTAACACCACTCGTAGGTTGCTGATAGCCGTATTTCTTACAAAAAAAAAAAAAATTAATTATGTGATTAATTTAGTTTTTTTCCAAAGGAAGGTTTTATTTAATTACTCTAAATAGCCCAAAACAACATAGTTGTACCATTAACTGTAGTCTGTTTTCTCATGTAAAATTGAGACTAAAAATGTGAAGAAGATAATCTCAGAATATAAGATGTGTTTTTTTCACGTATGCATACATAATCTCTATTTTTCTCATCCAGATAGTGAAAACATCACTATGAAACAGTATTTGAGAATATCAAGGTAGAAAAATTAGCATTTACTAAATTCTTTATTCTTTAAATACATTCTTTATTTGTTATATTCTTTATTATTAAAGCTTTGCCTCTAGTCTTCCTTTATAATAAACTTATGTTAAAAATATAACTGCCAATTCCAACATAGGCCAATGCCAATGGTAAATGTGTAATAAATAGATACTAGATTTTAAAAACTGATTTATAAATAATTTTTAAATATTGAAAAATATTTAATTTTGTTTAGATTTTTTTTTAATTTCTATAAAAATTAATGCATCTCCCTCACAGTCTATCTTCAAAGAGATAGCTAAGGGATGGAATAAAAACAGCTAGAAATGAAGTCTTAAATCCACCTTTCTGAGATATATTTTCATGAATTACCCTTCAAGATGATCCTACACGGACAACAAGTCTTCATTTAACATCGTCTGTAGATTTGCAACTTTGAGTTAAACAACGTATAGCAAAACCAATTTTACCACGAGGCAATTGATATGAACAAGAATTAAGTTCCTGGCATCTCATCAAGGTTCTAATGCAATGACATTGAATGCAATGATGTTGAATGAAACTACAGCAGAGGAACTGCTGTAGTTATGAGTTTTGTCAAAAGACAAAACTAGAACAATTTAGTAATGAGTTTGACGTTCTTTATTCAAAGGAAAATAATCTATGGTTGAGTGCCTCACAAACAATAGAGCACGCTTCTCAAAGGATTTTGGGCAAGAGGGAGTTTTATAGAGTGTTAGAGGAGGCAATTTGGAACTGGTGCATGATTGGCTAAGAGGTTGAGAATTTTCTTACAAGGCTAGCAGATCTTATTTTCTAAGATAAGGTAAGCTGGTTAAAGCTAAGTTGGAGGATTGTGACTGGGGTATGTTAGGGTTCCCTAACAGTGAGACTTCCTGTAAGAGTGGGCTAACAGATTTATATTTATGACTTGGGCCAGACCTCTAGGGTTGCCTCTATTTTGTGAGTCCTGATATATGAGTTAACTTTATCAGTACCTTAAAGGCAGATCATGTATCTGGTAACTAGAGGTCACTTTGGAAGCCAAAATATCAAACCCCTAAATAAGTAAGTAAATAGATATTATATAGGACAGTAGTTCCCTGACAAGCAAGTCTTTTTTAGAACCATCTAGAGGGCTTGTTAAAAAACAGATCACTGGACTCTACTCCCAGAGTTTCTGATTTGGTGGGTCTGGAGTAGGGTTGGGCAATTCGCATTTCTAATACATTCTCTGGTGAAGCTAATGCTATCTGTCTGGAGAACAGACTTTGGAACTCCTTGGTCATGGAGATTGGTGAACTCCTTGGTCAGGAACATAAAAACAACCTAAAACAATGTCCAGCACATGTAGGCATTCAGCAGGAGAATCCTGGGACCCTGAGCAAAAGCAGTAAAAGGAGAGAGATGTCTAAATGTAGATTGGAGAGTAACTAAGGCCCACCAACTTTGCCTTCTAGTTAGACAGGCGCTGTTTAATATTCTTAAAAGCCAAGACTAGTATGATGAACTCACCAGAAGCTGCACCAATGGTAGAATTCGAAGTCTTCTAAGACATGTTTGATCCATATTCTGCTTTCCCTGAATGTCTGAGTCCTTAAAGATAAACTTTCTGTAGTGGTGAAGTCCTTGTTGACCTACTGTATCCTCTCCTGCCCTTTGATGTCTTTGTGCCTGTTTTGTTTTCCAAGCTATAACAAATATATTTTCTATAAATACTCAAAACGATACTTCTACCCACATGGGAGGAATATCTTAACCTTTAAGAATAATATTAACAACACCAATCTTCCTTTTTCAGGTTTTATTAAGGAAACAGCCATTGATTTGTGTGTTTGAGTTACTTTTATATGTTTATAAAAATGTAAAAGGTACAAAGAAAAAAATTTAATTAAAAAACCCCAAGCAACCAAAATAAAAAAAAAGGTTAGGACACCAAAAAAAAAAAAGTTAAAAAAGAGTGAAAAACTTTATATAATTAAAATGAAACTAAAAAGGAATACTAGAATCAAATAACAATATAATAGTAAGAACATACTTACTGTTCTAGGGTCTTCATATGTTTCATGTCATTTAATCCTACAACAACCTTTAAGGTTAGAATGATCATTGTATCGCCATTGTGAAGATGAGGTAACAAAAAAACATAATGATCGAGTATTTGTCCAGTCGTGCAGGTAACAGAGCCAGGATTTCAACTTCACTATCTGGCTCAAAGCTAAAGCTTTTGCCCACGACTCACATTACTAATCATTAAATCAACCTTGAACCGTTAATTCCAGAACTAATCATTTATTGATAAACCTTGATAAAAACTGCAGTAAAATAAAATTCAGTATTTTAAATGACAAAAAAAAAAAAGTGCAAGATGCTAAGTTCTGAGGCATTAGATATGGACTTCATTGTTCCAGTGGATGAAAGGTACAGGACAAACACTCTTTCAGTTTCTTTAAGGCATTGTCTCACCTGAAAGAGAATGGAAAACACTCTCTACAAAGATTTTTTTCCTCTTATTGATCATAATGGCTATGAACGTTCCTTGGAAGTCCCCTATACACAGATAGAAAAGGATGAGTGTTGGCTTAGCCTAGAGAAGACATTGAAACTTCCTTTGAAGAAAGAATGGGTGGGTCCACCAAACTAACTCAGAAAGACAAACTATGCCCAATCACTTCTGATCTCAGAAGCTAAGCAGAGTCGGGCCTGGTTAGTACTTGATGGGAGAACACTTAGGAAGGCCAGGTGCTATAGGCATAAAAAAAAAAGACAAAAACCACATCATCTCTCTGTAACCAGTAGAAAATAGCAAAATTAAGATATTTCCAGCTGAAAGGCATACTTTTATACCAAAATTAAAATCTGGAATAAATAAAAGCCAGGAAGAAAGATCAAGAGTGGAGAAGTTGTGAGACTCCAGTCGAGTCGAAGAAGGATCAGGATAATTGAGAGAAATCTTCGGTTAAGAGAGTTGAGAGCACGAATGTAACAGGTTTTCAGAGAAAAGAAAGACTAGGAACTTAATGGCTTACGTCACCTGGAGGCATCTCTCTCTCTGTCCTATTCTAGCTCAACAGTTGACACTCGTAGGTCCAGGCTACGTACTTCCTTTTTCAGAGCAGTCACTTAGCTTCTGGCTTTAAATTAGGGCTTGTTGGACTTTGAATTGAATGAAATATGAAGAACAAAGTGACATTTGGAAAGGTAAACAGAGAAGATCTCCTTTTCCTAGGTTGTTCTTAGACAGCATGCATTTTTCAAAAGATGAATTATATTCAACAGGAATAAAGTTTAATAAATTATGATGCAGCAATTCTGTGCAGTTATTAAAATCAATCATTATAGAAACTGTTGAACAACGTAAATAAGTCAAATAAAAAAAAAATCAGACATCCAAGTTAAAGGTACTGATTTTAACTTTGTTAAGTAATATGTGAATATGCAAACGAGAACTCAAGGTAATAAGCAAAAACTGATATTACGTTTATTTCTTTATAGGTAATTTTTCTACTAATTTGTGTCATCTTTCAGATAAAAAAAATTTGAAGTTTTATATTAAAATGTTAATTTCTTTGTATGGTATTCCATAATTTCGTTAACTATCCACAGCATTAAATAACTAGAAGTTTAGTTTCTGTTTTTTTAATTTGTGTTTCATTTTATCTGTATGTGTTTTTTTCCCTAGGAGTGGAAACTCATCAATGCCAGTCTTCTCTACTGGAGGTGGACCATTTGTAAAATTAAACACAGCACCTAATGGCAGCTTAATACTAACACCAAGGTAAGTTCCAAAATCTGTTCTTGGACTAGTTGTACATGGATGGGAAGGAGGTAGATTTTTGAAGCCAGTCAGATTTTAATTCTACCACATACTAGCCATATCATATTGAAAGTAATTTAACTTTTTTATTCTACAGGTAATCTCAAATAGTCTGTAATTGATCCTATATGATAACATTGCCTAACTCCCATATAAATAATGACAGCCAAATGAGATATTGTATATGTAATTGTTAAACACACTGTTAGCAATTCAGTACGTCTTAATTCTATATCCTTGTTATCCGTAGCTTCAGATTCATAAACAAATAAGTTCCATTGAAAGAAATTGTGAGACTTGGGATAAATAGGTCCAATGTGTATCAGATCAGAGAGCAACATCAATTAGCTATCATCAAAAGAGAAGAAAGATAGGAAAACATCAGGTTAATCTTTTCTCTCTGTCTTAGCAAATAGAACATGGATATTAAGTGAAGGAGTCCAGACTTTTAGTGGTGCCTACACATTCTCTTTTGCTCTTTAAATTAGGTTTACTTTTATAGCTTGTACTAATGTTTTAAAAAGCAGCATTCTTTTTATATTCAAAGATCTGTTTTAGCTTAGTTTATGTCATTTCTCCTGTTTGAGCATTAACGGTAATTTTTGTTGACATTGACTTCTGGATCTTACAGTTCCATCAAAGGACATCTGTGGGCGGGAAGAAAGTAACAGCAAGAGCAGCCATAACAACGAATGAGAATTTAAGATGTCCTTGCTGGTGTATTAGCCTGCAGTTTTTTGTTTAATATACTTAACGATGAAAATGAAATTATTCAGCTATTCATGAAAAGTTACCATTTCTGTGAGCTCAACCAGCAAAACAAATTGATAAAGGGATATTTTTAGTACCAAAGGAATTTGCAATTGAACGTTCTGTATGGATGGTTTCTAGGCCGTGAGATTTTCTATCTCATAAGGGCTGAAGCAAAGCATCTGCAAGAGAGAAAGAAGACTTCTAGCTTTCCTTTCTGTGAGGCATGTCTAAATTTACATTACCATTATAGATCTTGAGCAGCTTGCACATTGAGATTTTCTTTCATTTTTATCTTATAGACATTTAAGAATGATAAAAACAAAGGAGACCATATAAAAAAAAAGTTCCTCTTAATTAGATGCAAGGTGCAGAAAAAAACTAAGTTATTCTATGCATATCAACAAAATGCCAGTATCGTCTTACCTTGATGTCTCTATTGTATGTATGTTTGTTATTGAAAGAGATACCTTTTATAGGCACAAATACTTAAACCTTTCATCACCTCAACAAGCCAGAGACATCCTTAATCATTTCCTTGGTTAGCCACCTTTTACTAGTTTGGTGGAAATCAGACATATACTTCATTAGTTAATTTATTTATGTATATATTCATTTATTGCAGAGATTATCACAATAATAATTTTCACCCTATAAAAAGTGTTGTTTTTGCTCTAGTGGTACTAATTTAAAAAATAAGGAAATAAAATAAGGAAAAAAAAAGAGGATATCAAGGAAGATAATTCTTCCAACTATGAAAATCTACTAACCTATATCCCCACTTTTTTCTCCTATTGTGAGGCATATGCAAGACTCAGACTGTTATTTCTCGCTCCTGGGAAAAATCATGCAACATGAAAGCAGCAACCTGAACCGATGTAACTGGAAATGCAGGATTCAGGCAGCTGCCAGTGCTGGATTTCCCTTCCTTCCAATTCTTCACACCATTTCAACAGCAGTTCTAGAAGTCAAATAAAATTTGACGTAACGTATATTGATTAACATTGTGTTCTAAGCATGGTGCTAGATGCAGGATACAAAGTGCTTATCAAACACTTTATTGAATGCGTATCATGTGACTGCCACTGCAGTAGAATGTTTACAGAAGCCATGTCCAGGCCTACAGCACTGGTCGTGTTGTTCTGCTAGAAGGATGAGGAAACAGAAGCCTGATATTGATCACTGACTTGGACAAGCTCACAGAGGCTGCAGGCAACATAAAGATTCTAACCCGTCAGACTCGAAAGCCCTCTACTTTTTCCCTCCACTGCGCTGTCTTCGAAGTTCCCCAAGGCAACAGCTCACTTTCAATAGCAATTCTGGAAAGGAGAAAGAAAGAAAAAGAATAGCCTCTCAACAACAACAACAAAGAGGCCATGTTGTTAGGCATATTTTGGTAGAGAAATTAGTTCATCTTGTTAATACAACAGATAGAAACCCATCCATTTACATCACAGTATTGCCCCACTAGGCTGAGAGAAAGACACAGGATCATGGCATTGTCTCTCTTCCTGCCCAGAGGGCTAACCTAGCTCTGACTTCAGCAACAAAGGCCAGGACAGTAATTCCCTTTCTCTCTAATCTCTCTAAATACACCTGGACAAATAATAGATTCACTGCTCATTCTGACCAGAGGTTACTTTTCCATGATGAGATGCTGCACGTGTATGTTTGAGTATAAAATTTATGACTAAAATGCATGAAGAAAGAGGTTCAAAGTTTAGTTTAATTTTCTTTTCTGTGCTGACTAAAAAGAAATTCATCAGTTTTATACATACCACAGAGTATTAATCATAGTTTAATACCTAAGAATGATGAACCATTTTGAATATGGATTTTCGTTGATGAGTACTATAGATGTAGACAGAGTTTAGATGAAACTTGACACATCCTAGAAATTATTTCTTTCTCAACCATGAGAAGATAATAGAAGGGGGGTTAACTGAGGCTTTTTTGAGGAATTATGAATACATATTGATATATCCATATCTAGTTATACATTCATGCACATTGCTTATTAATAAGATATATTTCCTCATACTGCAATTGGAATTATCTTCTATTCTAAAGGCTATGTCAATCAGATCACATTAATGCATATGATTTCAAATTAGCCTCTTTGTGTACGTCCCACAAACACTAATTGCTTTGATTGTACTTATGATCTCATATCAATCTTTGGTCTTGTTTTGTGTTTTGTTTTGTTTTCCCCCCAAATTTCAGACACTTAAACAACACGCACAATAGATGTAGTTAAATATATAAATAGAAATCATCAAAATGATATGGTTGTGCATGTGTGTGTTTTAATGTGACCAATATCTGCAGTGGCTGCATCAGGAAATAGTGTGGGCAAGTACTTTAATTCCTTGTGTTATACTGATCTCTAGTGGTTGATAAGTATAACACATTTTTAATTGTTTTTAGGTTTTGTTTAAAATAGAATTCTTGGCTTTGAAAAAGTTGGTATGCAAATATTTAAAACAGGCAGTGAGTTTTAAAATTATTTATTCTTAGACTTTAATATATATTTGTCTATTTATATGTTTACTCCCCCTGAAAGCAGGACCTAGAATTAATTCATCATTGAATTCTCTGAATGAAGTTCACAGCCTCACACACAGAGTGAGGCCCTAAATAGTTGTCTGATTAGGAATATTGAGGCATGTTCTATATTACAGAATGAAATCCAAGGTTTGTTCAAGCAAAATAACAGTAGCTATCATTTATTGAGTGTTCATTGTGTATAAGGCACTATAATTCCATTGAAAATTTTTTTTACTTCTCAGAAATTCCAATAAAGTAAATGCTATTGTCCTCATTTTATGGATGACAAAAGGGAGTCTCAGGGTTACTGAGCATCTTACCCAAAATCTTATGAAGTATAAGTGATAGAGTTAAGGGTAAGAACTCAGCTCAACTGACTTTACACTGAGGATTTTTCTGCTGTGCATTTCAGCCTCCCTGAATTTCATATATGATACTTTCATTTAAAAGTCCATTTTACTAAAAAAAAAAAAAAAAAAAATAGGCGAACCTACCCTATGTTTTGCTTTAAAATGCTAAGTGCACAAATTCTAAAATATAATTGTTCTTCTATTGCAGTGAGCAGTGTTTACAAGATTCCTTGATTCTGTTACAATGTAATCGCAAATGTAAGTAAATATTTTGTCATGTTTTCCTCCAAGCCTTCAGTTTAAAATTCTGAATAGAGTTGATATGTCACCTGAAGGTTTTTTGTAGCGATTCACTCAATTTTCGTGATCAGAGGAAATCCGGCAAAATAAAAGAGATGCTCTTTCTTCAATTATTTTATTAGCATGTGGAAAAAAATTGGTGGCTCAAAAAGTCACCTCAAAGATTATTGGAGGAAATAACGCCAAGGAAGGAGCCTGGCCCTGGATCACTGCTCTGTATTATAACGACCGACTGCTCTGTGGAGCTTCTCTCGTCAGCAACGACTGGCTGGTGTCTGCCGCCCACTGTGTGTATGGGTAAGTGTGACATCATAATGTCCCTTCTTGAATGAGATGACCACAACAGACGCTGTGCATCCCATTTCACAAAACCATCCCATCAGGAAAACGTGCCCACTGTTTATGACATTATAAACTTTCCAATCATTTTTCCATTAAAATCATGTATAAAAATAGAGTAAGTTCAATTAAAAATCCTTCCTCATTAGGTACTTATATCAAGTATTATGTTTCCTACTTACATAAACATTGAAATTTTTACCTATTCACAAGGTAAGCATTTTAAAGGTATAAAATTAGTATTTAATGTATATATTGTGCTGATTTTATTGTCAGCAAATTGTCAGTATCAACAAAGCATGTATAGATAGCCCTCTAGTTCCAAGCAAATTGTGCTTGGAAATTTCATGTGTAAGGACTCTGTTATGAATTAGGATAAAAATGTTTACTTATTTCTAAAGTTAGATCTATGTTGATACTACCCATAACTAAAACTTAGAACTAATATCAACCGTACTTAATTTTTTTTTGTAATATGACAAAATACATGTTGAATTCCAGGATTTATCTTCTCTCTAGAAGCAGCCATTCTTATTGCAATGCCACAGGAGAAAATAGAGTTGGTAGACGGAACAGGGAGAAAATAAATTTTCCTGGGCTCAAGAACATGTTAATTCTCTGCTTCGGCATGAAAGATGGCACTTCTTTAGGTAATCACATTCCAATTCTTCTGGTAGCATCCTCAGAAAAGATTCACAAACCCAAACCTAGGGCAATTTCTTGCCACTAACTAAATAGAAGAAGCCTCCAAAAAATGACCTTACTTGTAAGGGTTAGAATGAGCTTCTTAGCCAGCATCCAGAATCTCTGAGGAAAGAACCACATGTGCTCAGGAATGGAAGATGCAGGCATAGTTAGTCAGTCAGATTAAAAGACTTACTCCCAACCAATACAAACATTGTAAGTTCTTGGATAGATGGAGAAAAATTGTAGACACAGAAGGTTGTGAAAATGTTAGAGAAATAGGGAAGACTAGGGAGAATGAGTATTAAAGCATTGAGCCTACGCCTAAATACCCGTTGTACCAGAGTGGGGGTAAACCCGAATTCATAATCCTAGGAACTTGTAAATGAAGACTCTCAGCCAAATCACAGGTTGGCCAGTTACCTGGGCCACAAAGGAACAGCCCATAGTACTGCCTGCCCATCTACATCTACAGCTCTGATTCTATGCACTGAGCCTTACAATTCAGTGGCTAAACCACAGCCTCTCCCATATCTAAAGTGCACCTTCTTGACCTTGCTGCCTCTTGATAATTATATTTTAATCTATTTGCAACCATAGCCTCGGGAAAGTGGCTATGGAATTTGACCTCCACATGTATTAGAGCAATTTTCTCATTCCTCTGCTAAACATGACTTTAACATTTACCTATATATAATCTATGCCTTGGGCATGTCACAGATGGGTGACCTATATCCTAACTATGTTATAAGTAAAAGGTATCTGTAGCTAAAGATTCAGCGTTCTCTGTTGTACACAAGTAGGTGTTAGTAAGTTAGCAATCTCCTGTATTGACCTCAGATTTGGTAAATTCTTCTGTTTGATGTTCTTGCAGAACACATGCTTCCTAAATGTCAACCAAGCTTGCAGTAATTTTAGTGACATCTTTCAATTACCTACCTTACAGTTGTACTTATTGCAGGTCAATGATACCAATATTGAATCTTTTCAAACCACAAATATACAAAAAGCAGTTTCATTTAATATAAACACATGTTCAGTCATATAGAACATAAAACGTCTTTTCACACAGTTTCAATGTGAACACAAGCAAACAATGGTAAGCTACAATAGAATCGTGATGAATACCAACTTATCCTCACTAAGCTTGCATTTTACTCTCCTCAGTCACTCACTGGCATTACTTCTTTCTCCAGTTCCCCAGAGTGTTCCAGTTTCTTGCTATCTACTTCATGTCCCTATCCAAGCAAGAAAGTTTCTGATCGTACTTCAGATATTTGATGAAAAAATATTTTACCAGTTAATGCTGCCTGTTATCTGTCTTTTAAAAGTCCTAACAATGCAGTAAAAAGCTTAATTTCCTAATACATAAATAAAAGAACCAAATCAAGCAACTTACTGAAATCTACTTGTTCTCATTGTAAATTTGTTCCAAGTCTTTTACTCTGCAAGTGGTTAAATGGTTTAATGGAACAACTCTTCTCTGTCTACATTCTTACTGTCCTCACCCCCATTTCCATTCAGCCTCAGTGTTCAGGAAGACTCTAAATATTCTCGTCCCTGTTCTATTTCTCTATCACTGATTTGTCTTCTTTTCCAACTTTAAAAGAGAGATTTGGAAAGTATGAGCCAACTTTGCTGTGGTTTAAAGTCTAGGTTGACTTTGAACAAAGGGACAGGATTTTGATCCTATTTATGCTACTGACTTCATTTGACTTAGTATCTCTGGGTTTCAGAATCTTCATATGTAGGGTGTTTATAGGTATCTACTTCCTGGGGTGATTGTCAGTACAAAATTAAGAAGCTGTAATACTTTCTCATGCTGTGAATATAGTTGTGCAATAAAAATTTTATCGCACTGCTATTCCTACACAGGAAAGATCCACGAAAAAAGAGTCTAACTCTTGCTTAGAAAGTCAAGAGACAGTCAGCATATTTATTTTTCAAATGTTTTATATTGACATAATTTCAAAACATGGACAAAAATTGCAAATAATAGTATAGAGAATTCTTTTATAATTTTACTTAGACTCACCAATTGTTTAAATTTTATGCTGTCAAATCTTCCTTATTCTTTCTCTCCAATCTGGAGAAATTCTTTTTCAACCGTTTTATAGTAGTTTAGACATTGTACTTCCTTATCATTAAATATTTCAATATGTTTTTGCTAAGAACAAGGATATTTTCTTATGTAATCACAGAAAATGATGGAAATTTAACATTAATGCAAAAACAATTATCTAATCTACGGTATGTATTCATTTTTGTCAATTGTCCTAAATAGGCCCTTACAACATTTTTGGCTTGTTTGTATTTTTGCCACCCAAGAACCACTTCAGGGTAATGCACTTGGTTGCTATGCCTCTTTCATTTCCTTTAATCTGAAATAGCCTTTCTGTCAGCCTTTCTATCTTTCCAGCTTTCTTAGCCTTTCTTTCTAGTTTTTTATTTTTTTTTTAATATAAGCAAGTTATTTTGTAAAAAGTCCTTATATTTGGGAAAACTGTTTAAGCTCCTCCTTTTTTAGTGCTGATGTATCCTCATTCTTTGAGAATGTCTTTACTTTCTGGCAAAATAAGATGTTCTGAGTTCATCTTTTACCTTCCCTGACCCAGCCCTCAAATCAAGCTTTCTCTAAGAAACTCCAATTCCATTTAGCTAATTTTAGTTCCTTCTACATTTAATATTTTTAAAAAAGATATTATAAGAAAAATTTTAAAAACGAAACGAGGTATCGTATGCTCATTGCTATTGCTTTTATGTCCTGCTCTTAGGCGCTCTCAACTGACACAATTATATACCTGTAAATATGATAGCTCAATCTAAAACAGAACACCACGGGGTATATTCTTGTCGTGTCTCCTTCCGTATTTGTGACTATTATCTGGAATACAGGAAACCTGTTCCTACTATTCACAAAGTATTTGTGGATTTGTGCAAGCCTGGAACCCGAAAAGTAGTTTGAGAATTGTAATCTTACCATTTTGTAAAGCAAACTTAGCAACCAAGGTTTAATATTTGTTTCTCAGTTTTTCCCAGGGACATACAGCAAAATGCTATAATCTTCAGTGCACAATTTGGCGAGTTTTGAAAATATATACACCTGTATAACTCAAACTCGTTAAGACATTTTCATCACCTAGAAAGTATTCTAATACCTCTTCCCAGTCAATGACCATTCCTACTTGTAGAAGCAACTACTCTTCAGTCTGTTGTGTGGGCAGTTATATACAGATTTACAGTCTGAATCACATCAATTGAATAGACATATATCAATGATGAAATTATTTGTAGAGGGGCCTCTTGCCACTTTTCCATTCTTTGATTTTTTAAATTTAATTTTAATTTTTTTTTGTAACCACTTGTGCTGATATGGCTCGACGTACAACTCCCCTCCCTATCATATGTGACCACTGGTGGTGCTCAATCTTTCTGGCACCTGCATTGCTTCCTGTTTTTCATATATTCATTCAGTCAAGTGATATTTACTGAGCACTTATCGTGGGCCAGGCATTTTTCTAAGTTTTTGAGATAATAGTACTCTAAAGACCAACGAAGTCCTAATAATGCTTATATTATAGGGTAGGGTAGAAAAAACAGAAACCTCCAGAAGCCTTGCTATTTCTGTTGACCAGGAAGTGATTGGCAGAGGGGTAGGAACAATATTAGACCAAATCGTAAGCCCTGGTGAGGACTCAGTAAGTCAT
>NW_011888819.1:9028945-9047871 GCF_000151845.1 Pteropus vampyrus
ATATAACTGGTGTATTATATTAATTATAAATAATATCAATTATATTAATGGTGTAACATTTAAATAACTGATAAAATTTATTCAAAGGCAGTATGAGCTCATTATGTAGAGTTAATAGTGTACATGTAATTATCGAAAATGATAAAATTGTCTCTTTAAGTGCTTTGTACATATTTTATCTTAAAAAATAATCTCACAAAAATTGAGAGACATAGGTAGTTTATTTGTTATAGATTTAAATCAATAATAAAATAATGTAGTTCAGAAAAAGAGTGCCTAACCTCCCAAATTCTTCTCTATTGTAAGTACTGTACCTCATATAAAAGTATAAATATAAATGATATGAGAGAGCTTATAGGTAGCACAAAGTTTAGTAATAATCATTTCTTCTCATTATTTTCAGGTTCTGAATATTAAACATACATGCTTCAAGCTACTGGTGTAATTAAATACAATGTACAGCAACTTTTTTAGTGATTTCCAAAATTGTCATTGTGCTACATAGAAAATAGCCTCTTTTGCATGTTTGCATCTATGAGTAGCACTATGGGAAGAAACTATTTCTCCAACATCTCTCAAACATTTACATTTATCTCTCAAGTCCTATTCCATAAACCTTTCTGTGTCTATATAATTTCTTACCACTACCCCCCACAACAAGTCCAACACCATATTAAACTAGGCATTTGCAACCAATAAGAATTAAATCACTAGCTCTGCAATAACTGAAGTTATTGAATTTTGATTTCATAATGAATATGGTTTAATTGGCATAATTCCAGCTATTCACTGGTAATTTCTTAGAGTGAAAATGTTGCTGGCCAATAGCACATTTAAAAGCTCCTGCACACTTTCAAAATATAATATCCAATTTAATCTGTCATATAATATAAATGTTACCCTTTACTAACACATTATCAATGGCCAACATTGTACACGAAAATTATTCAGGTTCATTGCATATTGAAATTATTCATGTTCGTATAAGCATCATAATAGCTTTTATTGGTTACCTTAACTCTGTGTGAATTCAATGCCTCTCTAAATGGGAAAAATGCTCCTAAATTTCCTTCCATTACTACAGTAGTTGCTGTGGTTGTCTGAAGAAACCCTGGACCAAGATGCCATCTCCACAGTGCATTGTGCTCTAAAGCAGTAGTTTTCAAACCTGGCCATTCATTAGCATAAATTTGGAGATTTAATTTAAAAATTAGTTTTTAAAAATTCCCCTGCTCCATCCAAGACTGCTCATCAAATCAGATCTAGGGAAGGAGGAAGCAGATATCAGTGGTATTTAAAAGCACTCCGGGTGACTCTAATGTGAAACCAAAGTTGAGAAACACAATCTACAACTAGAGATCAAGAGATGATTTAAGAGAAGTGATAAAGAGAGATTAACATTAATCAAAGCTTCTTCTGTGGTCCAGTCAGAAAAATAAAAATTAAAGGAATATTTTTAAGGCAGAATCCTTCAGAGAAATTCAGGAACATTTTGGGATGGGAACATCCTAAATGAAGACCTCTAGGAAATAACTGCAGTGGAAAGAGAGTTTCTTATGTTTCTTTATTATAATCTTCAGGAGAAATTTAGAGCCATCTAAGTGGAAAGCGATCCTAGGCCTGCATATGACATCGAATCTCACTTCTCCTCATGTAGTAACCCGGTTGATAGACCAAATTGTCATAAATCCACATTACAACAAACGGATGAAGGACAATGACATTGCCATGATGCATCTTGAATTTAAAGTGAATTACACAGGTAAAATAAATCGCTTTTAGTCATCGTATCTGCTCAAATTAATTCAAAATCAGATTTGAAATATTGTCAGTACCAATGCATTAATAGTCCACGAAAGTTGAATAACTTGTTTTGGAAATTATTGTAATTGAAACGGAATTAAATATTGGAAAGAAATATATTAAATTACCTTCTCAAGGTGTTTAAATCCAACTTTCTAGAAAGTTGACCATTAGAATAAAACTCTCAGAGCCACTTGTAATAGTAAATTCAAAGGAGCAGCCCAGAGAAAATAGGCCATGTTATAATGTACGCTTTCTCTATTTCTCATGGAAAAGAATGGCAGGTTCATCTGCCACAATAGCTAGAGAAGGACAAACTGAGAGAAGGGCATATGTTCCAATAGTAAAGTGAGTAAGAATTGCTATCCATAAAATAAAGATTTTAAAGGAGATTCAATAATATTAATAAAGTGGCTGATGGAGGACTTCCTCCAAATATCCAGAAAACGTGCAAATCACCTGAGGAGTGAACTTTATCCTGAAGGGCTCTGCTCAGCTCCAACCTTTATCTTGAAGACCCTTCTGAGCCCAGTTAGGGGAAAGCGCTGCCGTCTCTGTGCTTATGGGATTTGATCTCCACATGTATTACAGCACTTACCAAAGGCAGGCTACTCCTGTGGTTAGTTTTATAGCCCTGCCCTTGAGGGTAAGCACCAAATCTGATTCATTTTTGAGTCTGCTCTAGGTCTTACATGTAGTGGGTGCTTATTAAATGTCAGGTGACTTGCAAATTGTTGGAGAAGAGCTTTACTTAAAAGTCAGTAACCAGTGCTAACGCTTCTGTAAATGCCCGGTAAAACAACTGCCTAACAGTTTTTTCAATGTGGAAATAAGTGTGCGGGGGTTGGGGGGGTCGGGAAAAAACTCAGAACATTTGCCCAAGTCCCTCTTAATTGACCCTGAAAAACAGCCTTACCAAGACTGTCACAGAACTACTTTCTGTTGTACTATTAAGCATTATTTTCTATTATTTAAAAATAAAAATGATTAACTCCGGAACTCGGACATTGTTTACATTATAAAAGAGTAGTTAGGAAGCAATGTAGAGGATCCTAAGAGGCCACCAGAGGTACCTAATCCATTGTCAAAGAAGTGCTGACAAGTCTGAGATGCTTCTTTCCCCCAAGATTGATGTCTAACATCAAGTTGAAGAAAAATACAATTTGTTTTGGATGAAATGTTAAAACTGATGGATTTTTTAAAATTTGTTGAAAATGCACGTGTGGTCTGTTGTTGTTTTTGTTTTGTTTTGTTTTTCAGATTATATACAACCTATTTGCTTACCAGAAGAAAATCAGCTTTTTCCTGCAGGCAAAATTTGTTCTATTGCTGGCTGGGGGAGTGTTGTATATCAAGGTAAATTATCAGATTCGAAAAACAGAAAATGTTTATTGGAAAAAAAATATATGCTATTGCACTATCTTCTGACTCTTTTCAACACTTTTTACAGCTCTTAGGCTGTAACAATTTTCTGCAATATCTCTTACAAGCACTGTCAGCCAAATATTCACTTTGTATATTCGTATCATTAACAAAATTTTTTTCCAGATTGTGTAGCTCATATTATAAAACTATATCCTTATTGGAGGGGAATTAAAGCATCCCCCAAACTCAATATCTAATGTTGGTATTATAAACACTCTAATAAAGAGGAAAGATACACCTATTAAAATGAATATAACCAACAGGTCCATGATATTTACAAAATTTAATTGTATTTAAATCTTTTGGAGAGATGCAAGTCCCAGAAGCAAAGTATTCACAGCTAAAATATTCTTACTTTTTGTAAAAGGGATTATAAAGTTTAGGTCAAACCCTTGTTTGATGATTCCGACAAAGTTTCTCCACTGCAATTTCATTATGCTGCCGAAAATGCCTAATGTCTGCTGTCCATAAAAATGTATTGAAGTCAAGGACTGTATATTCTTTTATTTCCTCCACTTGAAAAATGTCATGATTTATTAAATTTGAAATCTAAAGAGTAAAAATGATTTCTAGATAGATATTTTCTCTATCAGACTTCAAACTAAAAGACATTTATGACCACAATGTAGACTTTTCAAAACAAATTATCCAATAACAGATAAATTTAAGACTCTTTATTCCAGAAGGGTATTTTTTTTTTCAGAGCTGAGTAAACTTGGCTCACAGTTACTTATTGTTGCTAAAGATATGTACTTAATTGACTTAAGAAAGGTCTATAAAAGTGGTATGGAGCCAAGAAAAAATCTGTATCTGAGCTCAATTTCCTTTAGGAATAAACAGTCAGCTCATGTTTAAATATTTCCTGAGTGACAGCAGTTTTAATGAATTTTATGAACTCTGCCTTGTGGTTTCTAGCTACTTCATTTTATAAAATCCCAGTTCTCCTTTTTAAGTATATTACACTGACTAATTCATAGAAAAACCGTGAACATATTATTTACCAAGAAGAAATAAATTGATATTAATTGATTAAATTAAGGCAGTAAACTTGAAATACATTTACTGATTTTGGGGGGTTTTGTGTGTGTGTGAATATGTATTCTCAATTATTCTCATGCAACTACTATTAACAAATAAATATTAAATAAACGAGAACTGCTCAAATTTTCCTTACCAAAGAGTTTTGTCATACACCCAACCAATTTTTTACTCCTTGACAAGCAGCAAAATCAGCTTTGATTTTTATTATGAAACGTAAGTCTCCCAGCCTATCCTTGATCTTCATAGAATGAATGACAGTGAGATGCTCAATTTTCTCCTGCATCATAACCTCTCTAATTTGCATTCTTAAGAAAGTTCATTGTTAAACTTTAAAAGTCCCCCACAGTGTGATGCTGGAGTCACTGGCAGCAGCTGGGAATAGCCATTTGTACACATCTCCCAATTCCATATTCATTGTCATGCTGGTACCTTGAAATAAGCTATGGTTAGAGTGTTTATACCAGGCAAATTGGCAGACCATGCACATTGGGGCTTTTTTCCTTGAAAACCAGTTATTAAACATTTACCTATGTCGCTTTGCACCTAAAACACACGCACACACAAACACTTGTTCGTTTTCTGTCTTTTCAGTGTGTAGATTAAACTTTCTGCCTCTCTTGAGGAGCCAAATAGATTTGCTAATAAATAGATTTGCTTATCATGTCTTTTTTTCTGAGTCACTAGACACCTGTTTATTTTACTTCTCTCCCGGGATTAGTATTTCAGTAAATAGAGATCGTGCTTCCAGTAGATGAGTCATTTTACAAAAAGCATGGAAGTACACCCTGCTACAGAATGCCTCCTTTTTCTTCACCTGCCTTTTTCTTCACCTGTATGTGGAGGACAAGCTGATTGCCCTTAGACCTGGGCGCAGTTCATCTGAGCTTTGTCTTTTGTCCAATGTGCACCTGCTCACTCATGCAGCATCTCAAGGAGCTGAATACAGTTATTTATAAGGGAGTATTTCTTCAGGTGCCAAATGAAAAGCACTTCTGATTTCTGAGCTGTTGCTCATTTCCTTGAATGAAACTCTGTGTTGGTGGGCTTCCTCCCACCCTCCATGAGCAATACTGTAACCATTTAAAATTACTGAAAATGCCTAAAGACTGTCTGGTCCAACCCACTCCTCCTGCTAGCCCCTGGGCACTAAAGAAGTGCTTTACTGTTATTCATTTAGCAAAACCCATGAATGAGCTTTATTATGGTTTTAAAGCATAAGGTTTAGCATTTAGTTCCATTACATATCCGCACAGTACTAGATAATGAGTGAACTGTTGACATAAATAAGACTGACAGTGGCTCATTCAGTGATGCATGTTGATCACTTCTGACTGTCTGGCTGCAATATCCATTTTGAGCAGGTCCCACTGTAAACATATTGCAAGATGCTGATGTTCCACTTCTATCAAATGAGAAATGCCAACAGCAGATGCCAGAATACAATATTACAAAAAATATGGTGTGTGCAGGCTACGAAGAAGGAGGAATAGATTCTTGTCAGGTAAATATGCAAAACTGCTCACCCTACATCTCCAGAAAGCATTGCAATATAATGATTTCATTGTTTAACAATGATTCAGGAGTAAATAAATCATTTGGGCCTTAACTTCCTATTTTCTTTTACAGAACTGTGACTTTTCGCTTTTATTTGTAGATTGTTTACATAGTACTCCTAGGTGGACCTGATCATTAAAAAAAACCTAATTTTTTCCAACAAGAGTTATAAAACAGATGTCTTTAGAGATGAGACATAAAATGTGTAAATGGGAGACAGCCAGGTAAACTGCACCGGTGGGCCTGGGGGTGAGCTGGAGAGGATACACCTTAGCCAAAAACATTTATTTTCAAAGTTCAAGTCTTTAAAAGTCCCGCAGACTTAAAACAAATGAACAACAAAATAGGTCTCAGGGCCAGTTTGGTCTAATAGCCTCCGATACTGAACCCTGATTTAGAGCACAGTCTTGATGTCCAGTGACGCAAAATAATTTCTAGATGAAAACCAACCTGGTTAGCACGGTTAGAACTAGTTTACAGCTAACTACTTGCAAGAAGGTAAATAAAGAACTTAACTCAATAGCCTGGCACAATCCTGGTTCTGGAACTCCTATCCTAGAACTTTCATATTATCTTTTACATTTCATTGTAGAGAAGTAATAATGTGAACTCGCTGCATGTCACAACTGCAATATATTTGAAGGAGCAATAGCTTTAGACATGCGTGACCTTCAGAGAAAACTCTTACCCACAAACTCCCCTCAATGAAGACAAAAACATCTACTACCTAGAAATAATCTATTAGTTCCATGAAATTCACATACACTCAACAAATAAAAAGTAAATTCTGCTAGATCGTAGAATTATACTTCCTTTTCAGTGCAGCGTGGAGTGGTAGTGAAGAACGTGGATCCATGCTCAGACCATTCTCATTTGACCCTTATTGGCGAGACTTTGGGCAACTCACTCAAGCTTTATTGAGTGTTTAAATAAGATACCACATGTAGGATACTAAGTAAGCCCTCGAAAATATTGTTTTATTATGCGATGTTGTAAATAAATTTTCTGTCATGTTCTATATTTGAAAATTAATAAAATATTAATGCATTAAATTCCACTGGAGTAGATTAAACTTGATAGTAGTACTGAGCAAACAAATAATTTACAAATGTAGCAATTGATACCATGGGAAAATGGTTTTACTTGTTAAGTGTAAATACTATTATGTATATTAATACATAAATGTCATAATAATTTGACATGATACGAGATTTTTTAACAGACATTTAAGCAGATGAATCTATATACGTATTCTCTAGTTAAATCAATGTCTCAAGTCATGTTAAATTTTCAGCTTAGCTTTACATTTATCTTTCTTTGATGAACTCGTGAATTCAAGACAAAAAGAATAGCTTTCTTCACATTTAAAATTGACCTCTGGGTCTCATATTTCCTTTTAAAATGAAAAGTTTGCTAAAGGTAAGATATAGTGCCACTTGGAGGGTGATTCATAGCATTATTGTTCAGGGGGGAATTCAGATGGACAACCTCATTACAGTTAATGAGGATTATGTGGCAGATACCCCAAGTACAAGGTAGAAAATATGACGTTGATCCCAGTGATGTTGGGGTTACACCAGTAATGCATGCTAATCTCTGAAATCTTATTTTCAGTTCTGATTTCTAGAGTCTAAGCATGTTGTTTATTAGCATGTAAGAAAGCTCCCACACAAAGCAGTAACTTGTATAGTATAATGTTATCATGACTGAGCAATCAATAGTCCTGAGTCATGTGATTTTCTTTGCTCAACTTTAATATGTTATACAAGAAGATAGATTAAATAGGAATACATTATTTAAAATTATGAATATGTTATTATTGACACGTCACTTGGCTAAGTTCTTCGAAGCATTATTTTTTCCCCTATAGTGTCATTTGCCTTTTTAGTCATTCACACATTTCTGAATATCTTTGAGCTTACCGAAGGCTTGCATTTGCATGGCAGTTGTCTAGATTTCAAGGCACCACGAGTGGCTGTAGAATATTCTCCCTGTACAAAACTAAGTGAATGGTACAAAGAGCAAACCTTTTTTGCTAACCATTCACAGCTTTATTCTATAGTAGTGGTCTCCTAAGTGTGGCCTCCAGTCCAGCAGATCAGCATTACCTGAGAACGTGTTATAGATGCAAAATCTCAGACCCCACCACAGACCTACTGAATCAGAAACTCTAAAGGTGGGGCCCACCAATGTGCATTTTCTCAGACCCTCGATGATTCTAATATACACTAAAATTTAAGAACCGCTACTCTAAACAAAAATAGTCATCAACCGTTAGCCTCAGATATCAAAGAATGTGGTGATTTGGGTTTTGTTTTCGTTGTTGTTGTTTTACAAATATAGCGTCTAATGGAAATATAAATTTTAGGTTAATACTTTATGTTCCAGACACTCACTCATATTTTCAAAGTATTTACACATCTCTGAGATAGTCGGAAAAAGAACTATCTTCATTGAACACATCAGAAAATTAAGACCAATAGAAGTTATAAAACTGAACTTAAATGGTGTAATTAGAAGATGGGGAGCATAAGAATTAGATACAGGTCTCTCAACCAGACACACCACCCAGCTGCTGGGCACCAAGCCTGCTGGTGGACCCTTTGAATAACGACAGCTGATATAAACTGGGTAATTTAAAAATCCTTGTTCATGTAATCAGTATCTGGCTTTAACTATCAAAAAATTTAGATTATTTTAGATAACTTGAAGAAAACCAAATGACTTTTTTTCAAAAATATCAAAACAGGTGAGGTTTATTTTTAATAATTTCTAAATCACATATAATTTTGATCCTGTATTTATTCTTACCTTGTATTGATACTGTTCTATAAATATTTCTGAACCCATATTATGGACTAGGGGCTTAGGGTTCAAAAATAAAAATCCTAGTACCCACCTTTAAACAGCTTAAACACATTTGTTACATCTAGAATAGAGGTAGCCTATGGTTACCAGTGCAATTTATGCACCTCTGCACCCAAAAAGATGATTTTATAGACCACATTTTCCCCTTAAATATAGGTCTCAAATACAGTAAAAAATCAGGAAAAAAGTCTCTCAAGATATTTCTAATATCAATTGTGGGTTGAAATAAGCTATTGGACCAGTGTTTTTAAACAAACAAACAAAAAAACCCACAAAGCTTTAAATAATTTCAAATATATATATAAAGGCAGATTAATTTAAATTTTTACACAATTAATATGAAAAAATACTTGTTAATTCTGTCATTAATGGTACTATATGTTTGCGTTGTATTTCTTTGCATTACACAGGAATAGGCATGTGCAAGTAAAACCTATGCAATTAATGTGACTAGGAATTGCTAATATTAATATTTATGAAAATTAAAAACATTTCTTCAATTGAAATCTCAGATGAAAACACGTGTACCTATCACTAGAAATTATATCACTAGAAATTATATCATAGATTTGCCTGTTTCAGTTGAAATGTTCTTTCAAATCTGATTGCATTTGTCTAATGCCAAAAGTTAATGCTACCCAAGAGAACTAAAATCAACTTTACACTGAGATTTTAGTTTTTCTAAAGCACATAATACGGAATAATTGTCTTTCCCACAAAGCCCTTCATAATATTTAGAACATATCTCTTCATTTTAAAAAATAAGCTTTTAATATGTATTTTGGTTGGGATGCTTCTCATAGTTGTGCCTTAGAGAATTTCTCAGTACACGTTAAAAATGCCATAAGAAAGTAAGGTAACTCTTATTATAAAAATGCATTATAAAAAGTTACATATGATGTTTAAATCATAGTTTTTCTGTGTTTTTACTGAGTAGCAAAAGGTTCTCATTCTTGACCTAGAGTGGTGGTGAGGACATATATTACATTGGACTTGCAATTAAATCATAGTTTTGATCTTTATTTTTGAATTGATTTGCTAAAAACAATTTTCTACAGTTTTACCAATTGACCACACACTTGCAATTTTCTTCTGTAATTCACTCTTTAGGGGGATTCAGGAGGACCGCTAATGTGCCAAGAAAACAACAGGTGGCTCCTGGTTGGTGTGACATCATTCGGATACCAGTGTGCACTGCCTAATCGCCCAGGGGTGTATGCCTGGGTGCCTGGGTTCACAGAATGGATACAAAGCTTTCTCCATTAGAATGTTTCCTAAACCAAACAGGAAAATCAGGCAGTTTTCCCATTCCATTCTAAAGAGCATGGAAATTGAGAGTTTTGTAAAAAAAATAGTTTCTAAAATTGTTCTTACCTAAGCCACCGAAATGCTAGCGGAGTCGGGGGAGGAGCTAAATTAATCTTTACAATACTAAATAACTTTAAAATAATACATTTTGGTGGGCAGCTCTTCTTTCTACAGTTTCTTTTGCTCTTAAACATTTTTATCATATTCTCTTATTTAAAGGAATGTTATTTTAAAGCATATATTGTATACTTAAGACAGCTTAAGCAAAATTAGGAAAAGAAGTGATATAAACTTCTTTGCACAAGGATGTTATTGTTTGAAATAAACTGCTGTAAATTATCTAGTTCCAGCTTAGATTGCTATTATCAGAATCTCAATAGTCTTCTTGCTTTTCTATCCAAATGCATTTCCAGTTCATCTTGATCATATTCTTAATGGTTTCCCCACTCATAAAAATATGTATTGTAAGCTTACATCACAGACATGGACAAACTGTACATTCCTCTCAAGCTAATTAAAAAGTAAACAAGCACAAGTCTACATATTGCCCTCGTATCAAAATAAAAGGCAAATTAACTGATATTGTGATTCCTTTATTGGATCATTTTTTACCTGGATTATTCATACTGTCCATTTAGTTCAAGATAGTATTTTTTAACTTTCAAAAAAAAATCAGATATATCAAAGAAATGCAACTATTAAAAATGTTTTTTTTCTCATAAATGTTACAGTGAATGTTTCTAACATGTGCAAAAACTTATTTAAACACAGCTGAATTGCCCATTTGAAGGCCAAAAATGTGGAATAAATGAATTTGCTTCACTGCTTTAATCTCTTGGATCATTTCCAGAGTAAGTGCAAACTTCAATTTAGCTTACTACACAAATCTATTGACTTATTAAGGAAGACAAAATTTATACCTTCTTAATACACACACATACACACACACACACAGAGACATACACACACACACACACACACATTCTTGCAAGGGTGTACATGGTCCAAAGTAATAAAAGAGAAAGGTTTAACGGAGTTGGAAGACAGGATCGATCAGTGTAGATTGGCCTATAGAAGAAACAAAACTTGGGCTACGCCCAAAAGGAATGATCATTATTGATATACTGAGGAGGTGTTGAGGACCATCATGTAGGTGGGAGTGATCCTGAAAGTTCAGCAAGAGGAGACAATAGATAATCATGGGTTGTCATAAAAGACTGCCTCTCTCTGGGGACTGGTCAGAGAAAGAGAGAACAGTATCATATAAAGAAGGCTTTGCCAGATGCTTTGAAGACTATAAATTCCTGGTAACCAATTGTGGAATTTATTCTTAGGACAAAAATCAGGAATTCCTGAACACACTATTCTTTTAAAGACCTTTTCAATTACCTGTTCCTAATTCTTAGGAAGGAGGGAGAAGCAGGGGTATGGTGTATTGTTTGATTGTATTACCTGAAATGTCGTTCCACAATTCACCTGCATTTCAAAGCACATATTAGCAGTATGCTCTGAAAATACATAATATTCACAACAGATACCCACACCACATATTCCTTTTTATTTTTCAAAGTTCAGCTAAAATTTTAAGAAATGCTTAGGACAGTCTCACTGCCATCTTCTAATAAGAGAGAAGTTTACTGTCCCACTCTTAGTAACTTATGAGTCCAGTAATTAATACCAGAAGAGTCATCCAGACCTGGATCAAGATAAAAGGCAAAGCCAAGGCCCTTCCCCATCACTTTGCCTCTCCTGCGTGCAGCTGTTACAGTCATGGGTGGCGGAGGCAATGGGGAAAGCCTAGTCTCGTTCCATCAAGTCCTGACTAAAGGAAGAAATGCATGGTGGTAGCCTAGTGGGAAGAGGTAAATCCCAGCAGCTGGTTTCCCATTCTTCCCAGAAAGATGGGTAGCCAAGAAAAGAAAGAGGAGTGCTAAATGTGGGCGGATCTAAGCTTAGAATGCAGCTGCCATTCCCTCAGTCTCTAAGCA
This sequence comes from Pteropus vampyrus, assembly GCF_000151845.1. NCBI lineage: Eukaryota > Metazoa > Chordata > Mammalia > Chiroptera > Pteropodidae > Pteropus > Pteropus vampyrus. Next base: position 9,040,933 of record NW_011888819.1, read on the forward strand.
GCTGAAAAGGGGCCAAGGCCCACTAATTTCTATTTTGCCTTTTAGTTTTGCTAACTCTAGTTGTAAATTGCCTTAATGAAAGCTCTTTATTATCTAACTGAAAAGACTGACAGGAAAAAGATGAGCTTTAAAATGCTCTATTACCACAAATTCCATTCTTACCACCCTTAAACAGTAATTTGTTTTCATCTTCATGTATTGATGCAAACATATCTGTTTTTTGTTCACTTGAGAGATTTAAACAACACTGATGATCATTCTTCAGAAACAAGAACTCTTTATTTGGTTAAAAGGAGCACAGGGACATTTGAAGGTCAGATAGTTACAACTCTCGAGAAGAAAGAGCCACAAGCATTGAAGAAACTAGGAGATAAGACAGAAAGGAGCCCCAGTTTACTCTCCCAGTCAAATGCTCAACAACGAACATAAGATCGTTGATGCCCTCCAGCCCATTTTCACACTAACTCATAGTTTCTTTCTTTGCTAAAATGTTAGCGTGCTGCGCTTACTTCCACAGCAACGTGACCATGCGTCTGGTCCCAACTGTAAAACCCCTTTATACACTAATAGAGGCTAAACGGAGCTAGTAAAAAAAACCTTAGCCGAACTATGCAGCTATCTGCCTCCAGTTTCAGTCCCATACCCTAAACAACCCTCTTTGCTCTGTGTGCAAGGGAGGGACCAAATTGATTGCAGAACCCTCAGACAGCTACTTGTGGTTATATAGGCAACATGTGAAGACATATGATTTATGTTGTGTATGCCACTTTTTTGTGTCTTCTAGATTGAGTATATTATTGTTTATATAGTCATTAACAAAGTTATTACAAAATCTGTTGAATTTTAAACTAAAAATAATTGTAAGGCACATGTCTTGCACAATTGAAATTAGACAATTCTTGCCTCTAAGTAAAATATTCGAGTAGATTTATACCACAGTTCATGAAATAGCTTCTTATTTCTGAAGAGATTTCCTACACATCGATATAAAGCAGAGAAACTGAAAGAAGATGAACCATTCTTAGATAAGAAACTTTCTCTACGGTAATACATTTTTGTGTGTATGAATTCAGTTGACAACAGGGATAAATTTCTTAAACAGCATGTACTGAAAAATGAAACACCATAAAAATAAATATTAGAACAGTCCACTTTTATCAAACACTTATGTAAAGGTAAAATATTTTTGCACACCATAAATTTTAATACAATTTACATTACATTAACTAGATCACAACCTATGAAAGGTAAAAGAAACAAAAATAACTTCTTTCAACACACATACTTCTGATGTGTTGAAAGCAATTTTATCTGCATGGTCCATTCCATTTACTAGAATTTAGGTGTATCATTTAGCAAAATAAGTATGTCTCACTCCATGATTAGCACAGCGTATTTTGTAAATGAAATAAACATAGAAAAATCACTTAAATATTTGCCTCAAGGGGGAGCTTACAGTTCATCTTGCAGATCCTTTGAGATTTCAAGCCATTCCAAGCTAATGTTCTGATGCCATTCCTTACACAGATCCAGAATTATACAACTCTGTTGTCTGAAGCCAAGTCAATGAATTATTACACTTCCATGCCACTTTCTTTCCTCGTGCTTTTTGAAATCCACAGTGTGGACTGGTTTGGGCTAGTTTTTGTTCTTCCTTTACTGAAAGACATAAGAAGAAGTAAGTTCAATGTATGAGGTTTTTCAGCACACTAGGCTTGTCTTGGTCCAAATGGAGACATCTCAGAGCCTTAGTATAAAAAGGTCCTTCTTCTCTCACCAGCTTATTTTTTCATTCCTACAAAAATTCTAGATTATTCCAGTATGTAAAGGTGGTAAGCAGTTCATATGAAATAATGAAAAACAAAAACAAAAACAAGATCATTCTGTTTGATCCTTTATAGTTTAGAATTGAGACACACCAGATATGTCTAACACAATGCCATAATTTTCATTGTAATCACCAATAAATTTTCATTTTCTCTGGTCTGTACTTTTTGAAATGTTGCTTTTTGAATATTCTTCCATTAATATATATGGTATTTAATGCTAAATCATCAAAATAGTGCTTTTGTCCTAAGTATAAAGGCCTTCCTGCTTCCCTCTTTCCATCAGTTTTCCTGTCCTAAAATTGTCACCTAATCCCTGAACCTTTAATTTTGTTTTAGCCTTTGAAACCAAGGTAGTTCAACAAAGCAGATTCAGATCTTGATAACTTCTGGGTGTCTGAGTTCCCCTAGATCTGAGATTGAACCTCACTCTTTCCAGATATAGTCTGAGCCCACGTTTTCCACCTATGCCTTGGGCTGTGCTATCTTCTCTCAGTAAACGGGCCACTTCTTGGGCTCCTGCAAAAGCGCCTGTTCCTGAGCATATCAAGTCATCGTACACCAGACTACTATCAAGGTCTAGACTCTTTTTGGCTTAGTTTCCTGAGAATGAATCCTCATCTGCATCATTAACCACTCCTGTCTCAACGAACTGCATTTCGCATTTCCTTCCTCCCACAGACACCCTTTCCAATAGCACGCTTTTCAATCCCCACAGGCATGTCTTCTACCCCATTCCATTCACTTTCTACCAGACTTTTCAGATCTCCTTCAAAGAAAGAAAAGAACTCTTCCTAAATGAACCTGAGCAGTACGATTTTACAATATTACTTAACTGACTTCAATTTGTGAAAAGTTACGAATAAAATATTATGTCTAAATTATATGTTTTGAAGATTTGCATCCAAATAAGATTAACACATCTTAATCTATGAAGTCATCGAACACGAATGGAAAATATATCTAGCAAAGTTTATGAAAAACATAAAGTGTTTTTAACGGTAAAAAAAAAGGGTGTTTAAGTTATTAATGTAGTTTTTGTTTTGCATTAGTATTTAATTTTAGAGTTACTACCAGTTAAGGAAATAAGAGTTATTATTTTGAACATGACAGGTAATGATAGAAACCATCATGTGTACCAGATTGCAATTTAAACTTTCTGCAAGTCACTCAGATGATAATGGAGTTGAGTCTTTGATGAGGTTTCTCCTTGCTTTCCTAGAAGAAAGGAAAAGGGGAGGATCTAAGAACGAATGAATGAAGCACTATAGCTAATTCGGCATCTTGAGATACTCTATTTTGGCTTATTTTCTCTCTCTGAGTATTTCAAACTATGAAAACTCCACAGATCTTCCAAGATAGAAAACCTGGAAGATTTCTGAATGAAGAGACTCTCTACAATAACACACTATTTGAAAGAAGAAAAACAAACTTTAGAGAAAACTCATTTGGCACGTTAGTAAACTTTATCTTAGAAATGAGATAGATACATTTCTAATATTTCTAATATATAATATATTACATAATATTTTTCAAGTCATTTTTTTCAAGCCGACTTATAATTTACAGATCTTCCTTAATAATTTGGCTGAGTTATAGGGTTTTACATCAAATTCTACCTCTACTTCATTGCTTTACATAATGATAAATCATCTTTCCATCAACAGTCTTAGGAATTAAAGGAAGAAGCTAGATATTTACTATTGTCTTTATTCTTTACAAAATATTGTAAAACAATTTTAACTGTGTTTCATATGTACATTGGAAAGCCAAGAGGACAAAAGATGTAGTATTAATTTGCCAGGCTTTATTTACTACTATTACTCAAAATGTCTTAAACAGCCACTAAGTCATGCGTTAGGTCCTTTTCAAAATTTATGTAAACCATTCAGAGTTTACATCTATTTAATTTTTTTCTGGAATTTTGGTTACTTAGTAGATTCATTAGGGTTTATTTCAGGAAAAGAAGATGATGAAGTAGAGTCAAAAGAGAAAAATGACTCATTTGTAGGTCCTCCCCTGACATAGGCATTTTCTTGATCAGTTTTCATTTGAAACACTCTGACAAAGATGTCTAGTTTATTCTAGCAAACATGCTCTTATTTAAACCCATTATTTTTTCACTTTTCATTTGACATATATTTATATTTCATATATTACTTTAATTTAATTGACAATTTGACACACATGGAAAAATTTTACCTCTAACTCAAGGGAATGGGTAAACAGATATAAAAGAATACTCCCAAGCATCTTGCTGTTAAGATATATCATTTTATTTCAAGATGCTTACTAAAAAGTGACCTCCTGTTATCGTACTTTATTTCCTACACTTTAAAGATACTTTTGAAATAAAACAGAAGGCTATGACTTGAAATTTTGAAAAGGTTCTACAAAGTACACTTACAAAAATCAAGTCTTGCATATACAACTTGAGGTCAAGTTTGAAAGGCATACCATTGCTTATACTTAATAAACAAGGGACAGTGTGTATAGTTGCATGTGCTGTAAGCTTACAAGCATTCAAATTTCAGATCTACCACATACACTAGCTAGCTATGAGACCCAAGGCAAACTGTGTAACCGCTCTAAGCAACCATCTTCTCAACGGAAAAACAGAAACAGAAGCGTACCTACTTCATTTGGCTTGTGAAGATTAAATAAGATAATGCATGAATCCTATGAAAAAGTATATCTAATTAGATTGTATATACTGGATTTGTACTGAGATACTAAAATGAGAACTTTCTTAATGTAAATTAAAATTATAATTCTATACTGAAAATTTTTAAAGAGTTCTGAAAACTTATTTAAAATTTTTCAAGATGTCTCTACATATATGAATTATTTACCTTTTATGCAGCATCTGGAAACAGCAGGTTCCAAAAGCAACCAGTATCAATAAGAGCAGTGGGATCGTTGGTATAACAACATAAATTAGATTGGGAATTATGCCTACAAAAGTAAAACAGTCTTAGTGTAAAAAGTAGGTTGAGGCAAGATTTGATCATCACGTTACATAAAAATTTTTCAAACATTTAAGGTAAAATAAAATTATTATCAATAAATAGATTCTAAGCAAGGTTCTTCCCTTCATCCTAAATAATCTAAAAACATAATATATTCATGTTTGTTAAAAATTAAAAATCAAATCACACTGTACTGGTTGCCAACCTCCAATTCTATGTCCATATTTTTAAAACTATTGTTATATTTGAAATTCAGATAGAGGCTAGGTTGCATAATGCATTAATAATCTTAGCTATCTCACTTCATTAATCCTTCTCAGTTCTTACTTAGAGAAACAAGCACTGATTATTAAATAATAATCATTACTAAAAAATTGTTGATATATTGGATATATAATTATCCTAACTAATAAGCTCAGTGCCATGATGAAATGCAAGACTCCCTGGGATTAAACCAAAATATGTAAATATTAATTGATGATATAGTTGTAACCCAGAGACACAAGACTCCAGAAGCATAGAGACTTGATCTTAATTAAATTCTAAAATAAATCATTTTTTAATCCCATCATTTCATAATGTTGGGTATTCTTAGTAAAATATAAAACTGAAGTCCCATACAGCTTAACATGATTTTATTAAAGAATTTTTCCATGTCACAGAGGGAAAATATTTTTAATATAATGATTTATTGATATCTTTAGAGTTAGATGTTCTGAACAGTTTTAAAATAAAGAACCTGAAAAGTGAAAAGCGCTGTTTTAATACCATGTCCATACAGAAAAGCAAATTGAAAATTATGCATTTAGCTAGCAAATCAAAAGCCATCATCATCATTATTAATTTAAATAATTCTGGACAAAGTGGACTGAACTTAGACCAAACTATCCATTTAAACTGTACATCAATTCCTTTCTTAATAGAAAAAGAATTATTTAATACAACTAGTGATTGGGTATATTTGGGGGATAATTTGCTATGGTTTCACCTACTCTTGAGGTTCTATCTAGTAAATGACTTCAAGGATTTTGAAAATTCACAAAATACTTTCATTCCTTTTCAAAATACTATTGTGATCCCTTATACATAATACTAAAGAAAAAGAGAAAGTATTTCCTACTCTTTTAAGGATTTTTGGATCACCTGTGGAAAGATTTTCAGACTTTAGGTCTTTGACTCTATCTCCACAAAGCACTAGAGTAAATCAATGTTTCTGTCCAATTAGCATATGGCCCATACTAAAACAATATCTGACTAACATGCAGTTTGCATTGGGATTTCTCTGTTTCTTTAGCAGACAGTAGTGTGCTAGAGGCAGCTGGGTTGAGAGCTCACTGTATGCATCCTTTCCACCCCGCTATACAGTGATGTCACTTTGGTACCCTGAAATCACCAGGGATGATTTACATCACAAAAAAATTGCAAAGGCTACAAATCAGGCTTTCTATTTTATACCTACCTCACCCCAGCAAATTCTTAAATGTTTAGCAGCACACCAGTGTTTGCAGGCCACCACCGAATGTGTCAGTTTATAGTATAGTGCTTACATGTTGTTGGAGAAGTTCCTTGTGGATATGGGTTTTAAAGGGGATTACTTAGTTTAGTACTAGATATATCCCATTGAAGTGAAAATGAGAAAAGAAAATAGGTTCCTCTATTCAAAAACTAGCTGAGTATCATTTGTTCTAACCTTGTTGAAAAGTAAATTTCCATAGACTCAAATTTAGCATACCACTTCACCAGGGAACAAGAAAAGTTGGGGCTAACTTGAAGCAGAGTTTAAACATGCAGTTTCTGTCCTTGATAGAGGAGTTAAAGACACAGGAACAAATTACCTGCTTCAGTAACAACCACGTTTTGATGGGTGTCTACTGGTTGGTTTGTAAAATAAGTCTTTTCTCCAGGAGCTGTTGGATTAATCTCTGTAGATAATAAGTACAGATATCATATATAATGATAAACAAGAGCAATGAAAACATAGATGAAAATAAAAGTTTATTATAAAAACATATAAACACGAGAGTTTTGACTTATAAACAATTTACAGCTAAAAGTTATATTTTGAATTTAAATGCACATGAAATTAACTAACTAGAAAGTCAACATTTAATTATCTTTAAATCAAGGATCCACTTGGTGAATCC
>NW_011888819.1:9049091-9062048 GCF_000151845.1 Pteropus vampyrus
AAAAAAAACAGTGGAGAAGAGAGTGAGAAAACTCGGAAGTGAATAATTCAGTTTCTGCACAGCTAGGTTAAATTTTACCACTCTGGATGTCATTACACATGCTATGTGATGGTGTATGCGAGCAGAAAGAAATGACTAAGTTCAAATCACACAGTAGTCCTGGTGTAGTTGAAGAATAAAGTTCTAAACAATTAGTGTTACAATTTGTAAATGTTAATTAGCCCCACTGGTTAATTCTCCAACTCTCTCTCCACTAAAAAAAAACTAACCACTCACCACGAATAGAGCCCTGATGCTATAAACAAGGAATTTAATCAAATCAACATCCTTCATAAATAAAACACTAAGCTCAAGGAAGGTTAACTAAAAAGAAAATAAAGATGAAAATACTTAAAGTAAAATATAAAGAATAAAAAAATCTAAGTACATTAAGATCAACTGTAAAACTGCATGTGCTTCAAAAACAATAAATACATAAAAGAATCTTGTTCACAAAGTATAGATATTTGAAAATTTTGGTAGAATACAGAAGATAAAGGAAAAAATAATTTTATGTCTGCAATGCTCTTCCATAATACAAACCTAGATTATTTAATACAAAACAAGTCGCGAAGATCCTGGGGTTAACAGCACCCTAAATAATGGGGTAACTATTAAGGCAAAATAAATAAACAAATAAATAAAATAAACAGATGTACTTCGGGTCAAATAGTTTATCTAAAAGCTCAAAGAAGACAATACTGTCCTAAGAAGGTTCTATAATATACTTTGTTTCCTTTAATAGTTTTGAGTACACACTGTTGCAAATTTAAACTAAGAATTTCAACTTCATATTTTTCTAAGAAAAACACAAAGACAAAGAACAGAAGAGTATAACAGATTAAGCTTTGTAAAGGCTTCTAGGAGGGTAATGACGGATTTAGCAACCTAGAGGTTTAAAGAATAAACTCACCAGGGACATAGAAAGTTGGCTAATATACTCAAGAGCAGGATAAACATGAGAGAAGAGCAACTCTAATCCAAATAATTCCTTGTGCTTTATGGTTTTATGAGAAAAGGAATCATGTAATTTCAAGAGAAGAATGGAAAAAGCAGTACTTGATTATAATTGCCTTCCATGAACACATGAGGTCAAGCCTCTCAGAAGAGTTAAAATGACATTTGCAAACACTGAGAAGGAGACAAACAGCAGAAGAATCCCAAAGCCTAAGTATCTAATTTGACTTTCTTAAATGATTTTTAAAAATGAGTTTCCACCGTTTCGATGAGTCTCTTTTGGCCAAGCATCAATTCTTTTGAGCTGTCTTATTCAAAGTAATTCAAATTAACTATTTCCACAGGAAACCACACTGGTGTAGTTCAGGTCAACGTGATCATCCCCTTTGCTGCACATGGCAACAAGTTGGAGACTTCAAACGCGAGCCGCTTAAGGAAGCGTATTTCAAAGAATGAGGATCATAGGAAGAACATGGCAGATGCCCCTACTCTTTTTTTCACTATGGTTCAATGAGCTATGACTCGCTCGACATTCATTGAAGAGCACGTGACAAGCATCGTGACATGAAACGATAAGCCAGTGTTCTATGAATATTGCCCTGATAACTACATGTTGCTCGGATGTGAATCCATAGGTTCCTTGATGACGTGTACCTGCTTCACACATTCTATACTATTTAAAACATTTAAAAATAGATATTTATTTTTTCATAAATTCTATTTACAAAAACACAATTTGACCTTAATGTTAGAAATTATTCTTTTCCCTTAAAGTCACTTCTCCACATTTCTTGTTACTCCCTAGTTCTATTTCTAGTGACTGTAGTTTCTATTTCTAGCTACTCTAGTTTCTATAGTTTCTAGTTGCTTTAGTTCTATTTAACTCATCAGGCAGTTTGTTCTAGAGCATATGGTGTGCTTCAGTACACTGAGTGATATGAGAAGCTGCAAAGTAATGCAATTTTCATAGCAGAAAAACAAAAGAGCCAAAGGTAGTGAATCTTAAAGATAAAACCTAAAATCAAATGTGCATAAAATGTGCTGTACCAGCTTACAACACTTTCTACCTGGTTCATACTTGCAGATGTAATTGTGCTTCATGTTGCACCTGTCATCATTCCACTGGTAAAGGTAAGGGCCTCCGAGGCCAGGATTGGCCGTTGGTTGATGATACATCACCACGCACTTTTCACTTCCACAGGAAGGTTCATCCGTATACCAGTTTCTGCAAATATAGAGCAGCAGGAACACTTATAGGTGATCTATGTGATTTTACCCCTTCTGCTCTGCCATCCTCTCCAGGTAACAGAAATCTCCTTTTGCCCTTTCGAGTTCTCCATAGCATATTCGACTCTCCAGGACCCTACTCACCGGTACTGGGAACCGCTTCCATCAGACCACTGGTAGAGGTCTGGGCAGGCACCAGATGCTTGCCCCTCTCCACTTCTCCAAAGCCCTATCCAGAAATCACCATCAGAAATCCCTGTTCCTGGTTTTGTCAGGTTTTGCAACATGCTTTCTATTAACTTCTGTTCTGCTTCATTCTCAAGGGTGAGAAGGGCTCCGCCCTCACTCTCGCAAGCCAGACGTGCCTCTTGAAAGCTCACTCGACTGGACAGTTCGTGGAAGTAGGCCATTTTGTAGCAGGGGTGCTGGAAGTCAGCAAAACACACTTTTTGGCCTGAAAAAAAAAAAAAAAGGTGAAGACGTAAATACATAGGCAACAAAACAAAAAGTTTGATTAAAAGAACTCTCAAAATTTAATTTCGCATACCCCTACACGTATATTAAACAGAATGAATTTTCCTGATTACTTAGTGACATAACTACAAACGTGCATGAACATATCGGATCATGACAGAGTATAAGATTTAGCTAACTCTATCAGCAATGAAATTCCTACTGTTCTATTGTTTACACCCTCCTGCTTTTACCACCAAACACATATGCCAAGATTACAGAGGCAATCTTCTGCATGGTCATGCTGTTTTGTTTTGTTTTTCATTAGCTTCTTTGGTTCACTTCTCATCTCTGCTGTCAACTTTTAAAACTGCCATGAATCCTCTGTCACTATTCCTTATTTCCAACCTGCTGTCCATGGCCTCCACTAATCGATCTCTGATTTCAGCTTAGGTTTCGCCTTGGAAAACAGACTATCTTACTATTTTTACATAAAATTAAGATAAATTGCTTTAGCCTAAGAAATTAACTGTTTTCTTACGATTCATCTGCATGAAGATTATTCTCGTTGAGATTAAAGGCTTATTTTCACTATGTATTTAATTTTATAGCCAATCAAGAAAACTTGTCAGTAGTGGAGGGCTGGGCGTGGTATTATACCTAAAATACTGGCTAAAAATTAAAGCATTCAATCTCTGTACTCTTAATTACAGTACATCACACTGAGCCAGTGTTGGTATCATACCCATTCTCCTCTAGAATCAGCAATTAATGACCTGTGATGACAGTCATGCAGGAGGGAGCAGAAATCAGCAGAAGGCTATTAACCTCACAACAGTGTTTGAGTGATAGGCACTCAATAACTTGACACAAGCTGAGAATAGCCAACGAATAGAATGGCAGGTCCAGCCATGCAAGCAAGATAGCTAGTTGTCCTCTCTGTCTCATTAACTGATCTAGACCCAAGAGCAACACCCTGAATAATATGAACAAATTAACAGACTGTCTCAACCAATTATTAATAAAAAATAACAATCTAGTATGAATGACCACAGGAAACTGGAATTAAAGAAATTTCAAATGGACAAATCAGTCTGAAATAAACATTCCGTGAGAGATGATTATGGAAATCCCATTGGTTGATTCTAATACAATTATTTTTTTTTAATTTCTCTTAATTTATTATTAGGTTTTGTGATGACTTCCTTATTTAAAATTGTTGTTTCTGGTAATAGTCTAACAATGCCATTAAGCCTAGTGATGTTTATGTCTACATTTTAAAATCAAGTTCTGTTTCCATTTTCATCTTCTACATCCTCTACATATTTCTAAGTCTCAAAATATCTCTTAACTGCATTCCCTTGCGATTTCAATTTGTTTAGTTCTTTACTCCAAGAACTCTCAGACTTGGATTTGATTCCATTTTTAAAATATTAAACTTGTCCAACAAGATTGTTTTGCTAAATGTCAAAAAGCCAAAATAAAAAAAAAAAATTAGCCAGAAGTTTTAATGAGCAAAAATTATTTATGTAAAAAAGTCAGCACAATTCAGAGGATACATAGGTATTATTTATATGCTAAAAGTCTATGTTCATTATCTTTGATAAAGTAAAAAATAAATGTAACACAGATTTATTATTTAGGGTTAGGATACACAAATGATGATGAGAACTAACTTGTTTATAAAATTAATATAGCACTTCTAATTAAACGCATGAGAGCTCTAAGTGTCATGAGGAATTCCTAATACCACTCTTAGGTACTGGAAAGTTTAATCTGTAGATTAATGTTAGTCTGTAGAGAAATAATAATAATAAAAGAAAAATCCACAAAGGATTATATGTAAAATAATTAAGAGCAAATACTGCATAGGCCCTGGACAACAGCTAGCCTTGATGCTCACAGTGGCTGTAGATGTTGGAGTGGCCCAGGGGTCCTGGGGGAGGGGGTGGAAACTGTGGTGGTTGCATCGCAGGGGGCCTCTCAAAGGATCAGGACAGTGGTCACTTACCAAGAACAGAGAGATATCAACTCCAAAGTGTATTGTTTGAACATCAGTTGCAGCCATAGATTTTGAACTGAAAAGTCCCTAGCAGTTCAGCTTGCAAGGCAGTTTTCAGAAAATTATAGATACACTGCAGTTTTATATATATATATACACATACATATATATTCAATTAAAGCTGACTCTGTGAATTTCTTTACATTCCATTGTATTTCACTACTTATTTCCACTTTATTGTGCAAATTTGGTCCTACTTGCAGCAAAACCAGCAAGAGGAAGCTACTGAATTGCTGCTCACTGTCATTTCAGCTAATCGCATTTGGCTATAATCGCAGTGGAACGCCAACAGCTGGGAAACAAATGTTGCCCTAATTCCCAAAGTTTCAATAATATGGATCTTCTGGAAGCAACTTTTCCCACTTCTGTAAAGGCCAATTTTCCTAGAGAACCATTACGATTACCTCCCTCCTCATCCTATGAGATCCCAGAGAGAATTTCCTTTCCTTCTACTTTAAAATAATATATTTGGATAAAATCGTTCATTGACTATTTTGAAATATAGGAATTCTAATCTTCCATCTATTACATCTACTTCCATCTACTACATCTAATCTTCCGTTCTACTATTCTACTATCCCTAAATATTCAGATAAATATTCAGATAACCGTGTAACAGTTTTTATTACACAAAAATTACCTTGATATTGTCTAACAATAATTTACTAAATGTTACCTAACATTTATAACGAGAAACATCCTTTGATTGTTGATTTATTTACGAGAGAGAGAAAAGATCTTCTATCTAGGAGGCTACTCCTATTGGCTTCATACACACACTCACTCACACTCACACACAGCTACAAATATCCAGATAAACTTTTATTTAGAGAAAATTTGCATCTTGCCTGTCACAGCAAGACCGATAGATGGTTTTGCCTTTTTTCTTAGTCATGAAAATGCCTGTAGAGTCAAATATTGGCAGAGTTGTAAATGCTTTTAGCAATGATATAAAAGTGGGGCCAAATTCATAAATGCATAGCAGTTTACTTCTTTCTTCCTGAATACAAAGGATCTATAATTTGGTTTTATTTTGTTAATGTTTATTAACTTTCTGACAGTTGAATCCTGTTAGGAAAGTAATATAATAACTTGTCTCTTATATCCCATATTATAATCATATATTACCAACATTAAATAAGTATTGAATTCATATTGCATTTTTTTTCAATAAAAATGTGTAAGACATTTTGTAAATTCTATAGTTCAATTATGATCTACCCTTAGTTGCGAAGAGAAAGTTGCACAAAACAAGATCTTCATGATCAACCCAAACCAAACTGACTGGACTTTGAACATTTTCCCAGAATTCCACAGAACAATTTGTTTTTCATAATTCTTTCTAACTCTCCCAAAAGTTACATTGATAAATATGCTGATAACTATAATAAACAGTGTAACATGGCCTATGATAGTACTGCCAACACCTTAGAACTACAAAAGAAGAGGTGCTATTGACCTTGAGTTCTGCTTTCAGTGTTCTATATTACAAAACTTCTTAGGAATTTTCTCTTATTTAAAAATAAAAAAGTTTTCTTATAATAAACTTTGTTTTTGCAACAGAGATTTTCTAATGCAATTAACTGCATAGTGCACTATTAAGATTGGGCTGGCATCATTTTTCTGACATTGGTAAATAAAATGAAAACTATCGTCTTGGGTCTATAGTTTTTATGGATGGTGGTGGCAGCTGCAAGCTCTACTTCTCTGGCTAGGAAATCCCACAAGCTTCCTAACGAGGGACTAAGACACATTTTCTTAAAAAATCTTAATATTTAAATTTGAAATCTAAATACAAATGGTAACCCAAGTGAATGTGTGACAAGATTTCAAGCATTCGATCAGTAAGAACTGGAATCCCATAGCTATACTTGAACTGTGGGTACTTTGGGGACATTACTTAAACTTTCCTGACCTGTATCCTTACCTAAAAAGTGAGAGTGGTGATAAGTTTTAAAGAAATAATGATGCTAATAATAACAGCTTGACATTTATCAATAGTTTCACATGCAGGGCCTCACTGCTAGCACAATCCATGCCTTTGGGTAAATTAGGAAAAGATGATCTCTCTTGGTGATAGAGGCTGTTCAACTAGAAAAAGGCTGTATTTTCCTCTAGGTGGCCTCAGCTCCAGGCACAGTTTCTTGGTATGCACCCTTGCATATGACACGACCTGTACAACTGTATTCAAACCCCTTTAGCCTTCCAACGACCCTGTGCTGTCGTGTTCTCATCCCACTTTTAAAATAAAGGGAGACATAGAAAAGTTAAACAATTTGCCCACATTCACAAAGTCAGGGTCTAGAACCAGGCAGTCTGGCTCTACCGTTCATCAGTTTACCCAGATTTTCATGCTGCCTCCATATGTGTCCAAAATATAATAATTTTCTAAGGTGAAAGATTTTAAAAACAGTGGGACTGATGTATATATACATTATTCAGATTTTCTATGTTATAGTTATTAGCACTGATCCATTAGCGATTCTTGGATGGCTAATATATGCAAGGAATTGTGCCTTGAGATTTTATCTCTATGCAGATTGTGGATTTTCTATTACTGAACATTTAGACTCAGGATTAATATTGGAACATTGATCTCAGATTTTTCAGACCCTATATGTCCTTAATGATAGTTTTATGTAGCCATTATATTTTCCAAATAAAACAAACAAGGCCCAAACTGATTTTTTTCACAACTACAAGGAGGATAACTTTAGTCAAGTTGTCTGGCCATGTTAATCAGAAATCTGTTAAAACTTTGAAAGAAACCATCTCTCCTGGCAGGTGTGTACATCTATCCCCCTGTATGTGAAGTGCCTAGCACAGAAGGCCATTGTAAGAAGTAAAAATTGTTAATGAGAACATCAGCTGGATTTCTGCTCTGCACTACTTTATGTAAAACTGCCTGTTTTTAAGTGTTAACGGAATAGATATTACCATCCTCAGGAAAAAGAGTTCTAAAAACAAAACCATAAAATGTTGGAAAACAGCAGTTAAAGATTAATGGCTATGATAAATGTGTGGTTTATTAAATGACTAGTAATAAGATTAATTTGTTCCTTTCTTGCCCAAGAGATACTTAAAGTAATTGCATCTTTGAAAACTGCATCGTCATCATTTTATGCTTTTGATGATGTCATGGAATAGTACCATAAGCTGGGATAACGGTTTTTATATTTTTTTTGCTGTTACATTTATCTATAGGCCACTGGACACTACCATGATTTTGTAATATTCTACAGCATCTGTATGACAAAAGAGAGATCTCTAAATTATCCTGTTTCCTAAGTAAAATATTTGCCAATTTTAATGTTAAAATTAATGTATAGTAAAGTGTTCTGCAGAAATTTGGAGGTACCATAAAATACAATTAATGCCATTTTGCAGCATAAACATGCTGGGGATCACTAATGTGTACACTAAAAATAAAAAGAGTAAAAACAAACATTACTTGAAAACACTTCAAATGTTTAAAAATATCCATGTGCTCTTTGAACATATCCTCTCATCTTAAAGACCTGAATTTTTGAACTCTTCTTTTTCATATGTATCCACATTCCCATAAGTAAAATCCTCTTACCTTTGTCCTGAAGAAGATATCGTTACCTACCAGTTACTTCACAAAATTAAATGACTACAGCTCCCACTGGAATTCTCTCCACATAATCTCTGTTCAGCAACGAATCTGTACAGGTCTAAGACCTTAAAAGTAGTTTCCAACTTAGACTCACAAATTCACTAAATACTCTCTGATTGTTATCTTCATGGTTATGTTTATATTGCATATTCATGCTTCAAAATAAGCATGGCTACTAACCTATAAAAATACTTTTCTATTACTGCTAGATGCTATTAAATCTTACAGAGCAGATTCTGATGAAGTTGTTTGAAATGTTTCTTGTTAAAAGATTTTCACTTCATTTATAAATAATGTTCATAACTTTTAAGAGGGTGATGTATTTTAAAGTATTAGAAAGTATCTTATTGAATATTTTAAAGTACGAAGATGAAGAGAATTTCTATGAAGCATTATTTTGTGAGTTCCTGTCTTTTTTCCTGGGGTAAATGATTATTTTGGTCTACTACACAGAAATTATAAATGGTTGTATTGCTATTTAACAAACAGAAAAGGTATTCCATATATTCTATCTTCCTAACGGTGGCCTCAGAGAGCTTGTTTCAGTCGACAGACACGTGAGAATTTTGGTAAGTGGTTCCTAATAGTGTGAAAAAGTTCATTTACCTCTCAAGACCTAACATTGACCAGGCAAACATTAGACCTACTACTTCCAAAATGTCCAGCTTTAAACACTCTGTGCTCATGCCATTATGGCTGAAATACATATTTTTAAACATTAGTCTTCAAAGGATAAAATTGCAAATCAATTTATAATGGTTAAATGTCAATGTGAATTTTATGGCCAAAGACAATTAAATTATTCATAAGAGAAACATAACTGTTTTAATATCAAGTAAACACCATCATTTATGCTAAATCAAATAGATCATGTTCAGTTAATTAGAAATTTTCCAGATGTCACTTACGAGATGCCTATAAATACTTAATAGGAAAACAGGAAAATGTTTGCAAAAATTTATGCAATAATAGAACACAGAATAAACTTTCACCAACCATTTTTAAGTTCTAGCTTACTTTATTTGTCTTTTTTCTCCCTTGCAAAGTTTAAGGCACACAAACAAGAATATACAAACAGGATAGTATTTAAGTCAAAGAAGTATTTCTGTGTGTTTAAAAATCACCTTATGCTCAAAAATTGGTCTCTGCTGTTCATTAATTTGCAAGAATAATTCCAACAAATACAAAGACAGTCAGATATGTAATTCACACATTCAGATGAGTCTAAAGAGTGAACTTTTTCTTCAAAGCTAAATTATGGGAGAAAGGGAGCTAATGTTATAGATTCTGTAACATTCTTATTTGATACTGTAAAATTTTCATTTTTATAAACAATCTAATTTTCTCCCCCCCCAAAAAAAACGTAAGCAGCATGGATTTTCAAATAACATTTTATTTAATTATACTGTCTTCAAAGGGCCAAAAAGTTAATAGAGAGTAATCGATAACTAGACATTTAAGAATTATATTCTGAAGATGTAGAACATCACACATTGCTGAGGGGAAATCAGTAACAATTAAGCTTAATAAGCGAGTTTCTAAAGGTCTGGCTTCACTGCTGATTAAGTTGCTGTCATCTATCATCTATCTCTACCTCCAGTGACACCTGTTATAAGATGCACAGAATATTAAAAGAAATTTGTGCTTTTTACATTAAAAAACCTTTCCGCACTTAAAACACATGCCCATATTCATTCAACAAATATTTATTGCAACACTTTAATTAGCATCACAAGAGATTTCAATAAGTCTAGCTATCTATGCTCAGTTTTCACGTACAGCCCTATTCATGCATCCTAGGCTTTTGAGTATCTTCGCGGTTTTAAAGAGACCTTTCCAAAAAGAAAGAAAGAATGAATCAAATATAAATTGCTCAACAACCGGAGAGTGAAAGTAGAAGAAAAAGAAAAATCAAAGCGAACGCTGGGAAGCTTGCCAATTCTGATCCATTTCCCGTGCAATGACTCCATCGACCTAATAGGGCACCTACTGTGTGCACGAACGTGCAGTCGTCACCGTGTACACCTCAGCCCAACTCGAGCCCACTTCATTTTCTAAGAAGTCCCCAACTTGGAAGGAGGTGTGCAAAGGAAAGGCCAAGTCCCCTGTTCTTTGTCAGTTCTACTGAGAACAAAGGCTGCGTGCCCAGGGGTGGCCAACGACCCACCGAGAGCAGATTTGATCTCAGATATCCTCAGAGAGAACATGGTGCGGGGACTGAAGTCCAGCCAGCCCATCAGGGGTTCTTTGCGGCAGCGACTCCTCCGGCTCTGCACTTTTTCTGCCTCCGCGGTACCCCACCCCTCTCGCAGGTGCCGTGCCCCGCCCTGTGGCCAACCGTCTTACAAAGAAAGTGGAAATTACGCCTGGAAAGCGCTGTGCTACTTATGATGAAGCAGGGCTCGCTTCGCAGTTATTGTACCAGATACTTTCAAAAAAAATAATAAAACTTTTTTACGCGTGTTTTGGTGGGGCAGGGAACAAAGCAGAATGCAATCCAGTACTCCTGCCTCCTCTCGGCCCCCTACTGGGCACGGGTACCCAAAGCTCGGGAGAGCCTCCACCCCAGGACAAGCTGCCCCGCACCGCCCTGGCCCACGCGCTCCACGGTCCCCGCCCGGCTCGTCCGCGTGGCGGGCAGGCAGCCCTTTGACTTACCGCTGACCACCCGGCGGCAGAAGACTCCGTGGCCGCAGAGCAGCGCGGCGCCCAGCAGCAGTGAGACCACGCGGCTCATCGCTGCGCGGCTGCAGCAGCAAGTGTCGCGTGGGGCTAAGGTGGCCTCTGCTCGCTGCGCGGCCCGGGCTCGAACCCCTGGCCCTCCCTGCCTTCTCGCGAACCCTACTCCTGCCGCCAAAGCCCAGCCGCCAGACCCCCCGTACGCATTGCCTTTGGCAGGACCTGGCGCCGGGCGCGCTGGGGCTGCGCGCGGGTGTGCTGGACTGGAGCGCACGACTCGGCGGGTGCACTTTCAGGGAGAGGGAAGAGAAGTTAGGGGGTCTTAGGGGTGTCTATCCCAGGGGTGAAGCAGGAGCTCTGGGTGGACCCCACCAGCCCGATTTGCAATTCTCCCCGGCCTCCGCCGAATGAGGGGCTGAGCCCTTGCGCCCGGGTCGCAGCTCACAGCAGCAACAGCATCTCTGCGCTGGGGGCGCGGTCTTATATACCCACATCCCGAGGTTCCAGCCCCATGCAAGTAATAATTTTTAACTACTTCGTCTCTCCCGCTGTGCGGAGCACCCCGGCCCCTCCCCTAAAAACCGGAGCCACTTTG
The DNA here is from genome assembly GCF_000151845.1 of Pteropus vampyrus. Lineage (NCBI taxonomy): Eukaryota > Metazoa > Chordata > Mammalia > Chiroptera > Pteropodidae > Pteropus > Pteropus vampyrus. The sequence goes on from NW_011888819.1 coordinate 9,060,741, forward strand.
AAAACAGTCCAGTCAGCAGCTCCACCTCCTCCACGCCACTCCTCCCGGTCTCCTCTCTCCATTCGCTAACGGCCCCGAGACTCATTTGTGTAGAATGTGACAGCTTTGCTATTAAACTCTGGCAAAAGTTGGATCCATTTGGTTTTCTCCAAGATTAATGTCCACGGGGATGCCAAGTTGTGGGGCCTTTCTCTTTTTTGTGCTAAATTGCTTGATCATATGTACTGCGAGATGCAGGGCATCAGCCACTATTTAAGATGGATTGGCAGAGTGGGAGCCAAAACTTGCTCAGTGAATTATACAATGTGGTAGGTTTTCCCTCACCTAGATTCTACAAATAGATTACTTCCAAGTAGCTTGTTTGACTAAATTGCCACAGGAATAAATTGAAGAGATATTTGAAGCAAGGTTTTCCCAATGGGTTTCAAGCTCAGTATTTGCAGTTCCAGAGAAAACCATCAAGGCAAAATATTCTGAATACTTGGGAATTTCCTGGATATAAATGTATCCATTTCTTTGCAATCACCAGTGACCTATGGTTTACATTAGAAGCAAGTCTCGTTTTAAAACCAACAAAGGCATTTTTCCATAACCTTACTGAGCCTTTATTAAAACAATCCACCCAACCATGCTAGAGTTTCTTGGATCATTAGAGAGAAGTTCATGAGTTTCATCTGTATCTGGTCCATGAGAGGAATCTTGAGGATGCTCTCATAATGAATGAACTTCAGTAGAATTGGTATTTTTGCCATTATGCTGTTTTAAATGCCCCAGGGTTTGTTAAATAAAATCTTTTGGTTGTAATGGATAGTACACTTCCCTGTAACACCTTCCTGTCTTTGGTCTTCTTAATTCACAAGTACACGCTAAACATTTGTTGGACTATTTTCTTGAAAAAAGAAGGTCAAGTCTTACAGAATATAAAATTTTAGTACTTGGAAAGGCCTTAAAGATTATTAAACCCACCCTACTCAAGAAAATAGAATTCCAAAATAATTATAAAGACATTTATCACTTTATTTTTTCTTGTATAACCATGAAAAATACTAATTTCATATCAGGACATGGGCAATTAATAAATCTATAGAGGGTAAAGGTTTCTGAGTTTCACCAACAGCTAAACATCCAAAGGAAACAGGCATTGCTAGGATTTTTAATGGAAAATGAAAAACAGATACATTTTCGAGGCAAGGGAGGATTGTTCAGCCCTGTGAACCCTTTCAAAGTGTCACTGGTGTGGCTGTGGTCCAGGGACTCACAGTCCAGTGTGGACAAAGAAACATAGTAACAACTGTGTGTATAAATGCT
>NW_011888819.1:9062098-9085332 GCF_000151845.1 Pteropus vampyrus
CTAAACATTTGTTGGACTATTTTCTTGAAAAAAGAAGGTCAAGTCTTACAGAATATAAAATTTTAGTACTTGGAAAGGCCTTAAAGATTATTAAACCCACCCTACTCAAGAAAATAGAATTCCAAAATAATTATAAAGACATTTATCACTTTATTTTTTCTTGTATAACCATGAAAAATACTAATTTCATATCAGGACATGGGCAATTAATAAATCTATAGAGGGTAAAGGTTTCTGAGTTTCACCAACAGCTAAACATCCAAAGGAAACAGGCATTGCTAGGATTTTTAATGGAAAATGAAAAACAGATACATTTTCGAGGCAAGGGAGGATTGTTCAGCCCTGTGAACCCTTTCAAAGTGTCACTGGTGTGGCTGTGGTCCAGGGACTCACAGTCCAGTGTGGACAAAGAAACATAGTAACAACTGTGTGTATAAATGCTACAGTGAGAGAGTAAATGGAATGTCGTGGTTAGCACAGAGGAATGAGGAATGAGGAATGAGGTGTTTTTGCAGGAATTTTCTAGTAGCAGTCCAGGTTGAGGGTGATGATCCTCATTCGCTGGTGACCTGAGTTACTTCTCCAAATGCCTGCATAACTAGGATTCTGAATAGGAGTTCTCATGCCAGTCTAATTCCAGATATTTCTGTAGCCCAGAGCTATCATGAAAAGGTCCCTCTTTGGGAAAGGATATCAGTGGATTATAATATAGACATTGGATATAATTTCCTATATGTCAGTAGACCCCCAAACACCCCAAATGTCTCCAACATCCAAAATGCCAGCAAGTCCTCGAAGCCATTATTGGCAAGAGTGAGCTCCCTGGTTTTTGTATTTCAGAAAATCCAAATTACAATAATACCTGAATCTTTGATATGGTTGTACAGACACCCTAAAATATAATTTCTTATTATATTTTAATAGAATTCTCTCCTTTCAGGGTGCCCCTTCTGGTTTACTAGGATTGCTCAGCAGTTATTTGGATAGCTGTTTGGTTTATCAGAAAAACAACGTATCAAGGGCTCTTATTAGATATGATGTTTTTCAGGGACTGGCTGGTAAGACTAGCTTTTTTCTTTGTTCCTCCATTTCTAGAAAACATCTGGATAGATCATCACTAAATTGAGAGAGCATATTTTGGGTAGTCTTAAATATAGAATATGAGTAGTACTAGATATCCCTTTTGAAGATCATGGCAGGAAGGAGATGTCTCTCACTTAATTTTTTTCATGCAGTGTAGTAGGAGATATAAACCCAAAACTTTCAACAAGACTGCATTTAAAAAAATATTACAATTACTGGTCATCAGGGGAAAACAACAAATATTCACTTTTTTAAATAAATGACTTTCACTGTTTTTCCATGTGGAAATATGTAAGATACCACAGGAGACAAATGACTTTCTCATAGAAACATATTTTAGCTCCACATTAGTGGATCAAAATGAGAAGTTTAAGAACTGCTTTCGGATCAGTCGAGTGACTGGGGCTCCCTCAAAGGCCACCTTGGGGTTATATGAGGAATGTTTGGGCATGTGTAGAGCAGGGCCTCCAGATGCCTTGAAACCCAGCGTGACCAGACCACATAACTGGTGACTGGCAGTCAGGAGAGAGGTCCATCGCAAGTTAACATTCTCTGCCCAATTTCTAAAAATTTCAACTGAGAACTTCAAACTGATGAGGCTAAGGAGGTCAACATTGATTCAAAATTTAAAACGCATCTCTTCAAGCTCCAAAATAGAAAGGTGAGCTCAATAAGAGTGATTCCCAATGAAATCTCCAGCATGAATCAATTGCTGAGTCTCTAGAGGCTCTGCAACATCAATTGAGCAACATTTGGAAACCAAAGTTTTGGAAAGTGACATCAGGGCCCTTAATAGTACACTATGGAATCTGTACTTCCCAAATATACAAATTACTCTTTCACTCTCCCCATTCCCTTCAAATATCTGCAATTCCCAGTGAGCATCTGTTTCACATGTCCATTAATAAGTCTCCAGGACAGACAGTCTGAATTCCAGGCACTGATTTGCATTTAGTGGCTCCTCACTTGGGCAACTAGAGACAGGGGTTTCAGCCTCCGTCATAGCAGGGTTCATCATATGTGTCCCAGAACAAAAAAGTGGCAAAGATGGTTGTCTTAATCAGTTCGGGCTGCTATGACAAAGCACCATAAACTAGGTGCCCTATGAACAACATAAATTTATTTCTCACAGTTCCAGAAGCTGGAAATCTGAGATCAAGGTGCCAGCACAGTTCAGTTCCAGTGAGGGCACGCCACAGGATCATAGACGGCCGACTTCTGGTTTTATCCTTACACAATGGGAAGAGGACCAGAGACTTCTCTGGGATCCCTTTTACGAGGGCAGCAGCACCACTCATGAGGGCTCCACTCTTATGCCTTACCTGCCTACCCCAAAAATCCCACCTCCTAAAACCATCCTATTAGAGATAGGATTTCAACATATGAATTTGGGGACACAAACATTTAGTTCAACGGTCTACAAAAGAGATTTGTTACAATGTTTGAAATTATTATAACAATATATTTGAAATGTTAGTGTAATCCAATATTAATTCCATTACACTTTATTTAGTGATGGTTAATGATTCTCCTAAGCACTATAAATACTATTGCTAGGACATAATAAAATAAATATTTGAAAGTGAAAAAATAAAACCATTCCTATATAACTACTTTGGTAGTAGGCAAAAACAGTTGTTTTTTTTTTCTGAGTAATTATTAGTTGTCAATTCCAGGAAGACAGCATTGAATCCAAGAGTTTTCCTCCCAATTCTTCAGAAATGACACATTGGCATCTGTGTGGGCATGTACCTGGCTCAAATGCAAGGATGAGCAGTTGGCCAAATTCCCCCCGAGATTTATTTATTCTTTTCAAAACATGTCTGTCCTATAGAATACGTGACCTCATTCGAGTGCCAGTTCTCTTCCTCTAACCCCAGAAGTCTCAGTCATCACAGGGCTATCCAGGGGACTGCCACTGTTCATAACACTGTTAGAATTTAATGAAGAATTATACACACTATCAAAAAAAACAAAAACAAAAACAAAACAAAACAAAACAAAAAAACACTTTCTGGCCATTTAAAATTTTAATTTAGGAAATGTTGAGTCTGTTACATGCTCTGACCATTCAGGTGATGAGTTAAAAATATTTATGGAACTCAGTTACTAGAGACATATCTTAAATCTGAAGAATCATACACATTTATGTGCATGTCTAACTACATACCAACTCAGTAAATTAAAATTTCCTTTTAGTGCTTCCATATCATTTAAAGCAATGTAATCCGGTACTGTTGCTATAATTCTGGCATAAGCACATACTTTTTATTCTAATGTTTGTTTATCACTAAGTTTGGTCTTAATATACATTAATACAATAAAACAAAATCGAGATAATTAAACCAAAAAAGATATAAGCTAAAGTCATCCTTGCTTCAAGTGTCCAGCCTGAATTATCTAGGTATGCAACTGATAAAACCCTCAGGGTATTGTGATATGGAAAAATCACTTGGCTAACAGAAACATAAATGTAAATTTTCAGTTAATATGATCTTGGGCCAGTTTCTAGACTTTTTTGGTTTTCACTTTTAACATTTTAAAAGAATGGGTCATAGAAGTTCTGTACTTCCCAAATGGATAGCATTCTGCCCCAGAAAAATTCAGTTATTTCACAAATTTTTCAATCTTAATATTTATATACATTAAGAATTATCCCCAGACAGAAGTCATATGTTATCTGTATGTATGCAATAATTTTCCAAATGTATATAGTTTATTTTTTAAATGTTACTAAATTCATAAAATATTTTTCCACATATTTTCGATCAATAGTTACTGAAAGAACAATTGTCATGTGGTGTCCTTGAAAAATATGTACATTAAAAATAAGGCTTAATTCTCAAAAAAGTTGGGAATCACTAGGCTAGATTATTTCTAAAGTCTTCTTTAGCTTTACAATTCTATTTTTCTAAAGTTAGGAAAATCTAACACTATTTTTCCTTCCTTTCTTCCTCCATCCCTCTCCCCTTCCTGTCTTTTACTCTTTCCTCCCTCCTTTTCTTTCTTTCTCTCTTTCTTTCCATAAAAAGATGTCAGTTTATCATGAATGGGTATACTCTATTATTAAATTTACAAATTAATCAGAAAACAGGAGTCCTGGAAAAATCTCTGTAGTTCTTTGTATAACAGATGGACATATTACAGATGCCATATAAATAGGAAATCCAAACAAAGCAAAATAAAACTGAGTGCCAAGCTGAAAGAAAATTAAACTAAGAGACCATAAAGCCATAAATGAATATTTGATGAACCAAAAATTTTTTTATAAAAGTGCTCCACTTTACCAGAAAGAAAATCGTACCATGAAGAGGAATAGCTAAAGATCTACAAAACATAAAACATGGCTTTATGACATTCACAAATATCCAGTGTTTCTCCAAATATATCAAGTAACTAGAAAACAATGGTGCCAAAGCAGCCATAATAGCAATAAACTGGGTTATGTGGAATGACATATAAAGTTAGCAGGAATTTGAGGGGAAAAAACAAAGGTATTAGGACCAAAAAAAATCAATTTAAATATCCTTCTGGAGGTACATCTGTCACTCTCTTATTTTTTCACACACTGTTTCTAAAGGTAAATGGCTCATGTGTCAAATGCATGTGTAGAATGCAGCACAGCAAAATGGAAATTGGGGGAATAGTAAGGAACACACTGTTAGGTAACTTGCAGATACTGGCATCCATAAAAGTCTCTTTTATCCTGTAGACTGTGCTTTTTTAAAAAATAAAAGTTACTATTTATCTGTAATAAAGTTTAAATATTCTGCTTTCAAATACACTTCTTTAAAATAATCCTGAACAGAAAAGGGGAAAAAATGACAAAAGTAAGTACATTTCTGCCGTCAATTCCTTTATACCAAAAATAAATAAATAAATTGACCCTGTCACATAAGGAATTGATGCTAGATGCTATAATATTTCTCTCCAAGGAGTAGACACAAGGATTCATAAAGCAGACTTAATTTTCAAGAGCTTTCAAGACAGAAAAAAGGCAAGAAATCATTGTGAATGTATTAGCTAAGTACCTCCTATCTTCTCTAATGGATAGGAGTCATTTAATAATGAGACTAAAAAAAATTTTTTTAATGGTTTATATTTTTAAATATTTATGAAGTTAAATAATACACTCATTGCAAAAAGATAAAAAGTTCTTAATACAGGACAGAGGTGGGCCTCAATATTTTAATCCCCTAATCAGTCCCCCCACCATCTACATCAACCCCTCCTTAAAACACCTTACTCTACATGGCTTATTCTAACATGTAGATGGCCACTAGGACCATGGGATCCTCTTCCAGACTCTACATGGTTTTCCCTAATCCAAGTTAATAGTTCAGGGTGCTAAGAAGCTCTTCATGATGATCATAAAGGAAGTGAAGACACTGTCTTTCTGTCTCTACCTTGATCTGCAAGAAGACCTTCCCTGACCACATAATCCAAATCTACTCCTGCTTATCCCTCTTCTAGTTTGTTTCTGTAACTGCATTTGTTATTTATTTAACAATCATTTACTAAGCACAAATTGCACTTATTCTGTTAAAGGTGTTACTTGTTTATGATATCAGGTTTGCAAAGTGAAAGGTTCCCCAGTGTAATCCACATCACTGGCATTTAAGAATCATAGGTTAAACATTCCATTCCTATTTTGCAGAAATTCCAGTCATCCTCACTTTAGCTGTACGTATTTTTTTGTGAGAGTAAATATAAATCCAAAATTCTGATGTACATTCCTAGATGATAATATTAGAGAATATAAATTTTGTTTCTCCCTCCACACGGCTATATATTTCCACCAGTAACATCTTCCATGAATGCAATGGCAACACATTGTCTGGCAAAGTCCTAATTTGCCCAGAACAGTACCATTTACACCCTGATACTCCCCAAGTGGCTGACTATCACCTCTTACATGTTTATCTTTTAATTGCCAGAAAAAGTATTTCCTGCTCTTACATATTTTTTAATATCACATTATATTTTTTCTTCAGTAGTTAGTTGGGTACATTATGTCTCTTTATGTGTACACATCAATCTCCTTTAGAGCAGATACAATATTATAATATATCCTGTATCCTAGTGCCTAACATTAGGAATTCAATAAATTCTGACCTCAATGAAAAAAATTTTAAAGCCTACAAATAGCAATTACAGACTAAAATTTTATCTATCTGAATTTTAATACAACCACACTTTTATTGAGGATATCTAATAAATATAAATAAAAACATGATATTGCTTGTTCAAATGGTTATCTGAAATTCATGTGAAAAATTCTTAGGATTTAAAATAATTTTATAACTTTTTATCAAATTGCTCCAAACTTTCTGAGTTATGAAACTACCTGTTCTTTTGCTGAGCTTTGCGGCTGCGATTTCTAGTGTGGTGTTAAGGTGAAACCCAAAAGAAATAGAAAACACCTAAATCAAGTGGCCATAATAACCATACCTCCTTCCAAAAAAGCCATAGAGATATTTTGTGGAGCCCTTAGGATTCATAAAACACACTTTGAAAACCATGGTTTCAATCAACAAATAACAATAATACCCTGTCCTGAGGGTCAAAATGTTCAGAATCTACCAAAAGCAATCAAAGCTCAAATAGGTTAAAAAGGCTTTTGAAAAGATTCAGAAAAAATGGAGGAGAGTTGATTCATTTTAGTTACTAACTGACAGATGATGCAAATGTAATGACATTCTAGGCCTATACGATTTTAAGGGGAAAAATTATTCATTTTTGAACTCAATGATAATTTCAAAATTCTCCCTGCATTTATAAAAATTAAAAAGGAATACCATCTTGCTAAATATGAACTATCTGTCTGTCTTTTCTGTCTCACCTTTAATGTTCTAGTTTCCAATTGCTGTTCTAAGTTGTCATAGCAACAAAATGCTATTTTCAATAAGTTTTGGTAGAAAACCTGTTCAGAACACCTAATTTATTATAAGTGGAATACATTCAGCTGGTTGCATGTATGACAGATTTTTAAATTTTTTTAAGAAAGCATTTGATCATATTATTCCTAATGACTACTACTTCTTAACCCTTTTATGACATAAAATAACTCTCTTACAGTTCATACATAATAATAGGAATAACTTCTGTGCAGACATGCCTGTAGTTAATCCAAAGAGTTAACTGGAATTTATGTTTTAACTTCCCTCAGCTCTAGTACATCCAATTATCCTATACCAGTCTATCAACATATTGTTTGTCAGAAATATAGGTTTCTCATATATTCATTATTTTAACTTCTTGACTTGCTTCCACTATTAATATAAACACACTTGTAGAAAAATAATACCCAAATTAGAAGAAAATTTTTTGCACACTGCCACCACCAAAGCTCCCATTCAAAAAGAATACACTAATTTTTACATATGCTACTGCTCGAAAGTTTTCATTTTATTCTTTTTGTCCAATACAATAACTTTTTAATTCTTCTTCACTGCATATGAAGCCCTCCAAAATTTGACCCTCTTTATCTTTCTAGATCCATTTATATTTCCTACTTTCATAAATCAGCCAGTACCAACAACCAGGTGACCAATAGTTTTTCTTTGTGTTTTCTCACCTCTGTGTGTACTTCTACAATTTCCCTACCCTTTCCATTCTGGTCTCTTTCGCTATATCTGTCCTAAATATTGGCTCCTCTTTCCTCTGAAAAAGCCATCTCAGATCTCTTCTTTTCTTCCCCGAATGGATAAAAATTATTCACTTAGTCATTGAATAAAACTAACCTCATAGAATATTTCAGACTACCAATATTCACAAATTACTTAGCTGCTTACATGTTTACATTTTACCTGCTCAACTGGCAGCCAAGTTCATTCAGAACAGAACCATGTCTGGTATGTCTTTTTCCAACCCAACATCAATTTTGTCTATTTTATTTAATAAAAGAGAATTGAGAATGCAAATCATATTCCAGATCCTTCCTGCCTTCCAATGACACATGTTAATAAGTCACTTTACACCCATATATCATCAGACATATGGGAACATTTTGGGGAATTAAAGATGAAGGAATGCATTGTTCCTTGTCTCTTCTTTAAATTGTATTACCTTATTCTCAGATACCGCATAAATGTTACCAGCAACCACTTAACTTCACAAGTTACCGATCAACAGAGACCTTGGTATACCCTCGAAATGTACATATGAAAGCTGCGAAAAGGGGCTGAGAGGCCAGGAAACAATACCAGAAACAAGCATTTCTTTTCTGCTTAACTACCAGTTATGCCATCTTAAGGTTTCATGACAAGACAAAGAAAATAAAATATTCTACATTTTTGGTTCCTTTTCCTATACGCCTAAGAAAGTCACCTGACGTCCTTCCAGGAACACGATTACCTGTGGAGAACAGTCTCCATTGAGCCGGCAAAGACCCACTTTCCACTCACAGGGCAAGCCTGACAGGGATCACAGAGTAAGAGTGGAGCATTTGAATGAGGACACATTTGTTTTCACACAAGGCAGTAGCTTATTTACTGCCTTTAAAGTTAACAAAAATAAGGTGTGGTTTGCTTTCTTGCACTTATTTTAATGCAAACAATTCACCAAGAGCCTTGGGCATGGCAAATTTCTTTCTTTATTCTGGCATTTAAAAAAGCGCAGCTCTATTGATTCATTGTGTGAATAATACAATTTGAAATATCATTCTTCAATATATCATCAAAGAATTAAAATATCATGCATTCTGTATTATGTGTTTTTTGAAAGTTGTGGTCAGAATATAGACAGTATTTTATTGACTTAAACTTTTAAACCTTGATAGATTTACTGTTTTAAGTCACAGTGTAAAGTAATAAATAATACAATTTTGAATATGAAATCCTTTCATTGGCACTTTAGAGGAGCAGAAAAGGGAATGCATAAAGTCTTACCAGAAGTAGCCTAACCATTATGAACTAAGGCCAAATTATCTTATTTTTAAAAAAGATCCAATATATTTTATTTGGTGTTTCAGTAAAGTATTATTAGCTGGGCTGTTAAAGCTAAACTCAGATCTTCGCACTGGATAATGTTATTGGAGACTCTGAGATTGACTTGGTCTTCTCTTTCTTATGAGGCAAATAATAATAATAATAATAATAATATGTGCCAGGCACTGTTTTGAAAGGTTTATATATCTCAACTCATTTCATCCCCACAAAAGTCTTATGATCCTCTTGTTATCTCATTTTTAAAGATAAGGAAACTGAGGCACAGGATGCTAAGTAACTTGCCCAAGGTCACACATGGCTAACTGATAACAGCCGGGATTTGAACCCAGGCAATCAGGCTCTAGAACCTGTGCTCTTAACACAACATCACACCACCTCTTGTGCAACCGAAATGGAAAGACTAGAGCCTCCACTAACTGCTGTTTGCCAAGACATTTTTTTCCTATTCCACATACCTATTCCTCTACCCATCACATAGCCATTCACTAGCTCTAACCAAAACTAAGCCGATGTTTCCCAAAGATGATTGGGATGGTTTTAGGTGAAATACAGATTCTTAAAATTTTAATAGTTATATTTGTACTTTGAGATGTATTAAGAAATCAATAAAATTAGCCCATAAAAACACAATCTTACAAATATCACTGCTTGGACAAACCCAAATAAAATAGTAAAGAATTTAGGTAATTTTAAAAATATATTAAGTAAATAATAGGACTGGTGGTAAACAAATGGGGCAGAGTTTTTGAGGCTGTCGTTACGAACGATGGAAGCTTACCACACATTAAAGCCAAGCTCTTTTCAGAGAGCTGGGTTTCCAGATAGACTGGCCCTGGAGTGTCTCTGCTAAACTAAGACAGAATTACTTTCTAGCTGTGTCACAGTGTAGCTAGACTTCTTCACCTTTTTCTTATATAAAACTACACACTTTCTCCTGTCACAATGCAGGGTCACCAAGACAGTCATATCCATCATTCAGCTACAGCCTTTCCAACGGGAAGCCCATGTCCAGCCCCGTGGAGCTCACATCTCTTCTGTCCTCAGAACACCTAGTTGGGCCCTTTGGTAAAGGCCTGAGGAGCAAACAGGGGTGAAAGTGAGTACAGATGGAAAGAATAAGAAATTGTGACACCTGGGGGACCAAAAAGGGAAGGCAGCGACTCATGCTAAGCAGTGTCTTAAGCACTGCAGTGACTAGCTAGTTTACTCTTGTGAATAAGTCTGAGATGAAAGCATCATTGTCCCTGTTGTACAGATAAGGAAACAAAGCCCACAAAGCGAGCAGGGCATGAGGCCAGGCTCTGCCATTACAAGCTGGAGGACTTCTACTATACTTTGCAATAAAGACTGAAGAAGGTAAGCGATACATGGAGGATGAAATGAAGCTAAAAGTGACTCTGAAAAGATATATTTCAAATCCTGATTTTAATAGGTTAAAAGGTAAAGTAAGAAAGAGCAACATGGTCATGTCCCCAGAGCTACAACCTAGATTTTCAAATGGCCAGTTCAGTGCTCTTTCTAGCACCTTTTCGGAAAAGGCTCAGGCATTCACTGGAAGGTATAGCTGAAGAAGATGCTTAAATCAAACCAAATGGAAGGAAGCACTGCTGTGCCAAGTCACAGAGTTAGCACACACTCAATGGCTGGCAGCCATGGAAACAATTTCTGCTGAATAGGTTATAAAATAAATAGGCTACTGCAGGGCACTCTTCGAGCAGTGTAATTTCATGATGTTGAAATAAAAAAATGTTGAGTATTTAGCGGGTTGGCAGGGATTGGAGCTGACAGTTACCCTGTTGAAAATCTTTATTAGAAGTACTGATACTTTATTGTAACACTAATTAGTACTTTTTAAAATTTAAAATCCTCATACATTGTTGGTGGGATTGCAAATTGGTACAGACGCTATGGAAAACAGTCTGGAGGTTTCTCAAAAGATTAAAAATGGATATATCTTTTGACCCAGCAATTTCACTTCTGGGTATTTATTCAAAGAAAACCCAAACAATAATTCGTAAAGATCTATAAATCCCAATATTCATGGCAGCACGATTTACAAGAGCCAAGATATAGAAGCAACCTAAGTGCCCATCAACAGACAACTGGATAAATAAATTATAGTTCATAAATACAATGGAATATTACTCAGCCATTAAAAAAATGAAATCCTACCATTTGCAATGACATGGATGGACCTAGAGGTTCTTATGTTGAGTGAAATAAGTCAGACAGAAAAAGATAAGTACCATATGACTTCACTTATATGGGGAATCTAAAGAACAAAAGAACAAACTAATCAAAAACTGACTCACAATTATAGAAGACAATTTGGTGACGGAAAGAGAGAATGTGGGTTTGGGGGTCTGGGAGAATGGGGTAAAGGGTTAAAGAATTAGTAGTTGAAAGATGGTCACAGGGATGGGGAGCACAGCACAGAGAATGTAGTTAGCATTAATAGATTGGCTAGGTGGAAAACCAGAGGAGAGAAGGAACAATTAGGGGGATGGTTTTATAAACTATATAAATGTCTGACCAATGTACTGAATACTTGAAACTAATAAAAAAATAAGAAAGAAAGAAAGAAAGAAAGAAAGAAAGAAAGAAAGAAAGAAAGAAAGAAAGAAAGAAAATAAGAAAGAAAAACAGAATTTAAAAGCTGAGTTAAATTGTTTCTTCAAAGACAAACTACAACAGACATGTTCTTCTCAATGACTTACCATATCACCGATTAAAGAGCCATCTTTGCCTTCATCTCCCCATGGTGTCTTCCCCATGATTGGGGTTATATAAATGTTTTCTTGAATTGAATCAAACTCATTATAAAGATTGAAACACCTGTGCAGAAATAAGTGAACATCCTTTAAGTGTAAATGAAAGAAAAATCATAAAATAAAAAAGCATTTGTATTTCTAGCAGTTTGTATTTATCTTCTTCTATAGCCATCTGTTAGGAAAGTCATTATCATAAAAACAATTTTGATCAATAATGACAAAAATTATCCCCAAATTATTATAACTCTGCTTACTCAATGATTCATAGTCACATATTTTACCTTCTTGATTGGTATTTTAATGCATAATGCTGTTATTTAGAGGCTTATTAACCCACCTTTTAACTCCAGACAATCCTCTTTAACCAAGCTTTTTATTTTTAAAATGATACCAAACATAAACTTTCTGTTATGCTAATTTCTTTGCATTTATGAGTATTTCTCCCACTGTCTTTAAATATTTTATAATAAATTATAAAAACATATTATATGCCATTACAGATAATGAAATCCAAGTAATCATAAGCCTAAATACTTGAAATTCTGTTTAGTTATTTCCTTTTCCCTTCTCTAGTAATTATAGAAATGTAAAGCTGTTTAATTTAAAAGGTCACAATTTCACAAGGAACTAATAATGCTAACTTTGTAAACCTGAAATGCATGATTGCCTCATTGAAAATAATCTTTGCAACATAATAAAAGAATAACTATCTATGGCCTACAATTTGAGTGATTTATATTATAGAGTTCTACTTCTTCCCAGACCTTCAGTCTATAAGGAATTTTCTAGCAAAGCAAACTTTGTGTGGAACTAAATCTGTGAAGACCCTGAGTGGCACTGAGAAAATTATCCAAGGAAACAAGGCAGGATATTTTTAAGGCAATAGTTTCTTCTTAGAGTAAGTTCAGAAACTTTCCTCATTCCCACCCCCACCCCCACTTAAGACCATAATTACATTTTATTTGGCTACAGCCTCTTTATCATTCTAGGTAGATTGTATTACTTTGACAAATATTGACCCTCCCATCGAACCTTCTATGGGAGAATTAAAATTCTCCACTTCACTGGTTTTTATTTGGCCATGTGATTTACTTTGGCTTTACAGGACGTGAGAGGATATGAGATGTCACATCCAAGCAAAAACTTAAAATGCTCATGGGTGCTTTGTCTTCTTCTCTTGGACTTTTGATCTCTTCACAAGGAAAGATCTTCCCAGATAGCAACTGCTCCTTCAGCCTGGGTGCCAGAATAACAGACATGTGGCACCAATCTGATCCCCAGCACAATCTAGAGCAGAGACCCCCATAGTCAAATCACAGGACCGTTTGTGAGAATAAGTTGTATGGTTATAAGTTACCAGCATGCTTCAATCCATTGTTATGTAACATCGGTAAAGCAAAAAAAGCGAACTAAACCAGAAGTTGATACCAGGAGTGGGTAGATGCCCGAAGGAAAATGTAAAATTTATGACACTGGCTTTGGGGCCAGACGTGGGTAGCCACAAAATTACACATTTTTGTAAATTATCCTGTCCTATTGCACCACTGAATGTTGGTTAGAGGGGAGGAGCAGATATGACATAGAGACTATGATAAGATCTTAAACTTCAAGTCTGATGCCATAAAAGCATAAAATTTTGAGGGAAGAAAGGAGTCTTCATTGGCAGAGAGTTGAATATATTTTGTGAATGCAAGAAAGGAAATTTAATATTTGTTATCCAAAGACAAATTATGGGTAGATTATATAATTATACCACAAATATTCATCCTCCCATCTCACCACCGGAGAAGTATACATTTCCACCCTATTGATGTTTGGTTTGATTATGTGGTTTGCCTTGACCAAAGGAATATGATGGGATATGACAAACAACCTATTCAGACAGAGGCTTTAAACATGCTTATGGGTTTTTTGGTTTGGCCTCTTATTTATTCCCAGCCATGAGAAGAATATGCCCTAGTCAGCTAATATTCATTCCATTGCATCTCAGACTGACAGAAATATTGAACACACCTAAATGCACCCAAAGCCTGGAGAAGAAATGTCTTGGCCATCTTGCAGATCTGTGAGTACAGAATAAATGCTTCTTTATGGAAGCTATTAAAGTATTGGGGTTTTTTGTTATGTAACACCATCATAGAAAATCTAACTAATTTATAAATCCATAATAAAAAATGTCAAATCATCACTCTATACTCATGAGAAAGCAAAAGTTATATTTCATCTGATTTCACCTGACCTTGCCTTTCTCCCTACTTTCCATTTTCACATATTTATATGTGTGATTTTATAGTTTTATTTGTAGTGCTGCTCTATCATGTCACAAAGATATATTTTTCTTGATGTCCACTGTTTTAACTATCGTTCCTTAGGACATCCAAGGGACTTTAGGAGATTCACAGATAAATTATGGAGCTCCATGAGTCAACCTTGCTATTCCCCCAAATGTACCTTACAGACATTTAATCTGAAAATATTTATCTATGTTTTGTAAATTAGGAAGGTGTTGCTAAAAACTGTGCTGTTGCAGCTACTTTATTTTGTGAGCTAAAACACAAAACAACAAAACCTTTGTGACTGCATCTAGTAGTGGCCTCATTAATCACCCTATATATGTTTTATCTTATTATATCAATGTTTTTAGTTGAAATAAAGCATTTTCTGATTTACCATAATCCTAAATCTCACTGATCAAAGCTACAGAAAAAAATATCTTTGACAAATCAACCAATTTAAACAAAAGAAAGAAGTCAGGGTAGATATTAGGGATTTAGGATTTAAGAGTCCTAGCTGCTCACAGAATTAACAAGAGGATTAGGTTGGCTCATAAGCACCTTTTTGTGCCAGAGTAGACACCAGGGAACTGAAAACACAGCTGGGATACTTGGATTACATGTGTGACAAGCCCCCAAGGAACTGCCAGCCAGACGCCCATAGTAAAGCTAGCGTTCCTTGTGTGGAACAGACATGAAACTAATGATGTTCCATGATGCAGTCATTGAGATAAAAACCATCTGTGGTTTATCCATGTGCCATTTTGTCACTATAGATGTGCATGAAGAAAAAAACATGGCATGGAAACAATTTACATGGGGAGGTTTTGGGTATGTAGACACATCCTGATGACTATACATAGCTAAAAATTTAAAACTGTCTATCACAATACTGTCTTAGGTTGTACCATCCACATCGCGTATGTGACCTCAGCCACTTGAAAAATTAAACTACTGGCATCAGTTATGAGGCAAACAAATTAATTATTACTATGAAATGTGGATATGGGATGTAAGAGTCTTGAGGAAAGTCAATCAGAATAATACCAATAATTTTTTAAAATCATGAACAAACATCACTACTATTCGGAATAGCTACGTTTGTTCCTGTCAAATGAAAAGATGCAAAATTGAAAAATTAGTGTGATCCAACCATAGCAAAACTCATAATAGTGGCTTCAACATAAAAGTCTCGGTGTTCCAGAAAGTTAGAACTTGGGAAACTATTATCCACTTTTATCGCAAGCAGTATTTTCATTCAGATGTTGTCACTCACTACCTTTTGCTTTGTAGGTACATCTACCCAGCAAAGCTTGTAAAGTGGGGGCTTGTAAATTTTCCAGTTAATCTATACTATCAGCGAGTGAATAATAACATGTTCGCATCATTAAAATTTAGAAAACATTTTTATACAATTTCATATTTGATTCTACTAACTATGCAGCGTGTTACATACTATCACCTGCATTAAACCATGAGACACCTGGAATGTGGATAGAGACATCCCTGTCCTCCCACCCCCGCACACAGATTGTCATCGAAAGAGTCTAGACTTCAATCTAGATCTTTTAAGTCTAAATCGAATTGACATTCCACTAAGTGAAGAGGTGATTTTATTTACTAGTTAAATTATCATGTTTTCCCTCTTCATAAGAGTATTACATTGGCAGGACAAAAGTTAAATAGCCATGACATATGACAAACATGCTGTAAAACTTTAAATAATATTTTAAAATGTAAATATCAGACAAGGAAATCTTGACAATTTTCATGTTAAGAATCTTGATTTTATAACAAAATTATTTATTTTGACACTTGTCACAATTAGAAATTTCATATTATTTAAGTCAATTATCTTCCTTAGTATTTGTTTGGCAGGAAGATACAAATAAGTAAAACTGGCTAACCCAGGAATGTTTTAGAAGCTTTCAATATAAAAGGGTTGAACTTTTTTTCTGGGGTGGTAACAAGAACTTACCTCTCTCTCTTTCTCTGTCTTTCTCTCAAAAAAAATTAAAAAGTTTTGCTGCTTTAAAATAAACTTCGCACTATTACTTTAAATGTATGGATTTACATATTGTTTTATTTTAAATGACAGGAAACATGCAAAGTTCCAGAAAACTATAATAAAAAAATCAATTTATATAAAAAATAAAAGGTATTAGAGCAACACTTCTATGATCGTTGCTAAGAAACAGGAAGTGTATTTCCTATTTAGTATATAAAATGCAAAACATTTCCTCTCAATCACAAAGCATTTCGTCTATAATTTAAAATACTGAATCCATCCCTTGGAACTCTGGGAAAAAGAAGCAATTCGTCTTCCCAAGTGTGAAGGGAAAGAATCTTTGTGAAAATGATGTACCTCAGTTTCCCCCCAAAGGCATTAAGAAGATGAACCTTATAAGGCAGCAAAGTTTACCTTTGGTTCCTGTCCACATCTCCCACAGGTGCCCCTGCCTCCTCTCCCTTCCTGCCTTTTTTCCTGAATGTGTAGGATCCCCTTGCTAACAGTAACATTGCTCCAGGTAGAGTATATTGTCTTTGAGTTTTATTTGAGTCTTGAGGATAAATATCCCTAAGACCTAAATAATTAATATCTTAGGAAAGTTATTGCATGCTTGCATGTCATTAATTTTGAGGAGACAATCTATATTTTTCATTAACTTGAAATCATAAAGATATTTACTATGAAGTATCTTCTCGTTCTGATTTTGTTCCCAATTTCCCTGGTTCCTACCCATCCCACCAAAAGAGTCACTTTTATTCGTCTCTTATGTTCTTTCAGATGTAGTTTAAACACATATACAAGAAAATTAAATACAAGTTTCCCTCACTGTCCAAAAGTAGAGCATTCCTGTGAAATCTTCTATAAACTGAAATGATGTGAATCAAAGAAGCAATTACCATTAATTTAAAAGTGAAAATCCTCTTTAGATTTCTTTCAGTTAGCAAAACAGATACTAATGCAGGTCTTTTGGAAAAGTGAAGTTTTGAGAAGTGGAGGATAAGCTATATGTAGTCTCTCTTTTTCCTGACTATTTTTTACTCAAATAATAGAATAACATACACAATGTTTTTTTGTTACTTTTTAAAAAAATTCACAATATATTTTGAATATTTTGCATTCAACTACATGAGATTCTTCTTTTAAATTACTAAAATATGCTTTATTTATGTTAATAATATAAGAAGATCTGTTAAAAGAATAATACATAATCAAGTTATATAATCAGTGTACCAGATTTTTTTCCACTGATGGACAAATAAGAATGATTACATTTTAAGTGGAACTATATGTATTTCCTTCCAACAAAATATATCACCTCTTAAAAATTGCATACTTAGAGTTATTACATGACCAACAACAACTATTTTATGCAATACACAAATCATAAAATGAGTATGTGTGTGGGTAAAAATTTTCCAATCTCGCAGAAAATCAGTCCTATCACATAAGAAACTAGACTGCACTTCTACCCAAGCCTTTTTAAATGTAAAATTTAAGAAGTATAACATACAAAAAAGTGCACAAATCACAAATTTCCAGTCTATTCATTTTTACAAAATGAACACACCTGTAAAATCAGCACCCTCTTAAAGAAATGGGCTTTTTACCAGGACCCCTAAAGCCGCCCTAATGAAAAGAATAGAGGTATTATATTAACTGAAAAAAGGAGAAGGAATACCTCTTATGAGAAGTTGAAGAAAAGAAAAACTATGAAATTCCTGAAAATTTTAACTCCAATACCTCACTCTCTGCCTGTACCCTCCAATCTTCTCAGCCTTCATATCAAATGCCATAAAAACCATTCATGTTTGATATCGCAGAAACATGCAGGTTTAAAGATGGGGAATATTCAAGAAGGGTACAAAAGTCCACATTCCCAATCCCAAGAGAATATAACCAACTCTTTACTGATTTGTGTCTGGAATTTAAATCTCAGAGATTAGACCCAAAACAGAGGGCAAGGAAGAGTCAGAGCTTCTGGTGCAACTTTTGAACATCCGAGCAATAATAATAACGAGGAGAGCTGACGATTACTGAATGTTTTGCTGTGATATAAACTGTTCTAAGCACTTTACACAATTTATCTCATTTAATCTTCACATCAGCTCTATGAGATAAGTATAACTATGATCCCCATCTTCAAAATGAGCAAAGTCATGCAGAGAAGGAATGGTGTGATAAAAACAATTTAGGGTAGGTCACCCAGCTTGGAAGTGTTGGAGGCAGGATTTAAAGCCAGTCACTCTGATTCTAGTACAGTGGCTCAGAATGAGTCTCTAAAGAAGTCTGAGAAATCTAAGAATCAGCTTGGCAAGAAGTAGTGGACCACCGGGAAGACCTCAGTCAATGAGGCCACAATTAACAGAAGGGCTCCAGGCACAGGAGCTTAGGGAACTGGAGCCCAACTCAGTATTCAGAGTCTCAGGGAGATTTAGCACCATCTGTGTTGGGCTCATCCTCAGTTATTCCACTGTGATCCCTCTCTAACGTAGTACTGCCAATAGTTAGGTCTCCAAAATTGAAGTAATTTTCCTCCAGCAATTGGTATTCTCTCAGTCAGTCTCTAACACTGGTCTGTTGGTAACAATAGGCTTCTTTTATTTTTCCAGTCCTTGCCACTGAGGTATTATTCCAAGAAGGCTCACGGATATATTCTTTCCTATCTGAGAAGAGAGATCTAAGTCTTCTTATATTACTATCTTAATAATAATATAAATATACAAATATGTATATATTTCAATGGCCTTAGACAACAAAAGTTTATTTTATGGTCATAGAATCCAATGTGCCGATGTGGGTAAACTAGACTATCTTCTAATCATGCTCTCTGGTGCTATTGGTCACCATGGAAAACTGATAGAGGAATGGAAGAAGCACACCTACTGAGAACTGCCTCGGCCTATAAGACTTAACTGCAGAGGAAGCTGAGAAGTAGAGTGGCAAACATGGGTATTTGGTGAACCCTATCTGTCCAACACAAGGAGCTCACTTTTCAGAAGTTAGAGATTCTTGTTATTGTCCTCTGTTCTGAAGAATTGATCTTGGCATTCTGGTTATTCGATTGTCTCAAATTTCATTGGTCTTTTCTTTGGGACACATCTAAGTCCTTATACGAATTCCCAGTGTGGGCGTGACCCTCTTTTTAAAAAAATTCATTTTAATGTAATTTGAATTAATTTCATTTTGTAATGCAAGAAAAAAAATCCCTATGATTTTCTCCTAGTGCCCATGATGGCACTGTATAGATGTTGGAGATAGAACGGTCTAGAAAATATACTGATTGAGTTAATTCTGTGGTTCTAAATTTCCATGATTTTTACCACTCTACAATTTCTAAGCATTTTCTTCTACTTATGTGGTTGTTTACCTCTAATCATTGGCTTTTTACTTTTTAACATTTTTTTCTATTTAATTCCTTTTTAAATGAAAATTGTCATAGTTTCATACCACTAATATAGAATTTTACTGGCAGTGAGTCTCTTTACATCCCTGTATATAAGCTGTTCTTAGAAGTTTTATCTTGTCTGACTGTATTCAAAATTCATCATTTGACTCCATTTCAAAAGCTACATGATATTAAATAAATTGTTTAAATGGAGTTTAACAATAATTTTTACCCAGCTGAAAATACTGCTCTATCCCCACCATGCAGAAGGACCAATTTAGTTTAAACCTCAAGAGATGCTTGAGGGTATACATAGACTAGACATAGTATATTTTTCAACTGTATGTTTCTTCAGGATTTTTCTCTTTCAGATGGTCCCCAGGGTACCTGTTTCAGTTTAATCCAGAGGATTCATGGTAAATAAGTGTTCAATAATAATAAGGGCTCCAAGAGTCCAGAACCAATCAAATCCTTGGGTATAACCTTTAGGTGAAAACCTAAACCAGAAAGCAAATTCAAGAATTAAATTGGCCTCTGAGTCACAAATGGCTTGGAGCCACACAAACTGAATATGCTAAATGTTAGACTAAAATGAACATATTATTCTTTCGGATTTAAGTAAAAATATATATGTAAACATTTATACACACACGCACTTATATGTATCAACTCAAACTAGCTTAAGACAAAAGAGAATATAGTAACTCAAAGTAATGTGGAAATCAAGAAATTGAACTAAATTTGAGCATGTCTAGATTAGGAATTCAAAGGATATCAAGGCAATACCACCCTCTAGATCTCTCTGCTGTGCTTGGCCTCATTCTTAGGCATTTCTCTCCACATGTAACAAATGCTTGCAATCCTGGTTGCTCCTGCTACCATTCTGGTGAAGATCAGTCGCCTTATCTCCTAAGGTGGGAGTTGGTGGTTAGGAGGGTATGGCCCCACCCATGCTGAGCAGGATTACTATGGAATAATAGAAGAGGAAATTTCCCAATGGAGGTAACTCTGAGAAAAAAAATTTTTCCCTGAACTGGTGGAAATTAAAGGATATGAGCCTGAATGCTCTCTTCCCTGTGTGAATTACCTAGAATGAGCCCACGCCTGCAGAGAATAATGAGGCAAGGTCCAAGATGCTTATCATGGACGGCAACCTCAGAACACAGCACTGTCTTTGCCAAAATTACGTTTAATTTACTTAGGCTTATTGTGGTTGTTTTATCATAACCATCTTTGCTTATATTTTCCTGTTTAATATCATTTTCATTTACTGCCTTTATCCTTTCGAATTCTACTTTTTTCCTCTTACTGTCCATATGTTACTAATTTTACATTATTATTTCCATGCTATTTTTTAAAAGTATCATTCAAACAATACACTTTCAACTGAGGGAGACATGAGGTTGGTCAATGCTATAAATCAGGGATATTAGGTGGCTGTCTCATATGTGAAATTGGCCAAGGTTCAGATGCTGTCTGCACTGAGCTGGCCCTGCAGAGATTCTTTTGGCTTGGCAAACTTTAGCTATCCAATAAATAGCTATGGAGTTTTATGACTGTCTCTTGTTTTTTCCTTATGTGATTTCCTTAACTATAAAATTAACCTACAAATTCAGTGATATTAGATTGTCTCCCCAATTTACAAATAAAGTACTGGGGGCAAAATAGGCTAAGTAACCTAACTGAGAACAATATGTGATTCATTGAGTCAGGCTTAGGATTTGTGTAAATAATCAAATAACTTGACTGAATAGACGCATATTGATGCTCTCTATATGCGAACCACTTTGCTAGGTTTTAGGGAGATAGGAAGATAATTAAGAGTATTAATTAGCCATCCTAAGCAGAGAATCTAATTGGAAAAATACATAAACAAACTGAAACATAACACGAAATAAGTGCTGCTTAGAGGTAAAGTAACAGGAAGTTCAGAGACAGGAATGATTCATTATCGTGAAGAGAACCTGGTAAAGCTTTAAAAATGAGGTGACTTTTAACATTCCCTTAATGGATAAATAAGAATTTCAGAGGCAAAGAAGGGAGAATGTGGGGCTAATGTAGTAATGCGAGTCATCATTGAAACCAGTGAAAGTTTAAGGAAATGGGATATGGGGAGAAAATAGGTGATGATGAAGTTGGCATTGCGAATTTATTAGATTCATAGACAAAAAGAAAAAAAAAAACAATTTCAGTGATCGTAGACTCACTGATATTTTTGAGCGGAGACTTGCTACAGCTCCCCATGTATATGAGAATTTTTAGCATGAACCTTTCCCAGTGGAGGAGGAATAACGCTGATTCAGTTACCAAGGGTCTGTCTCTTCTTCCAATTTCCTCAATCCAGTTCACTGTTTACAGTGGTGGGAATACTGACCTGCCTACACCCTGACAAATGATGAATAAACTCATCTTGACCTGACTTATTTCCATTGGCTCAGCTCAGTTCTTGTTTCAGTGCCTTGATTTTAAAAATAAAAATCTCTATTTTAGCACAGTGCTAATTGAAATCTCCATGGCCTGTGCTAGAAGGGTTTTAAGACACACACCTATAATTAGATCAGATGCCCCTGGGTTCTTAGCATCTGGTCTTGTTTACTCGACCCCTGTTCAAATTTATACTTAATCTCAGCTGGGCTCCTTTAACACCCAGGCCTACCGTAGCATTTCATTCCTTCAATCTTCCTACTCATTTCCTCAACCTCTAGGCTCGGC
Source organism: Pteropus vampyrus (assembly GCF_000151845.1). Lineage (NCBI taxonomy): Eukaryota > Metazoa > Chordata > Mammalia > Chiroptera > Pteropodidae > Pteropus > Pteropus vampyrus. Next base: position 9,084,283 of record NW_011888819.1, read on the forward strand.
CCACCAAATGACTGGTACCATGCTAACATACCCAAATCCTGTTTGTCGCAATAACAGAGAACTGTTCTTTGTATCACCACAAGATAAAAAGGAAAATTGGACATTGATAACTTTCTGGTTTTTGGTTGGTAAATATTAAGACAAAATGATCAGTCACTTTGGGATATTTTGTTTGGATTCTAGGTCCGAAGAGATTGTTTTCCAACTTCTTTGAAATTATACACGTTTTGGTCATGCTAATAGCCATTTCATAAATGATAAGCAGTGTGTTCTGGTACAAGCCTAACAGACATTAAAGGCTGAAAATGTCCAAATAACAATCTAAAGTAGCAAGGCTGGCTAAATGTTAAGAGTGTCTCAAAAGATGTACTTTCGATCAAAATATTATTCACAATGCCAGTAACACATGCCAAAAGAAAAATTTTCATGTATCAGAGATTGGACCCAGATAATTTGCTTGACATCTAACAATTTAGGAAACAGACAGACCATCGCACCTCGGTTAGTGTTTCCTGAATGCTGAATGTAATCAATATATGTGATTGCTCCTTAAATGATTATACCAACAGTTCCTCCAAATAATATAATAGTATTTACACATCTCACTGCAGATAATTAGCAATTTCTCTATGGAGACAAAATTTTTTAAATGTAATACTGTCACAGGAATCACAACACATAAATCATGTATAAAGGAAGAAAGAATAAAAGAAAGGGATGAAGAAACTATTCTCATTTCAAGAGAATACTTATCGAAACCTTTTTTTATATATCTTATTAACGTTCAAATATCTTATTAAAGATCTTATTAAAGTCCAAAATATTTATCTCAGTACATTTTAATAATTTACTGTTTTAACTATAGTTTACATAAGTTTTAAATGTACTCAAAATACTATTTTTTAGCTGTGACTTTATTTATGAATTTTTTAGTATAATACATTTGTATTTCCCATGAAAACACACAAAGGCTCATTAAATTTAAATAGTATACAATTAAATGCATGTTTGCACTGCTTTAAGTCTAAATTCACAGACTTTAAAAATAAG
>NW_011888819.1:9085827-9090419 GCF_000151845.1 Pteropus vampyrus
TCAGTAATCTTTCAAAGCGTAGATAATTTTCTTTCTTAAATGCTGTCAGTAAATCAGAAATCTGAAGTGAGAATTCAACCAAAGATCCCTCTAGAGCTATGAGACATGTGTCACAGTCAAGTTTTCATTGATAAAGACCAAAAGCTACCAAATTGCTAAATAGTGAGACAACCAAATCCAAAGGCCCTAAAATTGATGATTTTTGTTCTTGTGATTAGTTACTGAGCCCCAGAGCAAAAATCAACTGAAGAAGAAGCAAAAGTTAATTACTTAACTCCAAAGCAAAAAAAAAAAAAAAAAAAAAACTGAAATAGGCAAAATGATGTGAACTCTCCCTCAAAAAAAAAAAAGAAAATTAAATGCAAAAAACTGTGACTGTCTACAGAGTTGGCCATTTGCAGTGACCTTTACCAGTGTTTATTCATCTTGAAACCTGCCGGTCTCAGGCGTGAATTCCCAGAATGTAATAGGCTAACTCACAATGCATCAAGACCATATGCCATGCCACCTAAACTCTTCCTAATCTGTTTAGACTCTAATACTAGCTTTTTCCCTTTGGACTCATTGCTTGGTCATTGATTGCTTTTAATTTAACTTACTTTACTCTAGGTTAAGTGATTCATTTATTCAACTACATGCCGTTCAGTGTCTTAGGCACTGGGATACAGATCTGAACGAAGCAGAGCAAAATCCCTGCCTCCCAGAGCTTAGAGCAGGAGATACAGAAAATGAACAAACTACATAATTAAAATATATCATATGCTAGTGAACTGTAAGTGCTACGGAAAAAAAATAAAGCAAAAAAAAAAAAAGAAAGTCTAAGGAGTGTGTGTGTGTGTGTAAGAGCAAGGAATGTAAATTTCTGGGGAAAGCATATCAGGCAGGGGTAAGAAGAGGGATGGAGGATGGGAGTCTTTGAGGCAGAAGCGTGCCTGGTTGTTTTAAGGCAAAGCAAGAGAAATGTGTAGCTGGAACAGAATGCAATAGGAAAAGAACAGTAGGAGGCAGATCAGAGAGGTAATAAGGTACAGGTAGAGTAAACTTTGAAGGCCATTTTAAAGACTTTTACTTTGAATGATATGGGGAAACCCTGGAGGAGTAACATGGTCTTTGCTAGAGTTCCTCTGGAACTCTGATTACTGTTGAGGTGAGGCTGCAAGGGGTCAAGGGCAAAGCAAAGAGATCTAACTTAGGAGATCAGGATTAGGAAACTGCAATAGCCCAAGTAAGATATGACGGTAGCTTGAACTAAGGTAGTAACTATGGAGGTGGTGAGATGTCATCAATTTCTAGATATGGTTTTAAGATTCGGCTAAGAGATTAGATGGAATGAATGGATCTACTGTAGATGTAAGAAAAAAGAGTCAAGATTTTTAACCTGAACCACTGAACAAATGAAGTGTTATTTACTGAGATGGAGGCAACTGGACAGTAGTGATCTGGGGAGGCAAAATCAGGAGCTAAATTTTGAATTTGTTTGATTTAAGATGTTTCTCAGACATCTGTGTGTGGTCATTGATTTTAAAAATTTTAAAGTTCACAGAAAAGGTTGGAACTACAGATACATATTTGAGAGTCATCAACATCTCAGCTCTGTATGAAACCCACAGATGTGAGGGAAGACACCAGGAACAGAGACAGATACAAATGAGTGTAGCAGGTGCAGACATGTCCATGATGAAGGTGAGGTGTAAGGTCTTGCCTAGAAAAGCCATGAATCCTAAGGGCAGGGGAAAAAACGAAAAACTAATCTTGCTTATTGGCATCTGAGATCATCACAGTACAACAGGTAAGGATCATAACAATAACCTTAAATTCCTCAAAGGAGAAAAACATTGCATAATGTTCAAAATATCTGTTCATTAAACAGAAAACTCTGAATTATATTTTTAAAATGTTCCCCTACAAAGGTTTGCACATAAACATTTTCTTAATGAAAATTTTATCTTTCAGTAATTTGGAATACCTACTCCTCTAGGATACACACTCCTTCCATTCCAACAACTGAGGTGTCACCTGAGATATGTGGGACAATTAAGCAACTCTTGGGACAGAAAACGTGTTCCTTGTTCTTCATTCTATTCTTCTTTCCATATGCCTATTGAGCTTCTGGAAAGTCCAGAATTATATAATACTAAGGGACTCTACATCTGCTATTTGAGCCTTTCATCTGTAGCCTGAAGAAATTATTCTTTTGAAGGTGTATAAAAAAACCCAAGTGACATCTATTAAATAAACTAAACCCTTTGTAGAAAATGTAAGTCTCTTGGAATTAGGCAATATGATTTTTTCAACGGAGATACTACTCAGGGGTCTTTTGTGAAAGTATAAACAGGGGTAACCAGGTGGCTTTCTTTCTAGAAGTTACAGTCTCATTATGACCACAGAAAAATAGTTTCTAAGAGTTGCTTTCTTTGCACATATCTAAAGGAGGAAAGAAAAATATTTTTAAAGTTCTATTTATTTTGTAGAAATGAAATGCTATCTGTGTTATTACATAAAGCAATCCAAACTCTATTGTGTTTTGAAATTCACTCAGGGGTGTCGAGTGTTTTCTCAGGTACAGTGCCTCAGATGGAAATAAGAAACTGAAATGGAAAAAATGACCTATGTTTTGTATTAAAAGTACATTAGGTATCATAGAGTGACATATTCTGACATTTAACATAGTTGCAATATGTTTCTGAAAGTATGAGTATCATTACCACCATTCATTGTCTATTCCCCAGATAACTGTGGTACTCATTTTAAAACAAGCTTATCAGATAATTGTATGACTTAGAGTCAGGCATCCATAATGGTGTCTTAATAGTTTCTGGTGAGATGCCAGTTTCTATGAGTTTTTTTACTATTTCAATAGTAACAATATTTTTTTAAAGTATACAGAATCTTAATGGTAAAATGTAGAGATGTTGAGATTCTATCCTAAAGTTTTAAAAATTAATCAAATATTATAAAGATGAAGTTTTAAATTTCTTTCAGTGAGCTGGTATATTTTTTAAAGATTTTTTTCAATCACTGACTTATCTCCTTGTTATCTCTTCTAAGAGTATAAAAATGTGTAATAGTAGACTTTGATTAATTTGTTACTTTAATTAAAATATTTTTGTTGAGTTTATTTCCTAAATATTATAGCAGATTTTAAGTAAAAATGAGATGCCAAATACCAAGGGACACTATGATAGGTTATTTTGACATATATTCTAAGATTTGTATCAGTTGTCTTCAAGATGGTATTTTTCTGTGAGGGAATCTACGAATAAGAATGGGGTCCACAAATTAATTATTTCATAAAGGTCAATCAGTCATGCTTTGTTTACCTTTGCTATGGATACAGCTACCTAGGTTGTCTCAAATACTAGATGATCTTCCTTTTAACTGAAATTATATCAACTTAGTGGCTAAATTAAATATCTCATGCTGAACAGAGCTTGGTAATATATGCCTTTGATTAATATAAAATTAGTTATGCATTATTTCATAAATATTATTTAGTCCAAAATATGTGGTAGATGAGAGAAACTAATTTTAAAAGACCCATAAATGAAAAACTTACAAATGACAGACATTTAAGGAGCCATAGTTAAAGATGCAAATTAATGTAATTTAACTTCTTTATAATTTCACTTATAACAAGGAAATGGAATGTGTAGCTAGAAACAAAACTTGAAATTATAAATCCATTTTTATGTTTTCCATGGCAATTTAAATATAACTTAGAAGGAAGAGTATTGGAAATTTTAAAGCAAACTGTACGTTTAATTTTTATATAAGCATACATTTTTACTTATAAATTGTTTTGGTAATCATTTAAGAATACTATGAAAATTTGTTCAAAATTTGATTTAAAAAAAAAAGATATATCAGCCTCAACAAATATAAGAGGGTTGAAATCATACCAACTATATTCTCTGATCATAATGCTTTGAAACTAGAGATAACTTCAAAAAGAAAGCAGGAAGAACCACAAATACATGGAGATTAAACAACATGCTACTGAAGAATAACTGGGTCAGGGAAGAAATAAAAAGAGAGATCAAGAGATACAAAGAAATGAATGATAATGATAGTACAACATATCAAAACTTTTGGGACACAGCAAAAGTGGTCATAAAATGAAAGTTCATATCATTACAGGCCTATCTCCAAAAACAAGAACGAGCCCAAATAAACAACTTAATGCTTCATCTTAAAAAACTAGAAAAGGAAGAACAAATGAAGCCTAAATGCAGCAGAAGGAAAGAAATCATCAAAATCAGCGCAGATACAAATGACATTGAAAACAAAAAAACTATAAAAAATAAATGCAACGAAGAGCTGGTTCTTTGAGAAGATGAATAAAATTGACAAACGCCTGGTTAGACTCACTAAAAAAAAGAGAAAGGACACAAATAAATAAAAACAGTGATGAAATAGGGGAAATTATGACTGACACCGCAGAAATATAAAGGATCATGCAAGAATACTATGAAAAAGTATATAATACCAAATTTAATAAACTAGAAGAAATGGACCAGTACTTAGAAAAATACAATCTTCCTAGACTGAATCAAGAAGATCTGGAAAATCTAAATAGACCGATCAGCAGTATG
>NW_011888819.1:9090984-9116648 GCF_000151845.1 Pteropus vampyrus
AGAAATAATTCCTTTTGCAATTGCAACGAAAAGAATAAAATACCTAGGAATAAATTTAACGAAGCATGCGAAGGACCTATGTAATGAAAACTACAAGACCCTATTAAAAGAAATCAAAGAAGATACAAAGAAATGGAAAGATATTCCGTGTTCTTGGATTGGAAGAATCAACATAGTTAATGCTTTATTACCTAAAGCATTACACAGATTTAATGCAATCCTCATCAAAATCCCATTGGCATTTTTTAAAGAAATAGAACAAAAAAATCATCAGATTTATATGGAAGCACAAAAGACTCCGAATTGCCAAAGCCATTCCGAGAAAAAAAGAATGAGGCTGGAGGCATCACTGTGCCCAACTTCAAATTATACTACAAAGCGACAGTAATCAAAACAGTATGGTATTGGCAGAAAAACAGACACACGGACCAGTGGAACAGAATTGAGAGTCCAAAAGTAAACCCATATTCATACTGGCAAATAATTTTTGACAAAAAAGCCAAAAACATACCATCGAGAAAGGAAAGCCTCTTCAATAAATGGTGCTGGGAAAACTGGAAAGCCACCTGCAAAAGAATGAAACTAGACTGTTGTCTGTCATCACACACCAAAATTAACTCAAAATGGATTAAGGATTTAAATATAAGACCTGAAACAATAAAATGCATAGAAGAAAACATAGGAACTAAACTCAAGGACCTTGGACTTAAAGAGGATTTTATGAATTTGACCTCAAAATCAAGGGAAGTAAAAGCTATAATAAATGAATGGGACTACATCAAACTAAAAAGCTTCTGCTCATCAAAAGAAATCACCAACAAGGTAAAGAGACAACTATCTGAATGAGAAAATATATTTGCAAGTAAAGCCTCAGATAAGGGCCTAATATCCAAAATATACAAAGAACTCATACAACTCAATAACAACAAAAAAGCAAACGATCCAATCAAAAAATGGGCAGAGGACCTGAACAGACACCTCTCTCTAGAGGACATACAAATGGCCAACAAATATTTGAAAAGATGTTCAACATCCCTAGCTATTAGGGAAATGCAAATCAAAACCACAATGAGATACCATCTCACACCTGTTACAATAGTTATAATCAACAGGACAAATAATAACAAATGCTGGAGAGGATGCAGAGAATAAAGAACCCTCATATACTGCTGGTGGGACTGCAAATTGGTACAGCCACTATGGAAAACAGTGTGGAGGGTCTTCAAAAAACTAATTGATCTACTATATGATCCAGCAATCCCTCTACTAGGTATTTACCCCAAAGACTTGAAAACCCATATCCGAAAAGATATTTGTACACCAAAGTTCATAGCATCATTATTCACAGTGGCCAGGACATGGAAGCAACCGAAGTGTCCTACAATAGTTGATTGGCTAAAGAAGCTGTGGTACGTATATACAATGGAATATTAGCCATAAGAAGAGATGAAATACTACCATTTGTGACAATGTGAATGGATCTTGAAATAATCATGCTAAGCGAAATAAGCCAGACAGAAAAAAGCTGAAAATCACATGATATCACTTATATGTGGGATATAAACCTGAAAGCAACAAATGAACAGGACAAACAAACAGAGACTCACGGACATGGACTATAGACTAGTGGTTACCAGAGGGTAAGGGGTGGGGGAGGAGAGGGAAAGTAGATGGGGTAAAGGGGGTCAAATATAGGGGTGTAGGGGGAGGGTGAAGTGCGTAAAGTGGGTCAAATATAAGGTAGCTGAAGGAAACTGGACTTTGGGTGGTAAACATACAATAGAATATATAGATGTCGAATGACAATGTACACCTGAAAAGTATATGATTGTATTAACCAATGTTACCCCAATAAACTTAATTAAAAAAAAGATATATCAGCCCCTTCAGCTGACTTTTCCTCTCAAAAGTCAAAAGCCACTAGATACTGAAACTAACATAATATTATATGTAAACCATAATTTAAAAATAAAAATAAAGTTAAAAAAAAAAAAAGAAAGAAAGCCACTTCTCAAATGGGTCTTTCCATCATGATCACAAAAATACGTATCTGAGCCAGGATCCTTGTGAACCAAAGATCACTAAATAAGCCAATGATTTTGATAGTTTTAAAATTTATTTGATCTTCAAACCTACTGAATTTAAATGCAGTTTCTTTTAATAACTGGATTAATCTTTACTATTAAAATATTATTTTTTATTTATATTGGATGACATTCTCTAACAATTTTTCAAGATGAACTTTTCTTTTAAATTATTCAAGTTACTTACTGACATTGAATGATAAGCTGGCTTTGGTAGATGTAGAATATTTACTGCCCATGTTCAATTGTACAGGATATTATAACATTAAGAACCAAGAAGTACAAAGATGAAAATTTGATCTTACTGTATTGAAAACCAAATGGCTTTTCTATTAGTATCAGTCCATTCTGTTAAAAGTGAGAAAGAACATTTATATAAAATTGCTAAGAAATATGAAGCATTCAATTAAGTACTAATGCTATGGATGTATACTTTCCATTTTTGAACCACATTATCAGTGAATCATTTTTACTTAAAATGCATTAAATAAATAAGTTAGTTCAGAATTAACTAACCTTACATCTCAGAAATTATTAAAATAAAAAAGTAAGCTTTTAACAATCAAAAGCTGTCACAAGCAGCTTTATGAACTTTAATGAAAATTGTTTATAAAATATAAACTTCATCAAAATATGCTTCTGCCTTTCTCTGATAGATAAGAAGAATTACAATATACACTTCAAACCCTTTCAGGACACAATCTCTAAAATCCAAATGATTCTCTGCATTTAAAGAATGGAGCTTTTAGAATATAAATTAATTCAAACAATTATGTCATTTGTTCACTGTAAAATTAGAAATGGTTCCTGTTCTAGTTTCATACGTCCAGGAAAAGAAAACAGGTTTCAAAATAAGTAGCTACGAAATGCTTGGTTGTTCATTTCCTTAGGGAAGTTCAGTAAGTCAGCTTATCTTCTGGCCTTCAAACTAGAAGCCTTTTCTGTTATTAAATTAGCATCAAATTCATAAGCAAATTACTCTTCTGGGAACTAGGTTCAAATGTATTAAGGTTAAATTTTGATTACCTTTTTCAAATCAAGCAAATGATTTTGTACCATAAGAGTTTATGGAAATAAATTTTATGTAAACATTTTAACAATTCCCTATTTATTAAATCTAAGCATTGTAATTTGGGGGCATTAACATGCTTACAGTAATGAAATAAGGAAAGACTGGGAATAATAAAAAGATCAGTGACCTTATTTATAGTTAAGGTCTAAACTCAGCTTCATTAAACTGATAGCCTGCTCCTTTATATCACTGTGTTACTGAGAATGTGATATTACCCAGATATTCAGATATTAAAAATGTTCTGTATATATTTACTAGGGCTTCCATAACAAATTACCACATTCTAAGTGACTTAAAACAATAGAAATTTCTCCTCTCACAGTTCTGGAAACCAGAAGTCTGACATCGGAGTGTTGTTGGGGCCGTGCCCCTTTGAAGGCTCTAGGGAAGAATTCTTCCTTGCATCTTCCTAGCTTCTGGTGGCTCCCAGCCATCTTCAGCATTGCTTGGCTTGTAGATGCATCACTCCAATCTCTGCCTCTGTTTTCACCCAGCCTTCTTCTGTGTGCGTTCTCTTTTCTTCTCTTCTTATAAGGACACCAGGCACTGGATTGAGGGCCCACCTCGAGATCCCTACTAATTAAGTGTACAAAGACCCTATTTTCAAATAAGATCACATTCATAGGTACTGGCAGTTAGGATTTGAACATGTCTTTTAGGGATACACAATTCAACCCACTACAAGCTCTAAGTCAGTAATTAGAATCAAAAATTGAATTAATTCAATCTCTTTCTATTCTAAGAATTGTTAAAATTTTGGTAAATGTATAAAATGTCCAAGATATGTGAGAAATGAGATGAGGGGCATATAAAGAGGAAAACTGGTTATCTTTGTTTATAATTACTTTTTATATTCACCTTACTCTCTCTCTAAAACTAATTATATTTCTAATTATATTTCTAATTAGAGAGGAAGAAATACCTGACCACCACTGCTAAAAGTACTTTCCTCATGAAAGAAACAAAAAAGAGTAGGTGAAAATATTCTGCTGCAAGGTTATTATCTTGAGGTAAACAGCATACTTGGAAATTCAATTTGATTACTGATTCATTTATATTTCTAATTTTATACATTTATAAGTATAATTCATTAGATAATTATATCTACCATTTATCCTTTTGTTATTTAAGTCAATAGATTTTATGGTCTTTACAATATTATGACTATGCAAATTAAAAAATATTCTTTTAAAGACCCTGAAGCCAAAATTTCTATATGGTAAAATCCTTCCCTCTCCCCTCAAAAAAGGCAACACCAAATGCTAGCAAGAATGAAAGAGCAACAGGAATTCTCATTCATTGGTGGTGGGAACTGATAAAGGTACAGTCACTTTGCAAGACAGTTTGGCAGTTTCGTACAAAAGATTCTTATCAAAATCCAGCAATCCCACTTCTACACACTTACCAAATGAGTTGAAGACTTAATGTCTACATAAAAATCTGCACATGAATGATTTTAGAAGCTTTATTCATAATTACCAAAAACTGGAAGCAACCAAAATGTCCTTCAAAAGGTGAATGAATAAGCAAACTGTAGTAAACCCATTGAGTGGAATGTTATTCAGCAATAAAAATAAATGAGTTACTAAGCTACAAAAAGATATGGAGAAAACTTAAAAAGATATTGCTAATGAAAGAAGCCAATTCGAAAAGGCTACCAACTGTATGATTCCAAATACATGGCATTATAGAAAAGGCAAAACTATGTTGACAGTAAAAAATCAGTGATTGTCAGAGATTCAGGGTAGGAGGAGTGGATGAGCAGGTGGAGCACGGGATTTTTAAGGCAATGAAACTACTGTATATGGCACTGTAATGGTGGTATGTGACATTACACATTTGTCAAAAACCACAACTGAACCCTCGCATAAACAATGGAATTTAGTTAATAAAAATGCATCGATATTGGTTCATCGGTCATAACAGATGTACCATACTAACCAAGATGCTAATAAATAGGTGGCTCTGGGGGAAGAAGGGGTATATGGGAAAGAAACTCTCTGTACTCAATTTTCTGTAAACCTAAAACTTCTAAAATTAATAAAAAATAAAAATAATAAAGTTATGTTTCTTTTTATCCTAGATCAAGTTTGATTTAAATAACGTAGTCCTTGAGAGTTTTCTAGGATTACCCTCCTGACCTACGATGCTGGGTTTATGAACAATCATTCGATTTTCCTCTTTTCTATATTTTCCGGTGCTCTCTTACAATGATATCTAAAAGCCAGCAAATAAATCTAATCTGTTTTTTGAGAACTAAATCTCTGAATGTAAACTTATTAGCATTTTAGATTTCCAGTAGGAAATTACTTAATTAATTTATTTTAATTCCTTGGCCTGTAGGATCTCTCTCAATCTCTTTAAAATAGTATTAGACAGGGGCTGGAAATTTCATTTAAAAAAATACAATTTCTTATTAATTTATAATAGTTTATATCCAAGAACAACTGTATGTGTTAAATGACAGCATCAATACTCTAATATGTGCTTATTTTTCTATTTCCTCTGTCTTCTTTGGGCATTTATTGGGGCGGGGATGCCCAATGCTACAGAATGTACCTTTTCTTTTTGGTAATGTTATTACTATCTTTTTTTTTTTAAAGTTTCAATGTTTGTGTAGTATACATGACATATTAATATGAAGAGCACAACTTGAATTCACTGAATCCAAAGACAAAAAAAAACAAACGATTTTCTCTCACGAATATAATGCTTTCTACCTTTCTAGAACACTACCACAAACACCACCAAAAATTTTTTTAAAATCCTGCTCTTTGGGAATTTAGAGATTTCCTTTAGATTTGTGTGGGGATAAACTATACCAAAGAACAAAATCAACTCTTAAAAACTAAATTTATTATGGATTCATATAAAGTTATATTACTTTTTATATTTTAAATAACTATAATGCAGCTTTTTGCTGTTTTTAGTTTAAACATCATATTTTATAATTATAAAACTATAAAATATAGGTTAGTTTTTGAGATATAAAGGGAGAAATAGTAAAAACAGTAGACTGAAATAGTCTATTTTAACCTTGTTGCAATATTTACATGATCTTCTATATAATGAGGCATATAATCTTGCTGTTGCTTTCCCATCACCCCAAGATTAATAGAATGTAAAGCCTCCATAACCTATTATGTCTACCTAGGGAATATGGGAGTTCTTTGTATAATGCACTGCATAGCATCTAACTGAAAATCTAATTAAGTAGAACTAAAGATGCTAAAAGTACCTATGTGCTTTCAATTGTCTGTTATTTGCTGACCTGTAGATAACTTTTCAATTGTTTATATTATTTGCTGACCTGTAGATAGATTTCAGCTTGCTATTTTCAAATAAATAATAAAGTCCATTAAGAACAATGTTTTTTTAGTAACTAAATGCTCTATGATTATCAACTCAACTGTGTATCTCTCTCCTTAATGGTGGCCCAAAATGCTTAGGTAAGTTTGAACTTGCATGAAATATTTACTTGGTTGCATTTGCAAATTGTACGCTCACATGAATAACTGTGAAGTAGGCATGGCTTCCCTTTCAGCTTTTATATTTGCTTTCTCTGTCTCACATTTTATGGTCCTTTGCCCGGGTGTCTTTGGCCTCCATTGCCATTTCTTGGGCTTCTTTGGGACCCTACTGCGGCATTCTGTATGACATTCGGTATGCTATACAATTGTGTGATTTCCCTAAGAAGACTCTCTGGCAAGAGCGTGAGCTTTTGGCAAGCACAGGTGGCCTCAGGGTGCAGGCTGCTGCAGGAGTCAACGACACAGAGCTCTAGTTGTGCTAAGCAGATGCAGCTGTGGCAAACATTATAGGAAAAAGAGACAGTGGTTATAGGAAATCAATAGTGTTAGGTTTAAATAGGCAGCATAAACACACTTTCCAAATTAAGTTACTCTATGTTGTCTTGAACTCTCTATCTTTAGGGTCAAGGAATGAACTTTGGAGGAGCTGAATTCAATTCCTATTGATTTTCCATAGGCTCAAAGATCACTCTACCAACATGGTCTCTCTCACTTTGTCTCTAAATGATTTTAGTATACATGAGAAAGTAAACTTCCCACGTGCGTCTTTGTCAGCCTTAAGTGATTACTCAGAAATAGGTAGTAGAAACAGTTAGTGTGTCATAGGACTAAAAACGTTTGCTCATGAGAAATGGCCAAAGCTTTATGATTATATACAGCACACACTCAGTTCAGAAACAACATTTTAAGTTAGAGATTTTATTAAAATATGCTGAATGGGAAACAAAGAAACCTCAAATAAGACCTGTGATGGGTGTTTCCAACACTGCATTTTAAATTTTGCTAGAAGATCACATATTTTCCAATTGCTCTTCTCTGAGAGAAGAGGCAATATGCACAGTGGGCTAAAATCTGACCTAGAGTTGAGCTCTCCCAATAGAGTTGCAATTTGTTTTCAAGCTGTACATTATGGATGATTGGTATTCTGGCAGAAATAACACTGAGAAGGTATCCTCAGATACCACTAGGTCCCTGTTATGATCCTTGGCAAAAGCTATTAGACTCTGGAAGCACAAATTGGCCTGAGGTAATGCTCAAGAAGACGGAAATTTGCTTATTTTCTAAACAGTGTGATTGAGACAAGTGTAATGATAATGTTTTGTCTCATTAACTCTTTGGTCTCTTTCAAAAGTCAAGCATGTCAGAAAGTTGGGCTTGCAAATGTGGAAGGCACTGTATGACGGAGCCCGCTCCAGGTGGACATAGGCCCCACTGTGGCTGTAGAAGCCCAGCTCTTTCTCTGCACTGAAAACATCTCTGAGACTGAAGAAAGAAAGACAGTGGAGAAGCCTCTGGATTTTTCTCTTACAAAAGTAAAAGAATTCAAATTTGGATTTTAATCCTTTGGCCATTGGACTTTAACTTGCAAAGGGAATTAAAGTTTGGATATTAATTTTTCCCATGAAATTGATGAGCAGACTTATACTCGAATTTCTTATATTCCTGTGTTTCTAGCACTTTATTATTGGACTATAAGCAATTTTTTCTTGAAACATCCTTTAAACTACATTTCAGGAAAGAATATCTAATGTAATTGGACCGAGTATTAAATGAGAAATAAAAAAAGGACATTCAGTGTTAGTTGCATTGTGATCATGAAGTCAATTTCATTACTGTCCTGTTCTAACCATTTGATTCCAGAAAGATACCCAACAGGGTAATGGCTGGGATCAGGGAAGTGGTCTCATGGAGGAAGTAGCCAGAGAGTCTCTGGATTCAGCTGACCTCCTCTACACCGGATGGACAAGTTAATCTTTGGCACTCGGCATCTACCATCTCTGGATAACAACCCACCTACACATTCAGTCTCCTTTCTCAGAGAAGGGCATTTGAAGAAAAAAGTTCTGCGTTCTTGCAAATCTTAAGAGAGAATAAAATTTTGGGATATATTAAGAGAAAATGACTTTGTTTCCTTCCACATGGAAGTCGATCAGAGAGGATAATATTCCCAGCCTCTCTCACACTCTTTGCTTGCTCTGCCTTTGCCTGCAGAGTGGAAACCACCTCTGCTTCTACAACAGCAGGACTTGGTTTCCGTATTAGGACCTTCTTCTGGTCCTGTTGTTAATATGGTGGAAAATTTTATTGGCTTTGCCGACTAGCTTCATAAATCAGCTCTACAAATGATTATTGCTTATTGTTTTAAGGAGAAGTAAAGGCTTATATTAAAGTACAAAAAAATCCAAAGATGTTCTGATTAATATAAAATTTAATATCCATTTTGATATAAATAAAGGCATACTTAATAGCATATATTTAGCACATGAAAAGAGTACCTTTAAGATTCTGGAAAATTTTATGAATTCCCTTTAAGTAATCCTTGCTAAAACTGATGCAGTCACAAGGAAATGAGAAAATTATTAAATAGGAGGAAAATATTTGTGAGAAACATAAAATCATGTTTTTATGTGACACAATATTTGATGTGCAGATGTTTAGAAGAATATTGCTTTTATAATTTTAGTTTCACGCTGTGTTTTCAGTAAATGGACAAAAACTCGGTGAAGATATTTATATTTCTCTAAACAACTCCACTTTCCTAAATGGATTCATATTGATTTTGTAAATGCTTCTCCCCTCCCAACAAGTAATGTGTTTGTGTCAGTTATACATGCCAGTCACCACTTACAGTTAATTATAACATAGCAATGCTGTAGGAAATGGAAATAAACATTTCTAGTTGAAGACAGAAAATATATTTTTGAAAAGTCTCCCACAACACTTAAGGAGGAAATTTCCTAAGATTTAAAATGTTATCTTTTTCATTTCATTTTAATAAAAGCTTCATGCTGAAAATTTTATAGCAATAGTTGTTTGAGATATGGTTTGTAATAAACATGTTATAAGGGAATATAATTTGAATGATGAATAGAAAATCTTAGACACTAAGGATTAGTATTAATAACAGGCATGATATTGCTGTTACTGTACAATTTTTTCATCAAGTTGTAGATAAACTAAGATACAGTTTACCACAGTGCATTATGAAAAGTGTATTTGTAGAGCTGGAAAGGGCCTTAAACATCGTTCTGATCCAACACCATCATATTACACACAAGGAAATTAAGGTGACAAGGATATAAATACAACTTACATGTCACACAATATTTACCATACTGAGAAGGATCACACACGCTTCTGACTTTCTCAGAACTTAGTTAGAGTAGAGATGATATACCAGTCACTGTCAATCTATATTTTTTTAGTGTGGCCATTAATTTAAAAAGTTCATTTATTTATTCTTTAAGTACTTTTCTGTGTCACACACCACTATTGGCTGGGAACACGGTGTGAACAACACAGATAAGAGATAATATCCCGAATTTTCATTCATTAAGTTTGCCTTCTATTGGGAAGAAACCAAAAGCAAATCAATCATATGTAAATCAGAATCATACAATAAATATTATGTCATTAAATATGTTAAATATAATTATTAACCTACAATATAATAAATAAATCATGAAATTTGGTGCCACGCAAAGAACTGAAATAGAGATATAATAAAGAATGACTTGATGGTCTAAACTGGGGCTCAGGGAAAGCCTCTCTGATGGGTGACATTAAGATGTGACTTAAGAGACAAGGAGGAGATAGCCATGAGAAGATCAGGAGGGAGCTGTTTCCAGGAAAAAAATGAAACTTGGCTCTTTTAGGGAACATAAAAGAGGCCAAGGTGGCCGAAACATATGAGATAAAGTTGTAGATGTGGACAGGAGACTGGCCATACAGGCCTTGGGGATAAGATCTATGTTATTGTTAAATACGATAGGGAACCACTGAATAATCTTAATTTGGAAAGGGGGACAGGGGACCAAAAGGATAATCTGATTTGAGATTCTGACAATTTTTCCAGTTTCTTTAGTGAGAAGAATGGACAGACAGAGGGTAACAGCGAGGGAGACCAGTTAGGAGGCTATTTGCATAATCATGGCAAGAGATAGTCGTGGTTTACATAGGAAGATGGCATTGAAGATACGGACACATATATGTGAATTCAGGATATCTTTCAGAGAGAGGTTGGTTGGAATTGCTCTACTGAATGACAGGAGGAGAGTAAAGAAAAGAGAGATTTCGATTTGGAAATTGGGTGGGTGGCTGATGGTGCCATTTACCAGGAGAAGAAAATCTAAGAAATAGCTTTTTAGGATGAGGAAGAAAAGCTTTATCAGTAGGTCTAAATATCAAATTCCCTTCTCAGAAAACTGAAGAAGTGAATAGGTTCTCACCAACATGACTTTTCTCTATATAAGAAATAACCTCCTTCTGCTAGTAAATAACAGGCTTCCTGAGCCTTTTTACTGAGATTTTTTTTAAATGAAAGCTTTACACTATTTCAAGATTCCAATAACAATTTAAAATAATCAGCATCTTTACTTGTAGTGAAGTATCTATTCAATTTTGCAGAAGTCATTACTACATTTGCGAACTTTTTGCCATAAAGCACAATTAAATAGGAGGATAATTGGGATGACCAGACAATAAAAAAAAAAAAAAAAAACAGTAAGTAGCTTTCATCATAAAGGATTTGTGTTGTGTCTTTTGTTGCACTAATGAAATGATTTGTAAGACCGTGTATACGCTTAGGCTCAGAATCCTCTTACATCTCACGCTTCGTCTTTAAAAGTCACCACATTGGACCGCCAAATGTCTTTGTAAAATACAGAAGCTCATAAAATATAAGACAGAAGGGAGTAATAAATAAATAAATGAGAAAATTGCCAAATATACGAAACTTTCACAACACATATACTTTCTAACTTGCATAATCCCTGTTAGGCAATGTTTCTAACAACAACAAAGTCATGGGCAGGGGGCGGGGGCAGCTGAATCATAAAGCAAAAAAATTCCTTCTTTAGAATGAAAACATCCTTCCAATTTTCTATTACATTTGAAAGTTCACTCCTTTTAGTCAGTCTGCAGTACATAAGGTTGGTTGTACAAAATAATTTGTGAGTGACAAGCTGACACCATCAGCTTATTTCTTCTGTGCGATTCAGCACTCACTAGTTATCAGTGGGCTCCCCTAATCGTGTTGAAGACTGAATTAAATGAGAACGGTCCTACTGTGCATTGCCATGTGAGACTGAAAGGCCACTAAGAGCCTGCACGAGCCCATCACTGTGGGCACTGCCATCACAAACCATGCTTGACTCAAAAAGTGATTTTTTAAACCTCACTTTCTTATATAATCTTAAAGTTTTGTGGAACCCTGGTTAAGAAACAAGGGTCTAAAGTGTTTATTATTTAAGAAACAACACCATAATAAACCTGACTTGTCTGTATTTATGAGATGCAGCTACAATGAGAATGAAAGTCACACAAGCAAGTATAAAAGCCAGGTCTCCATAACTCAGTTGCTCCCCTACATGGCTTGTAAATTATGCAGGTAGTGCACACTAGTTACTCCAAAACCAAAATATCAAAATATATTCTGGCTTGGAAAAGCGTTCTTAGGAAGCTGCCTATGATGCTGTGAGGCACCCCAGTTATCAGTGTGGCATCTGGAACCTCTTTCTTCTCCATTCTTAATTATAAATAAAGGTCAGTTTTGAGTTAAATTTATATTTTGTTTGAATCGGATTGACAATTTAGCTATTTGTGATAATGCAAGAGGAAACAAAATGTTTTGTTTTGGTCTTGTTAAGTGTGAAGTGCCTATTAAATAACCATGTAAAATATCAAACAGGCATATGGATTTTAAGCCTGGAGTTGCAGTGTGAGTCAGAGCTGAATATGTATTTACGAGCACAGGAATAAATGAAATAACATAGGGTAAAGAAGTCCAAGAATTAAACCCCTGGTATTACAATATTTTAAGGATGAAACGAGAGCCAGAAACAAAGTAGACATATATGTAGTAGCCAATGAGAAAGACAGTTCAGAATATTGTCCTAAGAGAAAAATGTGTTCCAAAAAGGAGAAAGGGGTCAATTTTAACAATGCTGCTAAACATCAAGAAAAAGGCGTTATTGGGTTCAGAAGCACGGACAACCCTGACAAGAGCAAATTCAATGTAACGTTGGGGTCACTCCACTGCTTTGAGGCTGTATGATAAGGAAGTGGAGAAAATGAGACTTCAAGTCAAGGCTGTGTCCTTATTTAAGATATAGGGTAGCATAGAACTTTATAGACTGATGGAAATAAAATAATAAGAAACCAGTGGTGTATGGATGGTGGGGATGATTTCACAAACAGAGCACTTAAGTCATGGAGGAATGAGATTCACAACAGAAAAGAGATAACTTCTCAGGTAATAGAAGGAAAGGTAGAGAGCAGAGATGGTTATCTTGTGCTGGGAATAAAAGAGAACTCATGTCAGCTTCTATTTCCTCAACGAAAATTGAGACAAGATTGCGAACTAAGAGAAGGATTCTTGTAGGAGGTTTGAGTGAGCGAGAAAAGAAGAAAGATAGGAGTAAAATATACCAACACGACAATTATAACAAAAATAATGTGATAAATGTCATAAGAGATACATAAGATGCTACAGTGTCATCAAAGAGAAAGGCCAAATCCAAAAAAAAAGAAAAAAGAAAAAAACCAGTTAAGTGCAAAGCTTTAATGGAGGGGAATGCATTTGGGCTGGGTATCAAGGAAGTAGGATTGTCAAAGGCAGACATGATGTGGGAAGTGTGGTCCAAGATGAAGGAACAGAATAAACAGAAAGAAGACAGGAGAGCACACACGTGATAGCCCAACAGAGAGTTATCTTCTCTGGCCTGACTTTAGGGCATGTATGCAGGAGTGGCTGACTCCAAAGGAAGGTTTGAGCTACAGCACTGAGGTCTCCTAATGTTACATTAAGATCCTGGACTTTTCATTGGAAATGAGAAACCTCAGGTAATCCCCACTCCATTCTGCCCAAACTCTGCATTTATGTCTTGATTACAGTACCTGCCACTTTTGCTGTTATTTATCTTATCATGAATCTGTTGTTTTCAACAAATTAAAAACTCTCCAAAAGTAGTGTCACATGCCTAAAGCCCTAGAGCTTTGCATGTTTTCTGGAACATAATAAATGCAAGACACATTTTATTTTATAAACAAATAATCAAAGCTGGACATTATGAGGACTTATCTAGCAGTAACCTACCAAATGCATTTCTAAGAAGAGTGACTGGAGGAAAAGTCACTGGTTAGAAAGTGACTTCATAAGTCCTGGTGAGGTAGAGGTTCTAACCTAACCTGGAGCTATTATTCTGTGTATGTAAAAACTTTAAGCAAAATAATAACAAACAGAATGCTTTTATGCTTGGTATTATTGAGACACTTAAAAATATGCAATCTACTTAAAATATAGCAGGGTAACCAATTGAGATATAAATATGTATTCTGATTTTACTACTAATAGAGATAAAGAATGAGAGGTATTTTGCCCTTTCATATCTGAAGTAAGTAACATTTGTGTTCTGATTTTCAGGCCCTTGTTTAGGCAAAAGGAAACAGATATTCTTTAGATTTCAGGGCCCTGCTAAAGAAAACCTTATAATGAGCATGCCCCCCTCCCACCACCAATAATTCCTCTCTAAGGAGCAACCCTCTTCCTCATTCCCATAATTAAGATGGAATTTATCATACTTCCTGTCTCTTAGGTTGGCCAATCCAAATATTTTTCTCCCTGGCCACAAAAGCCACTTCAGGGATGAGTCTATACTCATTCAGAATATTCTCTGAAAATTTTGCAAAACCTAATAATAAAGTGAACCAACTCCTGCTAGAAGCCATCTATCAGTAGAGAGAACGTAAAATACAGAAGCTCATAAAATATAAGACAGAAGGGAGTAATAAATAAATAAATGAGAAAATTGCCAAATATGCGAAACTTTCACAACACATATACTTTCTAACTTGCATAATCCCTGTTAGGCAATGTTTCTAACAACAACAAAGTCATGGGCGGGGGGCGGGGGCAGCTGAATCATAAAGCAAAAAAATTCCTTCTTTAGAATGAAAACATCCTTCCAATTTTCTATTACATTTGAAAGTTCACTCCTTTTAGTCAGTCTGCAGTACATAAGGTTGGTTGTACAAAATAATTTGTGAGTGACAAGCTGACACCATCAGCTTATTTCTTCTGTGCGATTCAGCACTCACCAGTTATCAGTGGGCTCCCCTAATCGTGTTGAAGACTGAATTAAATGAGAACGGTCCTACTGTGCATTGTCATGTGAGACTGAAAGGCCACTAAGAGCCTGCACGAGCCCATCACTGTGGGCACTGCCATCACAAACCATGCTTGACTCAAAAAGTGATTTTTTAAACCTCACTTTCTTATATAATCTTAAAGTTTTGTGGAACCCTGGTTAAGAAACAAGGGTCTAAAGTGTTTATTATTTAAGAAACAACACCATAATAAACCTGACTTGTCTGTATTTATGAGATGCAGCTACAATGAGAATGAAAGTCACACAAGCAAGTATAAAAGCCAGGTCTCCATAACTCAGTTGCTCCCCTACATGGCTTGTAAATTATGCAGGTAGTGCACACTAGTTACTCCAAAACCAAAATATCAAAATATATTCTGGCTTGGAAAAGCGTTCTTAGGAAGCTGCCTATGATGCTGTGAGGCACCCCAGTTATCAGTGTGGCATCTGGAACCTCTTTCTTCTCCATTCTTAATTATAAATAAAGGTCAGTTTTGAGTTAAATTTATATTTTGTTTGAATCGGATTGACAATTTAGCTATTTGTGATAATGCAAGAGGAAACAAAATGTTTTGTTTTGGTCTTGTTAAGTGTGAAGTGCCTATTAAATAACCATGTAAAATATCAAACAGGCATATGGATTTTAAGCCTGGAGTTGCAGTGTGAGTCAGAGCTGAATATGTATTTACGAGCACAGGAATAAATGAAATAACATAGGGTAAAGAAGTCCAAGAATTAAACCCCTGGTATTACAATATTTTAAGGATGAAACGAGAGCCAGAAACAAAGTAGACATATATGTAGTAGCCAATGAGAAAGACAGTTCAGAATATTGTCCTAAGAGAAAAATGTGTTCCAAAAAGGAGAAAGGGGTCAATTTTAACAATGCTGCTAAACATCAAGAAAAAGGCGTTATTGGGTTCAGAAGCACGGACAACCCTGACAAGAGCAAATTCAATGTAACGTTGGGGTCACTCCACTGCTTTGAGGCTGTATGATAAGGAAGTGGAGAAAATGAGACTTCAAGTCAAGGCTGTGTCCTTATTTAAGATATAGGGTAGCATAGAACTTTATAGACTGATGGAAATAAAATAATAAGAAACCAGTGGTGTATGGATGGTGGGGATGATTTCACAAACAGAGCACTTAAGTCATGGAGGAATGAGATTCACAACAGAAAAGAGATAACTTCTCAGGTAATAGAAGGAAAGGTAGAGAGCAGAGATGGTTATCTTGTGCTGGGAATAAAAGAGAACTCATGTCAGCTTCTATTTCCTCAACGAAAATTGAGACAAGATTGCGAACTAAGAGAAGGATTCTTGTAGGAGGTTTGAGTGAGCGAGAAAAGAAGAAAGATAGGAGTAAAATATACCAACACGACAATTATAACAAAAATAATGTGATAAATGTCATAAGAGATACATAAGATGCTACAGTGTCATCAAAGAGAAAGGCCAAATCCAAAAAAAAAGAAAAAAGAAAAAAACCAGTTAAGTG
This sequence comes from Pteropus vampyrus, assembly GCF_000151845.1. Taxonomy (NCBI): domain Eukaryota; kingdom Metazoa; phylum Chordata; class Mammalia; order Chiroptera; family Pteropodidae; genus Pteropus; species Pteropus vampyrus. The sequence continues at coordinate 9,107,315 of NW_011888819.1, forward strand.
CAAAGCTTTAATGGAGGGGAATGCATTTGGGCTGGGTATCAAGGAAGTAGGATTGTCAAAGGCAGACATGATGTGGGAAGTGTGGTCCAAGATGAAGGAACAGAATAAACAGAAAGAAGACAGGAGAGCACACACGTGATAGCCCAACAGAGAGTTATCTTCTCTGGCCTGACTTTAGGGCATGTATGCAGGAGTGGCTGACTCCAAAGGAAGGTTTGAGCTACAGCACTGAGGTCTCCTAATGTTACATTAAGATCCTGGACTTTTCATTGGAAATGAGAAACCTCAGGTAATCCCCACTCCATTCTGCCCAAACTCTGCATTTATGTCTTGATTACAGTACCTGCCACTTTTGCTGTTATTTATCTTATCATGAATCTGTTGTTTTCAACAAATTAAAAACTCTCCAAAAGTAGTGTCACATGCCTAAAGCCCTAGAGCTTTGCATGTTTTCTGGAACATAATAAATGCAAGACACATTTTATTTTATAAACAAATAATCAAAGCTGGACATTATGAGGACTTATCTAGCAGTAACCTACCAAATGCATTTCTAAGAAGAGTGACTGGAGGAAAAGTCACTGGTTAGAAAGTGACTTCATAAGTCCTGGTGAGGTAGAGGTTCTAACCTAACCTGGAGCTATTATTCTGTGTATGTAAAAACTTTAAGCAAAATAATAACAAACAGAATGCTTTTATGCTTGGTATTATTGAGACACTTAAAAATATGCAATCTACTTAAAATATAGCAGGGTAACCAATTGAGATATAAATATGTATTCTGATTTTACTACTAATAGAGATAAAGAATGAGAGGTATTTTGCCCTTTCATATCTGAAGTAAGTAAGCAAACATTTGTGTTCTGATTTTCAGGCCCTTGTTTAGGCAAAAGGAAACAGATATTCTTTACATTTCAGGGCCCTGCTAAAGAAAACCTTATAATGAGCATGCCCCCCTCCCACCACCAATAATTCCTCTCTAAGGAGCAACCCTCTTCCTCATTCCCATAATTAAGATGGAATTTATCATACTTCCTGTCTCTTAGGTTGGCCAATCCAAATATTTTTCTCCCTGGCCACAAAAGCCACTTCAGGGATGAGTCTATACTCATTCAGAATATTCTCTGAAAATTTTGCAAAACCTAATAATAAAGTGAACCAACTCCTGCTAGAAGCCATCTATCAGTAGAGAGAACCAGCTTGAGAAAACAGCCAACAAGGAGGAAAATCAGAGCAAGGAGCAGACAGAGAGGGATACTGTTTCAGCCCCTAGGCCAAGCCCATCTGAAGCCAGTGGTGGCTATTGAGTTTCCATTTCTTTATGCCAATAAACCCCGCTTATGTGCTTAAATGAGTTTGAGTTCTTGTATCTTGCAATGGAATGAGCTTGACTGATACAAGCCACCACCAGGGTTATTTGGAAGTTGAAGATCCACTGAGAAAAGAGAGAAGAGATTGTTGGCAGTTCCCTGAATAAGAGAAATGTAAGTCAGCCAAGGAGAGCTTGTGAGTGTTTGCAAGTCTGGAATGATAATGGGTATTTGAAACTTTTCATTAAGTGACAAAGATCTGGATCCCATTTGTCCATAGTTCTCCAGACAGGAATGGCTTGCAAGATAGACCTAGAGAGTCTAAACACTAGCCACTGGGCTTTAGGAATCCTGGTGAAAGACCCTATCCCCAGTTGGCTCAGGAGGGTGGCTCACTCATGCCCTGCTGCAAACCCTCCCCACAACCACGGCCCAAGGACCGAAATCAGGGTCTTTCAAAATTTGGGAACCTAAAAGCTTTGCAGAAGTTTCTATCTACCCATAGTGTCTGATATTAGCCTTATGACTTGCAGTCAGATTCAGTTCAACTTAAAATAACAAATAGTATTAGTAGTTTACATGCTTGGGAATTATACAGAAAATTCATAGCAACTACATATTTTTTAAACCAATGCCTGATTAGACTTTGTAAAAGTGAAACTAAATATGTTTATTTCTAACATCTTTACTTACTTCTTCAAAAATGTGCTTTTTTCCCCATTCTTATTAGCATTTTATTTTATTTTCTTTTATTATTAGTTTCAAGTATACAGTATGTTAGTTAGACCTTTATATAGTTTATGAAACAATCCCCTGATTACTCTATCTTCCCTCTGGTTCTACACATAGCTATTACATTACTGCTAACTGTATTCCCTATGCCGTGCTCCCTATTCCCATGACCGTCTATCAACTACTAATCAGTACTGCTTTAACCCTTCACTCCTTTCTCCCAGCCCCCCCAGCACCCTCCCCTCTATTTGTGAATCTGTTTTGATTAGTTTGTTCTTTTTGTTCCTTAGATTCTGCATATAAGTGAAATCATATGGTATTTATCTTCCTCTGTCTGACTTATTTTGCTCAGCATAATAATCTCTAGGTCTATCCATGTCATTGAAAATGGTAGGATTTCATTTTTTTATGGCTAAGTAATATTCCATTATATATATGAACCATAACATTTTTATCCAATAGTCTGTTGATGGGCATTTAGGCTGTTTCCATATCTTGGGTATTGTGAATTGCACTGCCATGAACATTTGGGTGCATAGATCTTTATAAATTAAAAATGTGCTTTTAATAATAAGCCATTTAACTTGATTATTTTCCAGTTAAATTTCTCATTTGTTTGAACCTCATTTACTATTATACTGATGGTCTTTATTCTGTTTCAAAAATAAAAGGAAAATCATCCAGATTTCAAAGTTAGCAGATATATTTATGTAAAATAAACTTGCAACCACTAAAATTAGCTACATCTGCAGGAAACTCTTCCTTTTAACTCAAAATCCTTTTTTTCTTAATATAAAATTGTTGAATTTGTGGTTTCCTTTTGTGATTCTTTTGTAATAAAAAATCAGAAAATATGTGAAACTACATAAGTTCATTATTAGAAAGAGTAAATGAATTCTAAATATGAATATTTCATAATTACATCTCATTTAAATCTAAAGTAAAAATAATAGTTTTGGAAAAGTAAACCTTTGATATTATGCTTTTAATGAGTTTTTTAAATCATGGAAAATGTGTCTTCCTAGGCAAAAATATAATCAGGCTTTCAAAAAGCTAGGACTTTGTTATTATAAGCGAAAATTCACATTCAGATGACACAAATCACTATGACATTCAAATAAAAGGTGTTTTGTTTTTGTTTTTAAATTCCTCATATTGAACAGAGGGTCCCTGGCCTATTCTGTAGCCACATCCCCCAGTTTGCATAATATAAACAAAAGACACACCCCTCCTGAAGAATTTTTTTTTGTTACATTACTGTACATAGAATTGTGACATTTTATGTGTACAAATGCTACTCCTATCAACGAATGCAGGAAAAATAGGGAGAGACATTGCTTCCTTCTTTTTGTGACTCCAGGGAGCTTGAGTCTTTAGTGTTCTTTCATTGCAAGTAATGGAACTCAAGCTAGCTTAGGGGAAAAAAGTAGGGAGAAAATTATTAGGAAAAGTTGGGGATGTCTCATGAACACCAAAAACAATATCAGAGTTAGTTTCTCAAGAAGGACTAGAATCTCAATTTTAATACATCCCTCCCCCTTTATCTCACACGCACGCTCCCTTGCTCTCTCTCTCTCTCTCTCTCAATCTTTTACCTTATATATCTTATTATTTTCTTTCTGCACTTAGATGACATGGTACAATTGGTACAATTTATCCCAAATCATGGCTGGAATCTCTTGGATCCAGTTTTAGATTCCTAAGTTAATAGGATAACATAAGCAAATATAATATAAACATGTATTTTAAGGAGTATCCCAAATCCTTATGGACAGATGTGGGGAAAAGTAGAATGCATTCTCAGACGCAGGAGCCCAGAATATATCTACTCCAAATACCTTTTTAAAAATGTATTTAAAAAGCAACATAGAAGTTTTTCAATGGTTGTCCTTTTTTCAAACTTTTGGAAAAAAGCTTTTATATTTCCTCAATATAACATAATTTCATCTTCTTTTCTATACTGTAGACCATGTAAGATATAGGTTTTATGACCTCTGCTTTTGGCCCACCTTCATACACCTTGAGTAATATTAACTTTTGTAGTACAACTGTGGAGAGAGTGGGTGGCAGGCAGGACAGCAGTCAGAATACTTCATCTTGACTAAGTCCATAGAATAGAATAACAATTGGGTGGCAGGGGATTTTGCCTTATATATTAAAAAAAAAAAAAAAAAAGGAATAATGCATTCCTGGAAAGGACTAATGCACTTGCTTTTACTTTGGAATCCAGTTTACATAAAATTGATTGAAAGGGTGTGAATTTTATTTTTCCATTTATACGAGTTATTAAAATAGGATTTTATCTTTTCATAATTGTATTTTTCATTAAGTTCTATTAGGACATAGGACATACATCATGGAAAACAAGGTGTATTTGAAACAAAAAAATGAAACTCTACTGCTCAGAGTGTCCCTTGAGGACTTGTTAGGGCCGTAGAGGAGTCCAGGCCTGAGAATCAAGTAGGCCCAGGATCGAGTCCTGATGTCTGTCTTCATCTTACACTTTTGAGACAGCCATGGTGATAAATTAATTCTTTATTCATTATGAATTAAAAAATTAGCGTTCTAAGCTAATTTTCAGTGTGAATTAAAACTGGTAATCGTGTGCTGCTAACAGGAATGTAAAATGGTACTGCTGCTTTGGAAAACAGCCAAAATTAGGTTAAACATAGTTAATGTATGACCCAGCAATTCTACTGCTAGGATATATACCCAAGAAAACTGAAAGCATACTTCCACGTTAAAATGTATACACGAATGTTCACAGCAGCATTATTAATAATACCAAAAGTGAAAACAACTGACAGATCTATCAGCTGATGAATGAATAAACAGAATGTGTATGTTTATTCAATGGCATATTATTCAGCAATAAAAACGAAAGAAGAATCGATATATCCTACAACATGGTTGAGCCTTGAAAATATTACCTAAGTGAAAGAAGTCAGTCACAAAAAACCATATAGCATATGATTCTATTTATGTGAAATGTCCAGAATAGGCAAATCTGTAGAGACAGAATGTAGATTAGTGGTTGCCTAGGACTGGGGAAGGATGGAAAGTGACAGTTAATAGGTACAGGGTTCTTTCCCTTCATATTTCTATTCATATTGCCTCATCCTACCTTAAAATAAAGAGGAATAAAATGATAAATACTCTGAGCGCTATTTAAATGCTAATATTACTAACATTAAATATTACTACTAGTACCAATATTAAATAATATTACTAATATTGACTAGTAATGACACAATTAATAAAATTTATTGCCATTCATTATAATTTATTTATCAATTACAATGTACCAGGCACTGGGCTAAGCATTTTTTATTCATTAATTAATATTCATAATAATCCTGTGAGAGGTGAAGTGCTATTAATCCAATTTATATATGAGGAAGTTGGGGCTCAGAAAGCTTTGATTAATTTTTCCAATCTGTAAGTTTAATAAATAGCAGAGCAGATAAATCCAACTGTAGCCGATCCCATGGGCCAAATCCTTAAACATTATGCAGCCTCCCCTGCAATAGCCTGATGGGTATGTGTAACTGATTACAGAACACTTTGCTTGATCATGCCTTTAGAATTTCCCCTAGTATTTTAGGTAAATTCATCATATAAACCAGCCTAAACACTGCTGTCTCTTCTGTAGATTTTCAGTACCCTGAGAGAACATTCAACTACCTTCTGAGTTAGATATTGTAATGATATGCATTCTCTTAATCACTATTTTCGATTGGTACAAACCAGTTCAATATTAACAGGCTCACTAGCACCCTTCACATAATTAAGGCTAATTGTGCATTCATCAGAGAGCACCATGTGGGTATCCACTGGGATTTTGAGTGATGCATGATGTTTCAGCAACATTGACAGGAGTCCTTCCAAGATAATATTATGTAGGTAAATTAATAATTATGTATTAATGCACTATCAGAAGAGAATACAAGGTTACTGCTACCTTGAACTGTGGATCTTTTAAAAATTTAACAGAAAACATGCATCTCACGAAAGTAGAGCCTTGTCTTAAACTGTTTCCAATAATAATAGAAGTTAACATTCATCAAAATGCTAACTATAACCTAGGTATTGGTGCTTTACATGTATCATCTAATTTAATCCTAAAACAATACTGCAAACCAGGGCCTATTATAGTATTATTCTCTTTTCACAGATGTGGAATATAGGACAGAGGGAAGTAGTCGAGTAAAGATATCAGGTATTCTAGCATAAAGCCCATACCCTTAACCACTACTCTACAGGGACTCCATATGCTTAAAATAAGTTCCAGTTAATATAAATCATTAACTGATGTCAGCTTGAAATACATATAAAAGAAGAGTCTATGCTAAGGAAATAATTTAAAAACCAGTGTTGAGAGACATTTCAGAAAATAACTGGAAATGTTTTGATTCATTTGCTATGTGTATTTCTAAATATATTCTGATATTGTTAAGGAAAAAGAAATGCTATTATTACAACAAATTTATTCCTACATGGTAACAGGAAGAGGAGAGGCAAGATAAAGTGAAGCCCTCTTGATTTATTAATCCCCAAAAGCTGTTCTTAGGTTAAATTTAAAGGTAAAATTGCCCAACTCTAGATTTGTAGGAATAAGGAGGCAAAGACAAGTCTCTATGGGTCTGGAGGAGGTGTCTGAGAAATTCTGAAACAAGAGCCATAAAACTGGCTTGGGCTGGTCCTTATAAATCTGAAGCCTTAAATCAAGAAGAAAAATTGAATTCAGAATGGTGAGTATAACAGCCAAGATGATTTCAAGGTGGGATTCTGAAACCAAAGTAATAAAGATGGAAATCAACAGAGGCAGAATCTAAGAATTAGGGCTAGAGGCTGAAATGGGCCAGAAATGGGTAAAATGGCAAGTAAAACAAATGGAGGGCAAAGCAGACACCTGGCTGAGATTTTTACCAGGCAACTGGGTATACTTGTACTACCTCACAACTCCACAAATGAGAGTTTTCAAATCAAGACCCTGAGTTTGTTAAAGTTTCAATTGTTTAAAAGCAGCGTCTAAGGATGGCTTTATGTGTCTGGTGGTGATCAGCTCTCTTTTTAACAGTATTCAGTTCTTACCAACAGAAGAAAGTGTTTGAGGAGACTGGCAAGAATGAGGTAAGCTTCCAGAAGACATTGCTTTATTATCCCCAAACTCTAGTATAATTCCACAGTAAAATTAATATGGTATGTATCTTAAAGCTGAGACTCAACAGTAACAAAAATAATTAAAATAAGCATAATAATTCCTAACATCTAATAAAACTATATTTACAAGTATGATATGAATTAGTGATAATCTGAATCAAAGCTCATGAACTTTCAGAAATGAAAGGGAAAAAAGATAAAAGATAAAGCAAACTAGTGCAAAACATAAAGTACTACCACCTTCTCATGTTACTAAAACACACAGATAATCTTATGGGAATGCTATACAAAGCAGGTTATCCAGTAGCCATGTGAAAATAACTTGAATCCAGTATTTAGTTATGAAATTTCTATCACAAAGTATAATTTGAATTATAAGATTATATTATAAAAATATGGCTTTACAGTTAAAGAATTAGCAACCACAGCCTAAAGACTGAGACTTATCCCTAGTCACTTTCTCAAGTTTTATATCTATTGTGGGAACTAGATAAAGAATGAAAGTATTGAAAAACTTCCCTGCAGTGCTCTTGTTAGAAATAAATATTTTCATTTGGACCAAGTACATAGCATTTTTTCAAAGATTAGCAACTTTTTTCATCAAGTGACATTCTAAATCAATTTAGTAAACTCAATTAGCTTTTCCTGAAAGTATATTATAAATAATTTACTGATGACATGGTACTCTAAACTAGTTGAACAAACTCAGTTAATTTTATTGAAAGTGTATTTTGAACCATTTACTAATATTGTAAATTAGATAATATAATTTTAAATATATTTTAAAATCAGTGACATTTTGGTAATTAGATCTAGGGAAACAAACTATTGATTATACTGGTATCATTTTGTTTATAAATGTTGGCACATTTTCTGGCATTATCTATAAGGTGTCTGAGCACTTCAGTTTTGAATTAAAAAAATGCCCTTTGTAAAATAGATTAATAATAAATTGAAGTGTGGCACACCATTGAGATAAAGTCAAAATACAATTCTGTAAGTTTTGCATGTCAAGAATTATACTGAAATACATACAGGAAAAACAAAAGCAAATGATAAATGTCTGCCTAATATAAAGAGACAGACTGCAGAAGTAAGAAGGACCTAGATTTAAATTTCAGCTCTTCAGCTTTTTTGCTGTTTTTGAATTTTAGACAATTTACATCTTTTTCAACCTTGGTTTATTAAATAGAAAAATAGGTTTAACATTGCCTGCCTTGCAGGTTTGTTAGGAGGATTTATAATAATATATGTAAATTCCTTAGCATGGTCCTTACCATACAATGAAAGCTGTAGAAATTTCTGCTCTTGCTAATGTTATTTGTATCATTATTATCATACTTTAAACTCTGGATAAATCAGAAATTGTGGTGCACTACTCATCTAAATTCTTTATGTCTCAATCTAATATCAATAATATTTTGTTATTAACATCTAAATTCTTCTATTCTCTCTGGTCAGTAGATACTGAATCTTTTTCCAACTCTAACTCTATTCAACTTTATTTCTTCTGGGCTTATGTAATAAAAGCCCTTCTTTAAACTATTTACAATACCCTTTTATCATCTGCACCTTCATAATATTACAATGCATCCATTTCAATATAAAATACTTTCACATTTATTAATAAATAAAATTTTATTTTCCCCCAGTAGTTAGAAAATAAGTATGGTACTGTGCCCCAAACACTGTACTAGGCTCGGTGGACACCAAAGAACACTGTTTATCTTTTGGGGGCTTATGATCTAGTAAAGGATACAGAAGTTAACCTGATGTGCCATAGAGAGGTTCAGCATGCCAGAAGAACTCAAAAAAAGTTACAGTTATAGCATTTTTATGATAATATTAAGTATGTGACAGATGAAAATGAAATTAATTTAAAAAATGGATTGTTCTGGTAACAAACTAGGAAGATGAAGCTGAGAATCACAATAGATACCAAAAGAATGGAAAAATTCTATAATCTACTCAATGTGATATAAACTCAGAAAGGAATAAATAGGAAAAACAAGAGATTGGATTCAATAGACTCTTGTTTCTCAGATTAAATGAATGCCACTCTATGGTTTATTCACAGATGTTTATGTGATAAGGACTGACTCTGGCTTCCTGATGAAAAATTAATGCCC